>NC_040893.2:10205759-10563259 GCF_900634795.4 Betta splendens
CAACTCCAGAGTCACACGTGGCCGCTCGGGTCGGCGCCGCGGCCGAGGAGGAGGCGAGCGTGTTTACGATGTCCAGAGAGGCTGTTTCCCAGAGCTATGACTGTGCTGGAGTCTCCCCTAAAATCCAATAAGTCACTAAGGGCTAAAATACCTGTATATCACCACAGCTGTTCACTGTTATGTTCCCTGAACAACTTCAACAAGCCTTTTGTCACTTACAGTAGGCTGTGTTACTCGTTACTCATTATCCGATCTGTGTGATGCAGAATGAAAGTCTGTCCCCGCAGCCGTTGGTTGTAAAACGTTATGCATCATCCGCTGGACCGTCGGTGTGAAAAAAAAAAGCACTGCTTAGTTTCTGTGTCACCGAGGAGAATGAAAAGGCATTTTCATAATGTGTAACCAGCGCTTTCGTTCTCACACCAAACCTCTGAGCCAGTTGTTGCAGTAGTAGAAGGTAAGTAAAAGTGCAATCGGCAGATGGCTGCGAATATGAGTCCGGTCCAGTCAGAGCGAAACCCTGAGTCACGCTGCATGTGCACCCAGTTAAAAGGTGGGCGGACAGTGTGTTTTCATTGTTCCTGAGCACACAGACGAGCTAACAGACATCTGGATGGAACAAGAAGAAGAATTATATCTATATCTGTATCTGTATCCATAGAAATATCTGTAATATAGTTACCTGCTATCGCCTGAGTATAAGAACTAGTTCAAACCTCAATACACTACAAACTGGATTTAGTTTCTCATTTGATGTCACTGTAGCAGCCTAAAAGTGTTTTAATAAGGAAGTAAATCTAACTAATTCAGATTGTATCAGATGTGTCTATGACCTCTGGGCTCATAAAACCTCAGCAGAGATGGAATAAAACAATAAACCTGTGAACTTCGCCCACGCGTGACCTTGGACCCCGGTCAGTGCGAGCACTGACGACAGCTAGACTTCACTGCGCATTCTGAGCGTGCCCACATACCAAGACATGGATTTAAAAATACTATATACGTATGAGCACTTGAGCTCTATACATATGAACTGCATCATCGGGTCTTCTCTGTAGCCTGATGCTAATATTTGGTCAATTATAGCACTGTTTTAAATCCATTGACCTGAAAAAGTGACAAAACCTTGACAGTGACCTGCTATGACATATATTTCCTAAAGGTGTGTTTTAACAATAGAAATGTTTAAAAGGAAATTGTAATAATACAATGAAAGATCAGAACCATACTGACAGAATAAACGGATACAATCCTGTATTCTGCAAATCTTCTGCGAATTTTACAGCTGACACATGATGACTGTTGGTCAGTGCCGTGTAAATGTTCCTGCTTCACTGCCCGTAAATTCCTTCCACGGTCTGGTTTTGATCGACCCAGATAAAATCTGGTTTTAGACCCATTTCCCCCTGAGAGTGAGCTTCATCATTTCTATGAGCTGCAACACACACACACACACACACACACACACACACACACACACACACACACACACACAGAAATGCCTTGTCCAAACAGCCACAGAAAACGAACCTAATGTGAGTATGTGTTCGTATATTTATCTTAGCTCCCCCAACACATAATGCACCCACACACACAAACACACAGACACACACACACAATGTGACCCTGACAAGCAGCTAAAAATGTCCATGAGCAAGAGGAAGTTAACCTTTAACAAAACTTCCAGTACAAAAGTTCTGCTATTTTATTGCGAGACAGTACACACACACACACACACACACACACACACACACACACACACACACACACACACACACACACACACACACACGTTTGATGAATTGTCTTGTTTGTATATAGTATATATATAAATACATAAATGACATGAGGTGGCTTCTGCTTGACAAGTTTCCATAAGCAGCTGTTGTTTCCATAACAGCGCAGTGAGAGGCCAAAGTCTGCGACGGCCCAGACGGCCTGAACTTTGGAAGCAGTAAAAGAAACTGAGGACGCAGCACATTCGTATTATTGACTTTCACTCACGGTTGGTGACGGCATCGGCGTTGCTGAACATTCAACAGGCAGCGCGCCGTGAGCAGCCTGTGGGAACCAACAGCCGTCTCCCTGGATGCGTTGGTGACCCATTTATCCAGTTCCGCAGATTCACCTGACCTCCATTGGTTTTAAAGCCTTTAAAAAAGCCAGAAAGTCCCTCCTAATCTTATTCCTGAGCCCTAAATACCAGTTTATTGTCCTCATAAACTGCACTCCACTAATTTAAGAGAACATAAAGTGAACAAGCGTCACAATTAAATTGAATGAATACAGTTACCAGGGCACTAAGCTCTGCATTTTCACTCAGATGAGTCACTGTCGCCAGGTAGCAGGGATCTCATAGAGGGTGATTAGAAACTGAAATTGAATGGGATCAATCACAGGTTCCATTCTGAGAATCACTTCACACACGGCCGCGGTGACTTGGCATCGCCGGGCGTCCTGTGGCTCGGCTCAGAACCAGTCTCGTCAGCGTTACCGTCTTTGTGCGCTCACATGGCGCTGACTCAGGTGATGTTATCGATTCTTGAATGTCAGAGCCGTGAGTCACAGCGCACACACGCATGTGCACATGCGTGTGTGCGCTGTGACTCATCTGTTCCCTCTGGCTGTGGACCGGGTCGGTGTGCGTTTGTTCGGTGTCAGACGGGTTCCAGTGTTGGAGCCAGTGCTCACATACTGTGGATCTAAAGAGAGTCCTATCAGTTTTTCCTCAGGTGGAAGTTCAAGTTGTTCTTATTGGTAGATAAAAGCTGGGCTCGGTGCCTGACGGCCCGGCCTCCATCTTGGACGCGCATGTGACGTATTTATCACAGTGTGACTTTAAGCTATCGCCGCTGCTTCATTTTACTCGAGACTGAAGATCAGCCATGGAATTTCCCTTTGAAAAGTAACTAAGCGTATTAGCATATAAAAGGCTCGCAGATTGAGTGTTCTGCCCGAGCGCTGAATGTATTTTCATCTGTGGCTTCGTTTCTCGCAGTTGTTCTTATTGCAGCTGAGTATGAAGCTCATTTCATTTCATAGCTGCAACCTATTAAAATAACTGGCTATATTATTGACGTGAATATATTCATAAAACGGCACATTCTGTCATCCGTCGCAGCGGCTACAGTGCATCCTCAGCTAATTCTAAAATACTGATAAAAAGCAAAGCTGTTGCAGCCAGCCTGTATTGACTCGGGCTGTGTCTTCTCCCGTAAAAAAGGAAGAAAACGACCCGAAAAAGTCAAAATACCTGTGACGCAGACGCGATTACGAGGCCCAGTGACAAACACCATGCGGCGTACAGTAACCGTCGATCCGTGAGCTGGTACCCAGCTTCATGTGATGCACAGTCAAACCGAGCGGCTGCGGCGGTGACTCACCGCACCGGCGCCTTTGATCTTACCTATCCCCATCATGTGAGTGTGTGTCATGCGGTTTCACACTGGAGAACATGCGCATGTGTCTCTCTGAAGCATCACAAAGGAACCAAGACGGAGGGGAGGGGGGGGGGTTGAGCAGCGAAGCGGTGGGAAACAAACTGTATCGTCAGGGCTGGAAACTTCTCTGTAGTTTCCTGGTTGCTTCCGCCGGCTTTAAAGCCACGGTGACTTCATCAGTCCGTTCTCGGCTGGCGCTGGTGTCTGACAGCAGAGCCGAGCAGCTGGAGCACGGGTCCGCACGGTCAACGGGCCCCCACGCAGAACCACGGGGCCGCAGCCCATGAAATGCCGCCGAGTGGAGGCTCTTGTAGTATTGTAGGATACAGTATTTATCCTCAGTGATTCATAAAACCCCTCTTCATGTAATAGACTCTGTCCACCGTGACTTGAGCATCCGCCCTGGTTTGGACATGTCACCTTCCCGACAGTTCCACCAGAAGCGGCGGCCGTGGCTTGGTGTTCAGGGCAGGGTTGGTGGTTGATGGTAAACTCCCGGCTCCCCCCGGTTCCCGGCCACGCGCCGCGGCGTTCCAGGACCTGAAACCGAATCCCCGCCCACCGCTGTACCCGCCCGTCCGCAAGAATTTCCCCCAGGGAATTAATAAATATAAGTTCAAATAATAGTTTCTCACGCGTACGTGAACACACACAGAAACACACACGTGATGGTGACTCATGACTCCTTTTTTTTTCTTTTGCACTGTTTACAATTACAGTTGGGCTGGGCCACCCAATAACACGGTCTCACTTTATTTCTGTGAATCATACGGTCGTAGGGTTTGTTTGTTGACAACATCATGAGAAAGCCTTCATTCCTCGCGCTGAACTTCAGGGAGTGATCTTTTGGTCGTGTCATCCTGAGGACACTGTGGCAAATATTCCATCTTAAAACCAAAGTTTTCCATTACAGGCAGACTGTCACAATGATTGGCCTACGTCCATAACGATGAATGTGTTAAATGGAAAACATTATGCTTCAGACCCATGTTCTGACTGACCAAAACACCACTGACTGTCAGAACGCAGTTTCCTCTAATGGAAACAAACTCACAAACCTGACATTATGTGCTGACGACAAAAACGTGGAACTGAATGAATTGCACTCAAACAAATACCATCGTAAACCAACATTTTTGTGCTTCCGTTTCCTTGAGGAACTTTTGGACCTATGCTGTGATGGTGATGTTCAGCGTGAGCGCTGACCTGACCTCTGACCTCTGGCACGGTGACGTACAGCGAGACCGCAGTGCAGAGAAAGGAGCACGATGTTCCACAAATAAGCTAATTGCATTTGCACCTAAATTAAGACTTTCCACAACATGCAGTCTTGCAGTATGAGCTCTGCTTCGTCTGCTGTAGCATTATACTGTAAAACCAATTGTGGCTGGAAACACACAGTAATCGCTTAAAGGTTGTGGTCTGGCTTCATTTTTGCTTTTTGCTTCTTGTCCTTTTGAAAAACACCCCAGATTTCAACGGATACTGAATTTTGACAGATTACAGTAAGCTGCTCTATTTGTCTTCCACCGCCGCTGACAGTAAATATCGCGGGGTCGCGAGCAGGAATCTCACCTTTGCTGTAAACTGACACCGGGCTTCTACTCGGGCCGCGCTCAGTTCCTCTGAACAGGCTTTTCTCGCTCCACGCAACAGCGGCGGTTTAACGCTGACCTCACGCTGACAGCTCTGACAAACGGCGCATTCCTTCAAGCGCGTCGGGCCCCAGCTGCCGACCCGATGCCGCTGCGCTCGGCTCGGCCCAGAGCTGCATAGCGCGCGTTCCTCACTGACTCACCGAGGCCCTGTTTGTGTTTGTATTGTCATCCTTCTACCTCCACTCACATGTCACGTCTGTGTGTGTGTGTGTGTGTGTGTGTGTGTGTGTGTGTGTGTGTGTGTGTGTGTGTGTGTGTGTGTGTGTGTGTGTGTGTGTGTGTGTGGCACATAAACAAGTCCCTGACTCAGTGCGTTATATAACCCAGTCGGCCCAGTTGCTACTTTAAGTGCCAGTCAAACCGCTCCGTCCGCCCAGTTACCGTCTGCGAGCAGGAAGTGGCACCTTGTCGAGAGCCACGGGACAGAGTCGCGGATGTTTTTTCGCCCCGCTGTTCGGAGCTGCGGGCGAACGCCGAGACAAAGGTTTTTTTGCTCGCCGCACACGCACACACATCCAAACACACACATGGGTGCGTGCATCATTTCCTGCCACAAACTGAAAACAGGTTTCACCTGCTGATGTCATACTGAGAGGCCTCGCCTTGCTCAAACCTCCAGGAGCAGGCCACACCCTGGGACTTGTCTCCAGGCTGCAAACACACACACACACACACACACACACACACACACACACACACACACACACACACACACACACACACACACAGATAATATATGTAATATAGCATGCTGGTTAGAATGTCAGGCAGAGCTTTGATCCATGACACTTCAAGCACCAGCCATCATTTCTCCTGTAGGCAGCGTTAACACACACTTTTACTCTCAGCTAGAGCACATGAGTCAAAACACTGTAGCTGCTTTTTCTGTGACTAGTTTTGTTTCCATAGATATTTCTCACGAACGTGAATATGCACGTGAATGAGTAGGAGTTGGTGTAAATAACAACAAATGTAGGCGCTAAAGTAGCCTTACTGGTGTAACATGATGCAATGATAACACAACAAGCGATATCAATAATAAGACGGTGACGTAAGACAGAACAAGTCGTTCAAGTTCCTTTTAGTTTATGCTTTTGTAGTTTTGATCATAATTTTCAATGCAGGACGTTTTAAAGCATCTGTAGATGCTGATGCTGTAGTTCTGTAGTATATGAGATACTATCATGTACAGTCAGCGTCTGCAAACTAAAGGTGAAGAAGCGTCTGATGCAGTGAAATGCTGTCACTGTCACCTGACAGGCGCGACCTGTCACCTGATCAACCTGATAAACCTTTCATAAACCACAAGTGTGAGAACAGAGAGGAGCACAGAGAAGCGGTCGCTGTTGGTTCATGCCAACGTTCTGTTGACGTGAAAAGGTTTCAGGACAGTTGAGTTTCAATCCACCCCGTCCAGTGCTCAAGGTAAAGAGAGCAGCTAGTGTTAGAGTCACATCTAATCCCTGCAAAGCCACATGCATCCACTTCATTAGTGTGTGAGCTGGATTTGATTGTC
The DNA here is from genome assembly GCF_900634795.4 of Betta splendens. Classification (NCBI taxonomy): domain Eukaryota; kingdom Metazoa; phylum Chordata; class Actinopteri; order Anabantiformes; family Osphronemidae; genus Betta; species Betta splendens. The sequence goes on from NC_040893.2 coordinate 10,212,374, forward strand.
ACCACTCTGATACATTCATATCAGAGCCCCCGCTGCTGAGGCCCTGACCTGTGTTCACTGTGCTGCAGCTTCTCACGCACCAGCAGCGCTCCTCAGTTCAAGCTTTGCTCCCTTTAGATTTGCAAAAAGGATTTGAATGTGACACATAAACATGATCTCTGTATTTTTACCATCTCCGCGAAAACGCACACACGCACGTCCACGCTGTTACAGCTTTACACCTCCGTACTGTTCACACACATTACAAGGGAGTCTTTCAAAGGTGATGAGTGAGCGGCGACATAGCCTGTGTGTGTGTGTGTGTGTGTGTGTGTGTGTGTGTGTGTGTGCGCGCGCGTGTGTGTGTGTGTGTGTGTGTGTGTGTGTGTGTGTGTGTGTGTGTGCGTGTGTGTGTGTGTGTGTGTGTGTGTGCGTGTGTGTGTGTGTGTGTCAATAGTGGTGTAGTGGGAAATTCAAAGTGTATGTGAGAGAGCGAGCTGGGACAGAAGACTGTCTGTGTCATTTGCTTTTTCATTCTTTTAATAACCCAGGAGGTGAATTAAAACAGGAGCGATGACGCTCTCCACTCTCCAAACCTCCGGATGTTCCTCCGGAGTCATTTTTAATAAATATTGTGTATCCCGCGGCCGTCGTTGTGCTCCGTTGCTGAGATTCAGGATCACAGGTGACCTACAAGGCTGTAATTCAACCGGCCAATTACAGCGTTGCCGGTTGGAGCCCAATTAACTTGCAATGTACATTTCTTAATTACAGTAATTCAGCCTTATTTTCAGTTCGGCCTTCGGTGGTTGAATCGGTCGTACGAGCCCGGCGGGGCCTTGGAACTCCACTAGACGATCAGCAGCTGGAAAAAAAAAAATAAAAATCTAAAATTCTAGCTCTGCGCGCCAGCTCTTACGCAGCACCACCACTCTGGCACGGGTGAAACTCCCTTCTCCGCTCACTCCTCCTTCTGCGTCCGTACGTGTGTGTTTTGCAGCGCAGCCAGCGACATAGTTTTCCTTTTAAAGAAGCAGCAGCAGCAGACAAGAGACGCAGTCAGAGAGAAAGTGCAGAGGCAGGAGCAGGTGAAGGAACTGCAATCAGGGCGATCGGAGGAGATTGTGGCACGACGTCACAGAGGGCGACCGGGCGGTGACGTCTAAGAGCCACTCAAACAACAATGTGTGAACGAAAATAAAAACCCCAAGCATCACACTGCGTGACGGCCATCTGCTCCGACCTGCACAGCCAGGCCGCTGTTTGTTCTAGGCACATGCGAAACGTGAGGGGAAAAGTCCGAGTTTACGACCAGTTCCTGTGGTCGCGCTTCAGTGAAGCTCCTCAGCGGCCTCGTCTGCGCCCACGAAGCCGAACCCGGAGCATCTCAGTTCACCACCAGGAGTCCGACGTGTCCCTCGGCGCCGCGGCAACAAGGCTCCTTTTGTGACTGGGAGGTGACAGGAGATCCGCGGAGCCGGTGAACTTATGAATCATCTGCCAGTTAGTCATCGCTTGAAATCAGTCCACTGATGCTTTATTACAGTCATTCACATGAGTAGGCACTTTGTCAAGGCGTTTACAGAAACAGGCGCTGTGAATGTACACAGTACCTGTAAGTACATGCATATGAATAGTGTGAAACAACTAATCAAAGAGACAAATGCTCCCACAACGGGTTAAATTCAGTACATGACAGTAAATAAGGATCAAATTCATATGGTGTCTGTATTCAAACAGAGCTTTTACACAGTAGTTCCTGGCATATTGTAGGTTTCTACCTGTCATTTGCACTATAATAACTACATCATTGTGAATAAACACCAAAGGTTTGTGGTGGTGAAATAAAGGACCATTACATCACAAGTATCAGCTTTTCATGTTGCTACGAGCGCGGAATGCAAACATTACAGCAAATATGTCCTTCAAATACTTGACAGCGATGACGTGGTCGCCGTACGTGTAACTGAAAGTTGTGTGTTTGACTCCTCCCGTCTGATTTCGGGCCCCTTCGTAAACCTCTGGGGCAGTTTCAGCGCGAGCCCCAGCTCATTTCCTGGCAGCGCGCGCTCTCCAGCACTGCCGTTCAGAACATTTTGTCTCAGTCGTTTCGTTTTCCAGCCGTGACTTCCCGTCCAGCCCCCCCCCCCCACTCTCATTCTTCTGCATTTCTTCACCCGAGACTCCGTTTCCGTGTGAGAAGGAAGAGCTCTGGCGCTGCTGGAATAGTTGGAAGGGAAATGGAGACAGAGCGAGGGGGGGGGGGTGTGCGCGTTGCAAAACTTCACAGAAGCGTTTAAGAATCGCAGCTGGAAGCGGCACGCGTGCCCCAGAGGCTTCGACACAGGCAGGAAGGCAGCAGTGAGTGGACGAAGGGCGGAGGAAAAGTTCATATTCTCCCGGTTACGACAGGATTGCTCAACAGTGAAAAGTCTGCGATAAGGGAGTTGAAAGGTCACGTTTCTAAAAATCCACCTAATACGCAGCGGATCGATGATTTCCTGTAAGTGGGAGAATCTGATGTTTTTTTCCTGGAACTGCACAGATGCGGCTGCGTTCACTCCCCCGTGTCTGGACCCAGGACGGGGTAACGTCCCAGCGAAGGGCGCCCCGGTCACTCATTGCCTCCCTCGCTGGGGCTTCTCTCATTCACCTTGCGAGGTCAGTTTAGCGCTAGGCAAACGTTAACGTGGGGCCGCTTCCAGTGGAGTGTAATCCTTAACCAGCACAGTCCTCGCAGACAACTCAGGTTTTCTGTTCCCTTTTTCATTTCCTGGTGGAGGAGATTTGAGGCCCATAGTTCAACAGGCCCAGTACTGCTACTCAGTAAAGTACGTTTTGTGCAAAGGCTGTTTGAATCAACTATGACTGGAAACGGGACACTTGTTGCAAAAGAGCATCTTGATCTTGCAACACGGCTGGAATTCCTTGCACAACTACGTCCTACCAATCATTCCTCCATGTTTTGTCCAGCGCCCTCAGGTAAAGCAAATCAAATTTGCTTTAGCCTCCGCAAAGGAATTCAATTAATCCAATCAAAACCTTTACACTGCTCCTGAAGGGGGGAAAAAACTTCTGAAATTTGTTTGAGATGTGGATGAGAAATGTGTAACTCTGCAGAGAAAACACACAAACACACACACACACACACACACACACACACACACACCATTTCACCACTGCCCCACGGCAGAATGCCACATAAACAAGTGCTGCGCTGGAAAGCACAGACAATAATTGCGGTATTGTCCTAGGTTGCAGTTGCAGCTGTCAAGAGTTTAGAATAAGAATTATTACTATTTTTATTTGCTGGTTTCATCTGCTGCTCTGGCAGAGTTTGACCCACAGCAGAAATTCCTCCAGGGCCACGCGAGTGCACAGGCGACGGATATTTCCGCATTGCTCATGGTCACCGGTCTAAACACTGACGTTGGCGCTGGTTTGATAAGATCATGTTACATTTGTACCGTCTGTACTTTTACACAACACCTAAGATAAGACTGCGGAACCGTGTCATCAGGACTATCAGTCGACAGGTCCAGTGTATCGACTGTTTTAAAGGGAGCCTCCGACAGGTTTGACTGATTACACGCTTTAAGAAGCAGCTGTGCAGAAAGGAGTGTGACCTCGTCTGCACGTCTTTAACCCCTTCAAGCCCTCAACGTGCGGCCTGTCGCACACCTAAAGGGAAATATCTACAGTAATTACATGAACAACATGACCTCAATGAAATAAATGTGTATGTGGGAAGCAGGAAACAGCTTCGGTCAAATGGCTGAGCTGCGTCAGTACATTTATTCTGCTCGAGAAAAGGAGGAAGCCGTCATCAGCTGTGGACTAAGTCGCCAGTTACTGGTAATGGCGTCGGCGCGTTGCTCAGCATATGGACTGATGTAAACGCAGGGACGGCCGCGCGTTTGCGACACGCCGGGGATTTCTCACACCAGTGCATGTTGTGCAGCCTGTGAGGGCAGCGGAGTCCGACTCATCCGTTCTCTGTTAATGACTCCTATGGCGACGTCTCCGGCTGCACGTTCGCAGCCTGTGCTCATTGTGTGGTTTGGTCCACAGTGACCCCTGCGCTGTCCTGCACTGGGGCCTGTTTGTCTGTGTGCGACATGAGATGGGGACCCGGTCACCTGCTCGCGCCTGTGGACGCAGGTACTTTCCTCCGAGCGCTGACTCACTCACCCTCCTCATCCTTCATCCGTGCGAGTCACGTGGCAGCGGGCGGACATCTTGGCTCCGCGGAGCCGCCGCGCGCGCGTTGCTGCGCGACCGCTGAACCCGCGCCGACTTACGCGAGCAATGTTTGGCGCGTCACCATGGCGATGTAGCGGGGGGCCACGGTTAAATATTTGCTAAGTGTCACGTATCAGGCACAAAGGCTGGTCAAGCGGCGTCTGTCAGGGGCTTCGGCTGAAACGGAGCCTGAGCCGCAGGCTTAGAGGCACGAAACGAAAGCAGACACAGTAGAAACAAGGCGATGTTAATATGTGTATATATATATATATGTGTATATATATCCTGTATGTATATATATATATATATATCTAATATATAATATATATATATATATATATATATATATATCTATATATATATAATAGATAATATATTATCTAAGATCTATATCGTAATATTAATATATATATATCATATAATCTATATCTATCTATCTATATTATATCTCTATATACATATAGCATCTCTTCATATCTCTCATATTCTCTACTATCTCTATATCTCTATACTATATATCCTATCTAGTGATGGTTTAAAGGCTCAGCCTGTATATAGGCCTGTATATATATACCCTATATAATATACAGGATATATTCATTCTCTCTGGCTTCGCATGAATATGGTCTGGGTGACAATGACATTATTCAGAGTGAGTCAGACTCCCCCTCACTTTAGCTCTTGTTAAAGCAGAAGAGCGTTTCTCCAGAAAGTAAACCCAGCGGGAGCCGAGTTACCAGCACAGCTAATACGCTACTACCCACTATTACGTCAGGAATTAAGGTGTGTAGCGACACAATATTACACATGTTTTCTGTGTGGGGGCATTTTTTCCTAAAACTAAAACTGAACTGAATAAATAGAAGCAGGTTTTATTCTGGTTTTCTCTCAGGCTGAAGTGACTCTTTGGTGAAGAGAATGAGATAATATTTGACATCTGCAGTAACATCTGGTTCCTATAATTATTGTTTCATACCAAAGTTAGACGGCGACGACAACAACAACAACACATCATCCCAGAACAGACTGCTTGTGTTCTCATATTAGAGGTTTCCCATAATCTACTCGGCGATTTGCAGTTCTGGGGAGCTCCAAGTCTGTCGGCATGTGACATAAAAGCCCAGTGGAAAGGCTGGCAGTGAATGCTCCCTCACTTAGTCACCAAGTGGGGGAAAAACAATGTGGAGGAAACCAGAATGCTCCTTTAAGATTGTGTTTGTGCGTCCATGCAGGACAAACGTGTGTGTGTGTGCACGCGTGTGAGTGAGCGAGCGAGCGGGCGAGCGAGTGCCCCTCCCTGTTCCAGCGGCATTCCGTGGAAGTGAAGAACAAGCGCCGAGAGGAACGAGTAGAGCCAGATCTGCGGGCGCCGCCATCACACGCACACGCAGGAACACGCCACGAACACACGTGTCGGTCGCTCACCTCCTCGGCGCCGGCTCACCGGACCGCAGCAGAGCAGTGAATCAGCCCGGGAGAAGTGCTTTTCCACAACCTGTGGACGAACCCGTAACACTTCTAACGCTGAGCTTTATATTTAGGCAGGTTATTTATACCAGGCTGCAGTTATTATTAGCTGAACACGAGAGGCCTGCTGGGTTTCTTGGTCAGACTGTGACTGTGTCCATTTGCAACACGGGATCATTTATTAAAGGAAACGTGGCATTACATCATCTTTGATTTAAAAAAAGCCTGTGTTGTGAGCAGGTCGGACCCCATCCATGTCATAAAAATGAACAGTGTTCACTGGAACACTAGTAAAGAATATCTGGACGCTAAGTCATGACTCGTGAGTTATCGCTGAGGCAGAAGCACATCAACACGCAGCTATTACGCTAGGACGGTTTACTGTAATGCAGATGAGGAGGCAGATGTGCTGTGGCGGTAATCTGCCCTGAAACCGTCTCACACTCAACATTTGTTGAAGCAGAAGTGGGAACCTACTTGACATTTCCAATCTTAATTAGCATATCGTTCAGTAGATGATCTGATTCACGCCATGTTTGAGGTCGATACGTGACCTCGTCTACAGAGCCTGACAGCATCGAAACACTTTTTTAATGCGTTATTAATTTAACAGACTGATAATTGTACTGACATATAGACTGATAATATGTTGCTGTATGAATCTGCTGACTTAGCAAGAATCATATACCTAATACGGTCATCGCTGTCAGTCATGCCCGTCTTCCCGCCCACTCTGCAAATTTCCCAGTGTTTTATAGTTTGGCCTGAGGCTGAGACCAGCGGTTTTTGCCCGTGGCATCTTCCTTCTGTTTACCGTCGCCGCTAAGCAATTAATGCCGCTGTGACTCGGCGGCGGCGCTTGCACAACTTTCATCCGTACTCTGGATTCTGTCACCGCTTTGCCTGAGCATGACTCACGTTAGCGGGTGACACATGGAGCAACAGCGGCGGCCGCGATGAAAATAATGTGATCTCTGATTAGCTGATATCAGCACCACGGCCTAGAAATAGAAGCAAAGTGGAAGCTGGTGGATGTGTTAATGCGCATTAGACCTTTTACGGTCATCTGCTTTGAGGCCCCATCACTTATTCTGCTTCACTTTTGCTCCCATCATCCGCGTTGCGTGACTTTCAGAGTCATCGGAGCCATTCAGCATTCGTCAGGCTGATGTAGTCAATGAACAAGCGGCCTCGTCACACGCGCGCTCCTCAAGGTCGCCCGGCAGCGGCACGGTTCGGACGCACTGATGCTGGATCTGAAGTCAGGTGACGCGTTGTGAAACGGCCGCCTGTTGCTCGTGAGTCCAGGAAATAACCCTCTATGAGTGTGTAACGTGGGATAACGCAGCGCGTGCTGGCACTCACTCACTGTTACTGTAACAGCTCCGCGGGGGGCGGCCTCTCGCTTCCCGCGACAATGAAAGGGAAAGACAGCTGCTTCGGGGCCCGATGCTCATTTGACCTTTGGAGACGACAACACACGTGTTTCCACTGCGGTTACAATTTATTTAGGGTTAAAAGTGGGCACGAGTGTGAACTTCCCATCGAGAGATAACAAGTTCAAGCGTCTGCCGACGCGCGACGAGCCCAATAACAGGACGCTAAACACGCCAACACGTCGGAAACAAATGTCACATAAACACAAAATAGAGGAAGTCGTGAAAACAGGCGAAGCCCGGCGTCGCGCCGCAGGTTCTGACGTCTGGCCAGAACTTGGGTTCTGGGAAGCGCTGAGGCTTTCGCGGGACACTGGAGCCGCCGTGTCACCGTAACAGAAACTGAAGGAAACACACAGTTGTGTGCGTTCTGGTAAACAACAGGGCGTGATAATATTTCTCTCCTCCTTGTGGTGAAAGACTGAATGAGGTGATTTACAACACTTCCTGACAACGGAGCGTTAGTCATAGGAATGTATGCATTGTATAAGACGCCTTTTATGCATCTGGGTCAGTATTTAGGCGTCTGCTACAGTAAAGCCCCGATCGGCGGGTTGACTGTGTGGTGACGAGGGGACCAACGGCAACAACATCCCTGCTTGGCGCTTCTGTGAAGGCTGTAAACAACCGCGGCACTGAACATGTGTTCGGGCACGTTGGGAATGAACAGCGAAGCCTGCGCTGAGGACTGCAGGGCGCGTAAATGAGCCCGCTTGGCTTTCACATGCCTACAAAACTGAAACATTTCTCACAGCCGGCTAAAAATACACAGTTTTCTTTCTGTTCTTCCTTCGCCCGCCCACCGCTGAGCTCACGTATGAAACATGAGATGAGGCCGAGGGAGGAGCAATTCCGGAACACGCAGCCAAGGAAAACTCCCCCCCCCCTAAGAGTAGGAGTTCCCTTTTTCTTTCAGCTATAAAAAGTCAAAAGACGCAGCCCAGACATAACTTGACTTGAGTCTGGACGCAGGTATCGGACAGTCGGGTGTGGATCAGAGCTGAATCTTCTCTTTTTGACCAAACTGATTACAGCATGTCCGATATGCTTGACGTCAGTACGAAGGTGAGTCCAGGTTTATGGATACGGACTCTTGTTTATGAATTGCTGCTTTTCCCACTGTGTGAGTTACTGATTTGAAGGAGAAACTCCTTCTCCCTCAGTTCAGTCACAGCCGACTTCTCTCTGTAAAGAGTTAAGGATAAGAGCCTCAGCAGCTGCTGAGTTGGTTCTTTTTCTAAATTCTCATTATCACAACTATTCATGATAAATGGGAAGCAATTAAAACTGATCTTTATTTAAACTATCTTTAACTTCTGACTGCAGATAATCCACTTCTGGCCGTAACTGCCTGATAGTTTAGTTTGCTATTTGTAAAATATGTTTAGTATAATCAAATATGAGCCTAAACAGTGACATTGCTGAAGGGTTAGTTGTTAAAAATGAATTAAAAAAGGGGAAAGTTGTGCATTACGTTGTCTGAATGTCTGTATATTCATTATCCCTTTAACTCTGTGTCACAGAACTATCTGAACCTGCTCCCGGATGATGATTCCTTGTTCTCGTCTCAGTCTCAACTCAAAGCCCCGGGGCACAGCCGGCTCAGCCGCTCGGCCTCCTTCTTCTCCCCCGACTGCGCGAGCCACAACCTGAGCGCGGAGCACGTCGGCGATGACGGCAGCTCGGCCCCCCTGTGGCCCTCCAACATCTGGAGCCAGGCCCCCGTCCCCAAGGCCAAGGCGGCCTTCAGGCCGGACCGCTCCATGAGCCTGACGGAGTCCAGCAGCAGCCTGCTGCACCAGCTGAGGGCCCAGGAGGCCTTTCCGCTGGGCGCCGCCCCCACCGTGGCCCCCCCGCCCGGCTTCCCCCCCTCCTCCGCCCTCCCGGCCCAGCTCCCGCCGGTGCTGTCCGGCAACCGCTACAAGACCGAGCTGTGCCGCGGCTTCCAGGAGACGGGCAGCTGCAAGTACGGCAACAAGTGCCAGTTCGCCCACGGCGAAGCGGAGCTGCGGGGCATGTTCCGCCACCCCAAGTACAAGACCGAGCCCTGCAGAACCTTCTACAACTTCGGCTACTGCCCGTACGGCTCCCGCTGCCACTTCATCCACGAGGAGAAGCTCGGCGGCGCCCTGCTGCCTGCCAGGCTGCAGAGCCAGCTGGGTCCCAGCGAGGGTCCGGGCCCTCGCCACCCGCTGCGCCAGAGCGTCAGCTTCGCCGGCTTCCTGGGCTCCTCGCGCTGCTCGCCGCCCCCGTTCTTCCCCTCGTCCCTCGGCGACGCCAACGCGGGCTTCAGCCGCGCTCCCTCCGTGTCGCCGCCCCCCGCCGACCTCCTCTCCCCCGTCTTCCTGGACGCGGCGCAGTTCCAGTTCGGCGGCCGCCAGAGCCGCGCCAGCGCCGGAGACATCCACGGCGTTCCCCTGATCCTGGAGCCGAAGGCCTCGCGCTGCGTGTGCGGCCACGGGAATAACGGCGGCGGCGGCGGCAGAGTCTTCGGCGGCGCGGAGGAGGACGGCCGCACGTTCTTCGGACCCCTGGGGGGCAGCGCCTTCACGAAGCCCCCCGGGCTCCAGCGCTCCTCCTCCGAGGACTCGCTGGAGGACAGCTACAGCAGCAGCAGCAGCGGGGGCTCCAGTGGGAGCGAGTCCCCCACGTTCGACGGCTCAGCCATAAAAAGGCTGACGGTGTTCGAGCGTCTGTCTCTGTCTGACTGAGTGCAGCTCCAAAGACCACGACCGGCACTTGCCAGAGACACAACAACACTTCAAATTATTTATTTATGTTTGTAAGAATAGAATAGAAACTCAGACAAACTACACATACTGAGATTTTATTACCCAGATGTAATTGTATTTTTATACTAAAACCTTTGTGTAGCTTCTCAGACCTTTGTATGTGGTCTTCCATTAGGTTTAACTCACTGCAGGTCTTGACAGGACCAGTCGTCTGGCTGGTCTGTTCTATAAATCAGTAATTCCTGTGCCTTCGTAATTCTCCCTGCTCGAAAGGCTTTTCACACTTTTTGCCAAAGACAGTATGTTTGTCTCAGTAGCCTTCGTCAGCGAGACCTGACATGTGTCACTGATGCAATTCTAATCTGTGATATGCACTTTACAGCTAATTGAAATGGGAGAAGCTGTCGATTCTCCCAGTAGCATTCTACCAAAGCTTTATACATCACTCTTATGTGTGTGTGTGTGTGTGTGTGTGTGTGTGTGTGTGTGTGTGTGTGTGTGTGTGTGTGTGTGTGTGTGTGTGTGTGTGTGTGTGTGTGTGTGTGGGGTGTTTGAGTGCAAAGGTGTGACCGTTGATTTTTTTTTCTGAGACCTGGGGTGCATATGTAAGATGCAGAATGCATCATTTTGTTCGATAACTTGTAAATGCACCCCATCTGTTAACGTTTTTTTTCTTTTGCTTTTGGATTTGTTCCCTGTTTGCTCGACAACGTGGTTCAGGGACTTGGCAGTTCACAGTATTCATTTTGGTTATCGGTTGCCTCGTGTTGTTTAAGTTAAAAAATATATATATTTATTTATTTATTTGTGTTTAACAAACAAATTCATTTTGTACTTCATTTTATTTATAGAGAAATTCTTCAAGATCTGTGAAATATCAATGTGACAGAAAAGAAAAAAAGAAAACTGAAAAAAGCAGAGTCTTATATTTTTATTTGCCTTAAAGGGAAAAATTATTGTGAATAAACAAATGAAATGAAATATCTTCTATATCTGGATTCATTTGTTTCATAGATTACATACCACAGCACATCTCCTTCATAATATCAACCAGTTCTACAACAATAATGTGAAACAGTAACTAAAAGCATAGGTCGAGGGAAGTGTTGGACACTGTTGGTCTTTGCAGTGTTGTATATACGTCACCTCATACATGTGTCACACAGATTTAATACCAGAAGGATAAACCTCCTGCAAACTGAGGAAATAAAACTGACACCTGCCTGATGAATCCTGAACGTATATGAGACACATACAGTGGACACCTTATCTGAGGAATTACAAAAAGCAAAACAATCTGCATATTATTCATTCTTCTTCTTCCCTGAATGTTACTTTTGTTCAGGCTTCGCTCCCTACAACCGGCCTGTTTAACTGTTTCGTACACGTTATTGTGTAAGCCACATTTACATGCTAAGCAAAAATTCATGAAAATACCCTGTTGCAATTTCCAGTTTGTGATCCCTGTGTGCAATCATGTTGAGAAACTCCCACCACAGCCTCCACCCCACCGCTGCCACAGCCGGAGTCAGATTTTAGCTCAGAGAACCAGGAGAGCGCAGTAGCATTAAAGCATTAAAGTAAAGGTGCATTAAAAGTAAAGGTGCGTCTATGGAGACTGGGAGCTCGTGTTGCGTTCGGAGGAAACGCTTTTGTGCATGTTGCATTTGAAGCTGGCGACTTTGTGCGATCGTGACTAATATTTGCTGTGCGCGATGGCGTTCCTGCTGTTTCCAGAGCTGTGACCTTGACCGTCCCGAGATAAAAAAAAAAAACTGGAAGTGTGTGGTAATAGAAAAGTTTGGAAAGGTTAAAATCTATTAACAGATTTCTAAGAAACCTCAGAGCCCAAGAGTTGGAGCTGCATCCAAAGGCCTAGCTATTCAGTAATATTAGTGTGTTATTCAGAGCAGGTTTAACACCTTAGCCCTGTTATTCCCTCGCCGTCTTCTGTATATTTGCCTTCGGGCTCCCTTTTATGGGTGGGCGTCAACAGCTTGTTGGTCTCGACTCACAGCTCCGCACAAGCGCTAATGAAGTCAATTGTTTAGTGGCGACAGCACATTGACCAACAAGATCACAAGACTGTGTCTTTACACCTGATGATGAAACTAAGAGCTGAAGTAAGCACAGCTACACATTTTTTTTATGTTTCATTTCCCTATTTACTGCCATTATGCAAGTGGCCTTTGTTACCATGGTAACCACGGGGCTTTTGGCTTTAAACTAAAACTAAAAGAGATTACCACAAACCCTACAATAAGGTTTTTAAAAGACTCAGTCAGAAATATTATAAAGCCCCTATAGTTGTTTTTAGGGCCTCGGTTTCAGACTCTCCAACTACTATTGTGCATTGAAACCTTGAACCTTGTTCCCTTTTGGACCAATGTCAGGATGTGTTGCCATGGCGAGGCACAATGACCGCAAAGTGTAAACAGCAAAGAAAACAACAAGGGATAAGTGTGTGTGTGTGTGTGTGTGTGTGTGTGTGTGTGTGTGCGTGCGTGCGTGCGTGCGTGCGTGCGTGCGTGCTTGCGTGCTTGCGTGCTTGCGTGCTTGCGTGCGTGCGTGTGTGTTCACAAACATTAACTTCACGCCCTGTTCTGTGAGAGCAGGCTGGTTAAAGTTCACCAAACTGGTCGGTTCCCATTAAAAACTAGAGCCGCAGTAAAAAGTAAAATGCCCCGTGGGCTGAGACGTTGCCTCAAAGAATCCCACGACAACAGGGAGGCAGACGTGATATAAGCGTTGGACACTCGCACTCGTCCCGTTTAGTCACCTTATTACCCTCTGATTCAGACACGCCGGTGGTTCTGAACATCACCACCGCCGCCTGTGGAGCTGTTAATGATTAACCGCTAAGCCGCTGCTGTCAAAACGCTAAACCCAAGTCACCTGAGCGCTGTACACACAACACACGCGTGTGCACACACGCACACACCAGCGCAGATAAGAGGTAAACCTGGGTGGGGATCCGTGAACTCAGCTGCATACTGTGCAGCTTGTCATGATTCCAAACTGCCTCTTAATGGGTGAGTTAGTGGTGGAAAACAACTGGGACGAAGAAAACGGCTGGAAGGAGTGTTCAGTGTGATGGTGTCAGTGACTTAGTGGTCTGTGCTGCTAGTCAGGAGCTTCTCAGCCTGAAGCACTAAGCAATTAACTCAACCGGTGACATTCCTGACACAAAATGTGCCGTGTGTCTACCTGCTTCCGCAGTCATGGTTGGCAGCTGCTCCCTGTCGCTCACCCTGTCATAACCTGCAGATTAAGCATTACGCTTGAGTAATCTTTCAACTCCAGGCCTTCGTCAGCCAATGAGAGGATGACGGCGTAGCTTATGTAACTTCTTCTTTACTAAATAGGTCATTGGAAAGCACTATCCTTGGTTTCTTGGAATGAGATTGAGCATATTTGGGTTCATGAACTCCAAACATTTAGGGGCGATGAGATACGAGTCACAGCCCCGAACCAAAGTAAATATGAAAAGACAAACTTCTGATCCCTTGTCTTTGACTGTAAGAGACTTCCATGTCCATGTTAGTGTTTTGTTACTGCCCTCTGTTGTTCAAGGCGTTGTTCAAGAGCGGTGGGTTACGTTTTCTTCAGTCTCTGAATCTCTTTTACTTTAGCCTGAGAAGACTGCACTCAAACAGCAACTCAGAGTTGGTCAACATTACGTGATAATAATATTTATTAATGCATATAAAGTTTTGTGAGTAAAGTAGTTGTGCATTGTTTTAAACATCAACTTTTACACCAAGTCCACAGACGCGACTGAGCCTTTTACTGATCAGTCCTTCGGAGCATTAGCAGCTTCAGTGAGGTGGACCGGAGTCGGCGTGGGACAAGTTTAATCGACACGAAACCATCAGAGCTGCCCGTCTGCAGCCGGCGCCCACGCTGGGCCCTGCTTAGCACAGTTCTGTCTCATGGGTGATCGGTGCACGTACTGTATGTGCACACTGAGTTGCTGGGAGTGCAGGGGGGGCGACCCACAGAACCTGAAGGCAACAGCGGCGTCGGTGAAGCGGACTTGGAAGGCGAGGAAGGAAAAAATATTTGAATAGTGACATCACAGCAGCAGACTGGAAGTGCTGTCCTTTTATAGGCATGTTCTCCCTCTCTGCCACATTCCTCGGCTCCAGGACGCGGGGCCCTCCTCCTCTTCCTCCCCCTCCTCCTCCTCCTCCTGCCCTCGTTTCAAGTGACTTCACTGCTGTGACGCAAACGCCAGGGAAGCAGGGAGGAGAGGGAGCAGCAGGAAGGAGGAGGGGGGGAGCAGTCGGTAAAACTCTCCGAGGGAGAGGGCGAAAAAATTTCCTCAACTCCCCCTTCTTGCCGCCATCGCAAACACTTCTCGTTTCCTCCTTCCTGCCTGAGCTTTTACTTTCACCGGCGGCTGCTGAACGTGGCGCTGGGGGTGAACCGGAGGATTCGGGAGAAAAGTTTCCCACCCGCCATTAACGGAGGCTGAAATATAATAATGTAAAACGTCAAGAAGCTGAAGTCATATGAATGTATTTGTCAATGCAGAGCTGTGCTCTCTTTTTTTTTTTTTTTAACAAAACAAGAAGTGAATCTCAATGAGTTCGTACAAAGTGATCCGAAAAGCAGAAGCGACACTTCTGAGCTGTGGCGCAGATGAAAAACAAGATTTACAACTGGGATGGCAGCCGTCGCTGAAGCTACGCGGCCTGACAAAAAACAGACGCACTCACACACAGTTGCTCTGTAGAAATACACACCAACCTATCTGAACTTGTCTGAGACTCGGGAGGACGCACGCGTTACAAGCACCGCACTGAATGGACTGAACTGAACTGTCAACTACAATAAATTAGTCAGTGGACGCAGAGAAACCCACATCACAACACCACCGTAATGCAAGTGTAACAAATCAATTTCAATTTCATGTCTTATTGCCAGACGTCGGCTGAGTTCTGTGAAGTGCAGCCCGATCCGTTACTTCAGCGCGTTGGGCAGCAGAAGAAAGCCCCTTCAGACAGTTTCACATCTGTTTGTGTTATTAAAGCAGATCTTTCACAACCGACTGGCCCATACATGTTCAGTGCACACTTCCTGTGCATGCTCACACTGCAAACTGCCTGAGATGCTTCTTCTTCATGCTTCTTCTTTTAGGCTGCACGCTTCCTGTTTTTAATGTCCTCTTATTGTGGTATGAAAATAAGTCACCATGGCGTTGGCTGTTTTTTAAGAACAGAGGGGTGACGTGTGGTTGTATCTAAGCATCCTGCCAATGATGCTAGATGTCATTATTATTATTATTAGCAAGACCTGACGCCTCATAATCACACTTCGGTCCCCGGGAGTCGTCACGTAGGCCGTGGCGTTGACATCGGCCGGTTTGGAGGAATCAGAGGCTTTGTTGCCGATTCAGGCTCCGCAGGACGTCTCATTTGTGCCTCAGGTTCGGACTGAAGGTGATGCGGTCGCCCACAGATGATTATCACCAGTAGCTTCACCGTTGGGCTTCGCTCGGGCTGCTGCCTGTTTAGCAGCAGATAAAGATGCGGTACTTTTCTCAGGACTTCTATAAAAATGGACAGTGACGTTCGTAACACCTTAAGATGCTATTTTAACCAAAACAACAACACTCCCTCCACCGACCGAAGTTATTTTCGGCTCAACATGCGGTGCTTTTATTATAGCTGACTTCCTGCATGCACTGTCACAAAACCATCACACCGGCCACCGACTGGGACCAAGAGGATCCTCAGAGAACATAAAACCATCGGTCCTCAGTGTAAACATTCAGTGCAGCTCAGCTGCTTCTTGTCGGTGGACGTGTTGTTTCAAGCCCGGCGTTTCGGCTGTGAGCTAAACTCAGCAGTGGGCTCAGCGGCGGCTTCATGACGCGGCGCACACGTCTCAGCCCCGAGGACAATAGGCCTCTCTGTGAGGAAGCGCTCGCACACACATGCACAGGTCCACACTGCTATGTTTAAACAGGTGGGCTGAAGATGAAGCGGTGTGTGTGTGTGTGTGTGTGTGTGTGTGTGTGTGTGTGTGTGTGTGTGTGTGCGTGTGTGCGTGCGTGCGTGCGTGCGTGTGTGTGTGCTCAGCCTTGGCTGCCCGACCAGGAACACATACCACAGCGACTCTAGCTGTGCTGAGAGCAGCAGAATTCCTTCCTGAAAAAATAAGCATCACGGAGACGCGGGGCAGAGGCCGCATTTAGATTCACGCATGACCCCTTCGTTTGTTGACGCGCGCCTTTTACTGGGAGGTGCACGGAAACGCGTCCGCCTCTGTCCCCTAACCTGCGCTTCTCCGTGACATGACTGCGGCGGTGCTGAGAGGGAGCTTTTGTCTTGGTGGTGTCGTCTTTGGCCGCGGCGCTGATTCATCTGTAACCGATCCATCCAGATAAAGAAACACACTGGCAGCACTTTAGTGATCGTCAGCCCTGGGACTTCTTAACCTGACGGGCTGCTCTCGGCCAACCCTGAGTTAAACCACTCCAAAGCCAAGAATAAACCTTCATGTTCTTCTCCCATACTTTAATTTGACTACGGTACAAAATCGCACTTGACTGAACAGTTGCCCAAGATCTTGTGTCCTCTCGCTGTTACAATTACAGCCTCACACACACATGTGTGCCACTCCCATCCACCGCCCTCCGCTGGGAATTCTCAAACAATACCGCTCTGTCCCCAGAAAAAAAATACACTGGTCCAGCAAAAATACACGCTGAACATGCTGAACATGCCGGTGCAGCGGTCCACCACGTGCGAATGCGCGGCGACACAGTGGGAAGTCTCAAACGGCAGGACGGGAGGAAGTCGCTGGTGTGTTGGTTCAGAGCGGGTGAACTAGTGTCACAAAAGAGGAAACGTGGGATGTGATGCCGCTGTTCACTGGACGGGCTGGCGTAATGTTAACGACCCGCGCTGACAATGGGAATAAGGGCACGAGCTACAGACTTACATTGTGGTCAAGTACCATGTCACTGATGTAACTAGCTCTGGATGAGCATCCATATTATCCCAAACGCTTTATTAAACCCTTCGTTGCATCATAAGTGAAGCACATTTATTTAATAGAGGGAAAAAGATCTTGAGCGTCACAAATGGAGAAGGAAGGAATGGAAATAGAGAAGTTTTTCATTTGGGCCTGAAAAGTCCTACACAACAAAAAAAGGAAACTGATTAAACAAATGAATCAGTTTTCCATGGGGCCAATGGTTCTGCATGACAGAGGTGCAGGAAGGACGATACTTTCCGTCCAAATGGACGTCACCGGTGGCCGTGTAGATAAGACAGAAGGCTGCTGGAAGACAGACGCATGAGACCTGGGAGGAACTTTGTGTTCTGCTTGGTTCAAAGGAGAACTCGGGTTCTTCAGGTCAGGTTATGTTTACCTAGGAGGAGGGGGACGCTTTATTAGCTTTTATCAGTTTAAAAGTACAATGAGGCAATAGGCGAATACAGAAAGACAGACAGTGTTTATAAAATGCACCCACACCACCATTTTATACACCTCTTTCCAGTTCGATTAGGTGCAGAGCTAGCGCTAGCGCTAGCTGCTAGCGTAGCCGCCTCCGTAGCCTCCTGGCAGAGGTCAGCTTTTCCATGACTTGCTCTTAAATTAGAACTCCGGTGCGGGCCGTCTCTTCTCATACGACCAAGGCCGACGTGCGGGCTGTGGCAACAAACACCCTCCACCATCAACAGAAGGCTGGCACGTCACCCATAACAGGGCAGCTCCGAGGCGCCATGTCTGGGCCCGTGTTTCAGGTGATTCCCTAGAAAAGGTGTGAAAGAGACAACGAGCCGATGAGTCACCTGAATCGGGCAGCGGGAAAAAATAACTCACGAGACCAAAAGATCATGGACGTCACGAAGCGAGGGCCCGTTGAACCCACTATTTCCACACAGTTAGCACATGTTAAGGCTGGTGCAAGACATGGAAACTACAGGGGAAGTTCATGCAGGAAAGCGTGTGCCACAGACACTTCCCTTCAACTCGAAGGCCGTGGGTCAACTCAGCAACAGAAACCAGAGGAGGGGATGAGGAAAGGCTCCAACCTGCAAACAGCCGTATTCAGCAATCCATCAAAACGCCTCCGATCAGACGCGCTGATCAATATTATGCGCCGTTGCCTGGATACAGTGACGAGTGCAGCGCGAGGATATACAAACCGGGAATCATCCCGTGGAATCGTCCCCTGCGGCGCAGGGAGACATACGCACGTGCTGACGTTCACGCTGCTCCCGCTTCCTCTGGGTTAAAGGATCAAATACTTTCTCCTGAGGTGATTTTTTTTTTACGCTCTCGACATTCCTCCCTGTGTTTAGGGAACACCCCGTCTCAGAGAGTGCACGCGGAGCCTCTCGTGGCGTGAAGTAAAGCCCCACGGTCCAGTCACAACTGAGCCTGGAATGCGATGGGACTGCAAGCGGTTGCAGGGCGACCTGGAGGAGGTGTAAACACCCATTCATATGGTCACACACACACACACACACACACATACACACACCAGCTAACGCCCCCTATATCAGCCCACCGGGATCAAACCGGGTCAAGTTCACCTGGAACCAAAAAAAAGCAGCATAAACAAACAGGAGCACGTATCACCGATCACTTTTAGGAGCAGGAACGAACAGAGAATATGTTTAAAGCACACAAGGGACCTCATTATCTGCGCTAATGTCTGTGCAGCTGGAGCGTTCAGTTCGCAGCACGAGGCAGCGATCCCCGCTCGCCTTCGCTGTGTTTGGTGCAGCTTTTAGCGCGATGTGTGTGAGTTAGGCTGGAGTTTGGCTGCAGGTTCACACACTGAGGCACGCGCGCATGCACATACATGCCTCCTACGCAATTTGGCGGACGAACGTGGCCTCCCGTCATAATCATAGTTTTTAAGGAATTTGAAGGAGAGTTGTGACTTACGCCTTATTATCGATTATAATCGCCAGCAGCAGCTGAGACCACAAAACCAGACAAATATCTCGGGGAACTTTAAAACATGTAGATTTCCGCCGCTGACAGAATCGCTGAGTGGGGGTGTTTTGACTGAGTTCCTTTTGAAACAGATTTAAATTAATGAGTGTTGCAACACGACGTCCATATGACGTTGGTTCCACATTTGACTGCGCCTCAGTGTCCAAACACCTGACATCACCGTCTGTGCCACGTCAATGAGCCTGTTCCCCTCCATCAGCTGCCTGAGGGGAGAAAAGTCCCTGATTGGAACAAAGATTTGTGTGATTTCTAACATTGAACTATCATATTTGAAGTGACTTCGAAGTGAGTCACTTTCTCTCTGTTTCCTTGACACATGGGAAAAAAACCTTGCTCTTAATTAAATAAATCACAGTGACACCTTTCCCTTTTATAACATTGTCTTTCTCTGTCTCTCCTTTATTCTGTCCAGCTCAGCATGTTCCTGTTATTGATGTGACACATCAAACCTTCACTTCACCTCTCTCATCAAAATGAATTTGTCATGAATCACACATTGTGCTCAGATTTCATCAAAGACGAAAAAAAAATTTTATATATTTAAATACCATATATATAATAATATAATATATATATATTATATCTATATATATATATATATCTATATATATATATTATATATATATATATATATATATATCTATATATTATATTATATATATATATTATATATCTCTATCTCTATATCTCTATATTATATATATATATATATATATCTCTCTCTCTATATATATATTATATATATATATCATATTCCTTTTATGAGCAGTCTGTGTTTTTTTTTATTCCTGTTTTTTAAAGCAATATTTGCTGTTTGTTTTGTTTTGGGTTCAAGAGGATCTCCAGGAACTGTTGTTACACACACACACACACACACACACACACACACACCTCCTGAGGTTGTGTAAGTTGCCCGGTTCAGCCTTGGCTCTCTGCCTTGGCCTCCTTTTCTCTGCCACCTGTTTCATGTGTGTTTGTGTCAATACGTGTGTGGTTGCTGGACTGAAACTCACCCCACCACTGCTTTAAAGTTTGAACTTTTTAGATTTATTTTCAAGTGCTGAAATAACAGTATCAAAAAGAAAGTAAGTCGAACACACGCATGCAGAGTTTCATATATCTTCACGTGAAAATTTAGCTTAATTAGTCAAATACACCTTGTCACAGCTTGCACCATGTCACTGGACCATGAAATGGTCCAACAGCTCCTCTCACAGGAGAATCAGAATCAGGGGAGTTCATGGTCATTATACATAAATAGAACAAAATGTTGGGTTGACGTACTCGGCCTAAAAGTTAAAACAAGGTAAACACGGTAGGGAAATAAAAGCAGTAGCAACAGAGCAAAGAAGTAAAAACAGCATATTTGCCAGAAATGTAAACTCCACAGCTTTTATTCCAACCTCTGGTCATATAAGCACAGTACACATGTGGTCTTATTACTGAGTCTCATTATTGGTGGCTTCGAGGTAGACAGGAAGTTTAAGGTGCTCTGTGCATGTGTCCATCAGCAGTGGTACAGTAGGGACTGTAGTGTGGGTTTGTGTGTGAGACTTTGGGGCGGAAGTTGTGTGTTTTAGTGGTGTGTTTTACAGATTTAACAGCTCTAGGAAAGATGCGGTTTTTCACTTTAATGTTTTTGAGGAAGAAGAGCCTTTGCTTTGCCTTCCCAGGAATTGGATTTGTTTTCCACTCACTCTCCGTGTTTGAGGAGAGGAGCGCGTTCCCTCTTCCTCTTTCTCCTGAAATCCACAAAGACCCTCCTTTGTCTTACTGGTGATTAGGGTGATGTTATTGCGTCCACACTATTTTACTAGGAGCTGGATTTCCTCCCTGTAGTTTGTCTCATTGTTGTCGCATATGAGAATCTGATACATGATGGGCAAAATGTATTTTTCATGAAAATCATTGTAACGTTTAATATTTTTGTAAAATATTTAAGATTCTTTAGGAATTTTGATGTCAGATATTTAACAAATCAACCATAGTACGATCTTTCAAACGCCGTGTTTTTGGATGAGAAGTCATCTGTAATTATACATCTGTCCAACAGAGGGCAGTAAATGCCACAAACAATATAACGAGTCCATTCAATGGAAATCTTCAGGGAGCAAATTCTGTATGTACATTTCATGTCTTTGCTCTGGCTGAGCTTCATTTCCACGTACAGTAATGTGACAGAGTTTAAAGTCACTGCATTCTGTAACAATGCAGTAGATTTTACTGCAGTTGTTCTTGTGCACCTGAAGTCATATAAAAGAATAAAACAGTAGAACAAGAAGTGCAAGCAAAATGAACTGTCCTCACACTGTTGGTCATTTGGAGCATGATGTCCAAAGTGCACAGACACAAACTCTGATTCCTGAACTGTGTTGTCTTCCCTCTCTCCCATCACGCCCTCATTTCTCATCTGTATCCACCTGCAGATGTGTGACGCTGTTGTCACGTCTTCTTCTAGCTACCTTTCGAACAGACTCCACAGGAGTGAATTCCAGCGGACAGGAGATGGGGGGTGGGATGCAGTCAGAGGTCAAAGGTTGGGTTGTGACCTTTGCCCTGTAAGTCAAACCCTACTGTGCGGCGTTTCTGGATGTATACATGTGCATGTGTGTGTGCACTGAAAAGAAGCAGGGGAGACTCATAGTTGTTATGTATTTATGCATAAGTGAGCATTCCAGTGTTGTTACTCTGGTTATCATGTTTATTCATGAACTAACCACCTTGTTTTACTTTAGTGCCCTATCTATTTTGTTTATGCTCTGTTTGTTTGCATGACAGACAACTTTACTTTCAGTATATGCATTTGTTTTCTTTAATACCCTGAACAGCAAAAAGCTCCCACTGCAAGTGACAGTGTCACTGCTTTCTGTGAGTGTAACAGCTGTAGACCTGCTGAAATTTCACTAAATCCCCAACTCTCCTGTGAATCCCAAAGCTTTGGGAAGCAGGAACACGCACAAATGCACACACACAACACCAGCACATGGAGCGGGGGGGGGTACATTGTGAGAGGAGGTAGATGGTGGAGGTGGTGGTGCTGGAGGGGGATGAAAGGGGAGGAAAAGAGGAGCAGATGTTCATCAGGTCCTCGGACCCCTCCTCCCGTCTCTTTATTACTTTGCTTGTAATAGTAGCCTCTTATCTGAAGACACCAGTGTGGGGCTGTGGAGGAATGACTTCACTTAATCATGGGAGTTTCAATAGGCTGTGTGTGTGTGTGTGTGTGTGTGTGTGTGTGTGTGTGTGTGTGTGTGTGTGTGTGTGTGTGTGTGTGTGTGTGTGTGTGTGTGTGTGTGTGTCACTGTATCACACAAACACAACAAAGTCATCAGTCTGTGGATTTGTTATCACCTTCAAACTCCCAAACACAAATTCATTTTTTTATTTGATGAAAGACTTCACTACTTATTCATCAGGAGTAATAGGCAATATTTAAATAGCGGTGGTAAGTTTTTTTTCTTCTTCTTCTCTACTGAATCAACTCCATCATAGTCATACAACCTCTCACCTCAGCCGTCCTCCATTTCTTCCCATTTCTTCTGAATAGTCCCCATTTTGGCCTTTCATCCCACTCCTCACTCCCTCACAAGCTTTTCTGTCTCATTCACCACCCTCTGTTTTTTTCTGTATGTATGTGTGTGTGTGTGTGTGTGTGTGTGTTGTGTGTGTGTGTGTGGTGTGTGTGTGTGTGTGGTGTGTGTGTGTGTGTGTGTGTGTGTGAATGGGTTTAGAGTCGCAGAGGGTGGTTTGTTATTTGGTTCTGCAGCTCTGCAGTTGGTTCTGCATTGTACTCTGAAGGCTCTTTAGCCCAGATGGACTGAACGAGAAGGAAGAACTTTCATTCAAACACCCCCCACAACCCCCCCCCCCCCCCCCACCCCCCCCCCACCATTTTCTTTCCCCCCTTCCCCCCTTGGTCTTCATCACTGGCTGAAAAAACAAACATACACAGACAACCTCCTAAGATGACACAGCCTTGTGTCTGACTTTGCACCCAAATATTCATATACATCTGGAATAAAACTGTATGTACCTGTTTAATTATTGTGAACATGTAGATTGTGTCTCTGTCTGCAGATGAGGCCAGTTTACTTAGAAGGGAAAAACAAACCAGAAAACAAGACATTTTCTCATGGGGAGATGTGTTCGCAGCAATTCTACAGTAAAAGCAAAAAGCTGACAGATTAGATAGCGAGACTCCAGTTCGTGTTTACATGAGCGTAGATTGATGAGAACTACAGGTGAGTGAGCAAAACCACCGGTTTAAACTTTGGGCCCTCACAAAATCACACAAGTCAAAACATGGCTGGGAAAGAGAAGCTCCAGGCTGTGGAGCAGCAACTATAGTATTACATCATCACAACAATGGGGGAGGAGGATGGGGAGGCTACGACCCTCCTGTCAAGCATGCACAAGCACGTATGCACACACAAACACACACTTAATGGTGACCACTTGGCTGGACCAAAACAAAGGTTTTGGGGAGGCTTTGTTCCCAGCTGAACTCATCTTTCTGAAAAGGGCTCAGAGCGATGGGCTTGTTTCAAGACGTCTCAGACGTGTGAGCGGGGGCAGAGCCCTTTAAACATTTCTGATAACTCTTCTTTATATTTCTTTTGTGCACGCTTTTGTCACAATAGTAACTTTTTATAGGCTTTAAAGCTTATTAAAACACAACTAACTTACTTTATGTTATTACTGTTTTTATTCTACCTTTTAATTCTTCATGCCTGACTGGGAATCAAACCCTAAAAGCTCGGAACTGTACGCAACTACTGGAAAGTTGGGTCTTTTCTCCAGCTTTCTGTGAAGCAAATGTTTTGTGAATGGCGCTAAGGAAGGTGAACCGGGTCTGGAACTGTCAGACCCGCTCATGGTTCTGCTCTGCAGGGGAATTTTTCACACACTGACTGTCTCCATTACCCTCATCACCCATGCGTTTAGCCCTCCTGCTTTTGCCTGTGCTTAGTTTATTGATGTGCTTATGTCCCTTCTATCTATGTGAGCAATCAAAAGTGGGCGAAGCAAGTTTTTTTTTTTACTTTAATAGTGTATTTGTTGTAGTATGTGTACTTTTGTTTTACATGTCTTACACATGTTTTATAAGATACTGGTCAAATATGACAGTAAAGCATATGGAATAATATGTCATAAATTGTATGGTTTTTATTCTATCACACCTTAATTTTGAACGTATTCACATTTCCACATAAGTAGTGACCTTGCACTCCTCACCGTGCGACCGTGACGTCACAGCTCTGGGGAGTGGGCGTGGCTACGTTCACTGTTAGGTTTTAAACCCACGTGGTCCGGGTTCGTTCAGTAGCGCCACAGCCCTAAAACTTCTGACCGACTATGCCAGCGACTTTGCCCACGTCTAGGACTGCGGGGGCGGACGGGATCGGACCAAGTTTGTTTGTTTTTTTAATTCATCAGAATGCCCGTCTTACCCCCTCAACCAGTTCGCAGACCTGGAGGAGATGATGTGCAAGGTAAACGAAAGGCTCAAAGAAAGTTTGTCGGAGTTTAAGTGGAGAAGTTACGGGGAGTTGATGTTTAGCTAGCTAGCCGCTAGCCGCGCTGCTAACCTCACCCAGTTTGCGCTCTTGTTGTCTTTTTTTGAATTTCTAAACTGCTGCTGTTGCTGCGGTCTATGGCGATTGCTAGTTGTTGTAGAGTTGTTGTTGTTGTTGTAGTAGTCGTAGTGTTCGCGGGGGTGTAGGGTGTCATCGCAAGTCTGCGCCCGGAGTTTTTGCGTAGTCGCAAAGTGGCAGCGCCGCTGAAGTTGGCGTCACATCCACCGCGTCGCGAGGAGTTTACCACCAGTCGCGTGTTGATTGGGGTCAGTTTGCAGTTATTAGCCAGTGTTTCACGACCGCCGGTGAAACGCAAGGTAAAGTTGTGCTGCTTGTTAAACGGTAGACGAATCAACAGGTTGAACCAAAACAGCGCTGCGTTTTGCGGTCGGTTAAAGTCGGTGAACTCCCATAGAGGAGGAGGAGGAGGAGGAGGAAGGCGTTGATGGACAGCTGTGTCTCACTCGTCCTTCTTCTATGCAAAGTCTGCAAGAACTTGTTGCTTTCTGACCCACCCGTGAACCCGTCCTGCTGGTTCCGGTGCAGAGATGTGTGATTTCATGTCGACCGCTACCTGAACTAATGATGAACTGGCACCCGTGTTTTTTTGTTTGTTTGTTTTTTTTCTTTCTCAACAGCAGTTACAGTTCATGGATCAGACGGAGCCCAGCAGACTGCCATCGCTCAAACCTGGTACTGAGGAGCCCGGGATGCGTCGGTCAGCCGCGTGGCGCCGCGCTCGCCCAGCGCTCCGTCAGCATGGTGGAGACCGGCGGGGCCCCTCGGGGGCCAATCTAAGCTGGCCCCGGCCGGACGGTGGCTCTCGCCAGTGTGAAATCAGCCCGGCTGCACTCAACGCCAGCCCATCCGCGTCCACCGCGTCCACCTCGTCGCGCTACAAGACGGAGCTGCTGTGTCGGTCCCTTCACCGAGAGCGGCCTGTGCAAGTACGGCGGAAAGTGCCAGTTTGCCCACGGGCCGGACGAGCTGCGGGATCTTAACAGGCACCCGAAGTACAAGACTGAGCTGTGCCGCACGTTCCACACCATCGGCTTCTGCCCCTACGGGAGCCGCTGCCACTTTGTCCACAACGGTGAGGAGGAACGGGGTCACTCCTTCTCGCGCTCGTCCTCCTCGTCCTCCTCCTCGTCGTCCTCCCTGAGCGTTCCGCTGCAGCCGCCCATGTCCTCCCGCTCACACAGACCTGCTCTCGTCAGACAGAGCTTCAGCTTTGCTGGGTTTCCCTCTGTTCCCCAACACGTTCTCCAGCCCTCCTTTCCTGCTCGTTGTCCTCCTGCCCATGCCTCTTTCACACACGCTCCCTCGGCCTCTCCTCCACCCCGCGCCGACGTCGGCGACCTCCTCTCCCACGCCTTCCTGGAGATGGACTTCGCCTTTGAGGCGTCCCCGGCCCAGCAGTACCAGTCCCCCATGGAGCACGTAGCGTCAGCAGATCCCCGCTCTCCATTCCTGCCTTCACCAGATTCTGGCTACTCTCCGTGTGGATTGTCTCCAGGCAGCTCCGCTTCGTTGAGACGGAGTCCTAACGCTTCCGGGCTCCTTTCAGAACCACTTGGTGCTCGGTCCCTGTCTTCCACGTCTCTGTCAGACCAGGACCAGGATGGAAGCAGCTCCGCTGGCTCCCTCAGTGGCTCTGAATCCTGCACTGGCAATAATGAAAGCAACAACAGACGTCTGGCAGTGTTTAGTCAGCTCTCTGTTCCTTAGGATGTCACTGGGTTCAGCCTTTGGGCTGCAATATGCTTTAACACAAACACACACTCAGACCTTAGGTAATATTTGCAATACACACACATTGTGCTCATCAGCTATCTATGAGTACACAGTTCCTTCACACACAACCCATTGGTCGCTCATGTTCTTTGCACCTACGTGGTGTCTGTAATAAAATAAGGTGCAGAGTCCGTACTCGGCACTTGGAGACGTGCATATTAGGTTTATGTTGCTAAAATGCGATAGTGTGTTTGTAAGGGACTCTAGTGACAATAAAATTAAAAAAAAAAGTTGCTACCAAATCTATAGAGCTCGAAACAGAAGTGCTGGAATCAATTGCTGCTTTATTCAACTAGTATTCCACAAAGGTATAATAATCACTGTGTGATCAGCCACATGAGGTACTCCTGTTCTAAACCTTCAAAATGATGTCGAGAATGTGATGAAGCCAAAGACGCATGTTTGTAGCTGCTGGAGGAAATGTATGTTGTTACAGAAGAGTTGTTCAGTGTTGTAATGTTGTTTATAATCTGGCGAAAGACTTTTCCCCTGGTTGAGACAACGGGCTTCATACCTGAATGTTGAGTTTTTAAACGACTGAAGTGCCTGTAGCGTTAACAGGTCGCGTTGCTGTTAAACCGAGCTTTGCTGGGCCGTTGAGGTGCGGGTCTGTTTTTGTTTTTTAAGTCAATTAAGCTAGCTTGACTTTTTTTTTTTTTTTGCATTAATGACAAACTGCCAAAAAAACTGGACTGAGCTGTTGCAGAAAATCCACATGAACGAAGAGTCCGAGACCTAATTGACACATAGTTTCCCCCTATGTCGCGTGCCCTTGACGTGATTTTGAGCTTTGCTCCAAAGTAAAGTTGAATCAAGTCATTTTCATGGTCCTGTTTTTAGCTGCTAGAAACTTGTTTATGTTAAACGGACATTCCCAGGAGTGGGACGCTTTTTTTTGGGGTCCCATCTCCACAAGCAGCACTGGTGTTTTTTTTTGCCATGTTCGTGACACACTCCTTCATTCAGTGTTAATTATCTCTGTTACAGAAAGTGTAGCGTCCTGGTTGTATCTTTGTAGCGTGTTTCCAGGTGGGTTTCCCAGCGTACTGTAGAGTTAGGTTAGGGCATGTATCCCTTTAGTGTTTTAAAACTTGGTTATTGTGTGTTGGTGTTGTGATGTAGTTGATTAGAAGAACAGACACTGTGCTACACCTGCTCTATTTAAATGTGTCTTTTCAACATGTTTAGTGTTAAAGGTGATAATCTTTAGTAAATTAATTTCTTTAATTTATTTTTAACATATTTATAGAGGTCTTTGAGTTGTTAATGCTTGTATCAAGTTTAATATATTTGGGTTTCATTTGCTCTTTTGTACTGGAAATAAAGTTTTTGTTTTTTGTTTTGTTTTTTTAAATTGACTGGTTTATATATTTACATTTACAATCACACCTGCTCAGAAACTGAGAAACTAAAACGCTTTTGACACTTTTCAACTTTAGGTCGCTGTCATAATAGCAACAGCTTCATGTAAGAGTACAGGAAGGAAGCACGCAGGAAGCTGGTGAACTGTCATTTATGGTTTTCATCGTAGAACACACTTCCCCTGTTGTGCTGCAGTGCTGAGCAACAATCTACACACTGTCAGTTTATACCTGAAGGAACTATTCGTATTCAGTCTCCTGTTAGTGTCTCGGCAAATGAACCATTTAAACAGTCACAGAAAATTATTTATATACATTTCTTGGAAACTCTATGTAGTATACAGGCCTTTTATATTCTGACCCAGGACCAGGTAGCAATAACCACATGCTTTCGTCTGTGACGTCTTCATTGGCCACAGCTTCATGTGCTTCATCATCCTGGATCTTGTGTTCTAAATGGCCAGAAGCGGTTCTAAACGTTCTCATTGCAGGTCTGAGTCTTGCCGGCCCCAGATGCTGGGCCGTAGGAGGGAACACACTAGTGTACATCTGTGTGTGTAGTCATGCCAAGATTTCATGTGGAGATAAGAAGTCTTTTGTTTGGGGTTTAATCTTACCAATCCTGGGCTCCCACCCATTTCCTTTCTCCCTCACTGCCTACATCCTTCCTCCATCGCATTGTTCCCTTCTTTCCGCACAATTTCAGTCTCTCCCTACTACTTCAGTGTTACTGCGTTGGTTTCATATTTAAGTCCTGTACTGACTGAATTAACCCATAGCTGCACCTCCATTGTTGACCTTTTTAGAATCTGTCTTTCACGTGTACATTGCACACAGAAGCTATTGTCTTGCCACTGTTAATATGAGATGGGCTGGCGGTCTAGGAGTGATTAGTGGCCATAAAGGGGTTAAAGGCATGTGTGAGTGCTGTATTGTATGTCGTGGACATTCTCCCACACTCCTGCCCTGTGGGACATAGGAAAGGCAGGCAGATGGCTGCATTCAGGCCCGCTGCAGGTCAACATATGGCCCCGAGAGACAAAGTTTGTGTTTGTGTGTGCAAGAGAAAGAAGCTGGGTCTTAACTATGGATAAGTGGATGACGCTGAAAGGAGGCGTGAGGGTAAATAAAGGTAATAGCGTGAAAAAGAAGTTGAGATAGAAAAGATACGTTTGGGGGATGATCGTGGTTGGGATCTCATTAGCTGAGCCAACTGTTGCTGTGCTTAAGGATTAATAACAGTCCATGTTAGATATATGTAATCAATAGCTTCAATACTGAAGGCATGAGGACATCAATTCTACTAAACTATTATATTATTTTATATTTTAACAGCTACCAGCTGATGGAGCTTCATGGACACTGAGCTGATCTCTTGTGTTTTCATCTTTATTCTGTTGCTCCACTTTTATTCTGTTTTCATCTGAAGTGAGGTGCTTCTGGGAAACCTCAGATCAATAGTCTGTCACTGTGTCACAGCAGAAAAGACTTTAGCTTGTCTGTGTGGACAATGTCACTGAATTGTAGCAAGTCATCAATTCGAGGCAGTGAATGCTGCCTTTACTTGCACACACCCTCCGACACCTCCTTCCTTTCTTCTGGCCCCTGGAACATTCCCCTCCTCCGCTCTCCTCCCCCCACCCCCCATTCACCGCTCCTCTTTGTGAGCGTATGGCCGACATTGTGATGCAGGGCAAAGCGGGAGGAAGGGGAGCGAGGCCGCGCGGAGCAGCGACACAACAGCTGCTGCTGCGGACCGTCGCCGTCCTCGCTTGACTTCACCCTACTCCCACGAGCCGGCCGTTCGCCTCATGCCGACAGGGAGACGTTAACGTATGAGAAACTTCGCACACCCTCACTGTTTCCTCCCTTCACCATCGCACCACCCTCTTCACATTTCTCTATCCCTGCACCGCTTCCTCTCTGCCCCCACCTGTTGTAACTTCTGTTTTTTTTTCAGCTTTTCATTTCCCTCCAGCCTCCTGTAGAGGCTCTCCATTCTCTCCATCTCATTTTCCTCTTGCCCACTCTCTGTCTCCTCCTCCGCCAACTTTCTACAAGTCCACCCCCCTTCCAGGCTTTTCCCCCTAATCCCTCCTTCTGATTATTTTCTTCTTTGCAGAGAGGATTTGGTGCTAAGTGTTTAATGGGGCTGCAACAAGTGGGCTACAGTCAGGTGCTGCACATTTATGCAGAGCCCCAACTTAGTTTTTCTGTTTTCTCCTTCTACAGTTGTAGCAAAAATGATGATGCACTAAGAATATAGTCATAAAGGAAAAGAAAGGATAAAAACAGACTGCCCATTGAGCCGGATTGTGCTCCACTGTGTTGACTTCCCCTTTATTAGATCCAGGCTGGAGGAGACTTAATAGGACACATTGAATACACAACAGATGCACGAAAAGATCTTTATTGTGCTTTGCCAAACCATTGGCAGTGCAATACTAATACACACACTCTCAGAGCCAGAGACAACAAAAAGAAAAGTGAATGAGATCTTTAATTTAACCATAAGTGGCAAATTCCAAAAATGCAACTATAATATAAATCCAGAGGGTTTATTTCTAACGTGTAAAATATTTGACCAAATCTGATTATAGGTTTGACTGAACCCAGGTCAGCATTTTGTGAATTTGGTCCCTTAGGTTGACCACATGCTTTTCATTAAGTTGAGGTCTAGCCTGGTGGGACACTGTACACTTACATGCAGTTGCACTTCTAATACTAAACTCATGATATGGATCATAAACATGAAAGAAATATTAATAAGTTAAGCAAAGGCGAGGGCAAATGCAACAGATTCTGGTTTGCAGAAATCACCCACGCAAGAGGGATTTTCATGTCTACTCAGATCAAGTAGCTGACAATAAATGTAACAACAGCTTTATGTGTCCCTCTAGTGGGAGAAAGGAGCAACTGCATCTACCAGAGGGGTGGGTTTCTCTCAGACAGAGCTTCAGATAAGCTCCATTTAGATCAGCTCTTTAGTTCACACAATAAAATAGGACAAAGTGACATCTAGATCAATTTAAGTGGTTTTAGGAAACAATGATTCATTAAGAAATGTAACAAAATCCATGTGGCGTTCTATTCAATATGATTCAGTCATCTGCAGCTCACTGAAGAAGTTAGAAGGAAACATCTACATATCACTTCTGTACCAAAGGAAGAAAAGTGCACATCATAGTACAAAAAACAATCTGTTTACCCAGTTTCAGCCTAGAAACCTATTACATCCAATACTAGATCTGTAACTTGAACGGAGAGCGGAATTAACCTAGATTTGTATTTTGCCTGAAATAAGTTTCATATATAATAACGGTGTACATGAAAGACTGAGCTCCTAAAGGCGATCTGCTACTAGGCAGGGAAAGCACCAGGAGCAGGTTACAGCCTCTCCCTGTGTCTGCAGAAAAACAAGTGTTTAATAATGAATCTAGCGTGTCAGGTGTAATGATTTTCAAAGCCCAACTCGCTACTGGAACAGATTTTTTTAAAAACAGTGCGGCAGTTGGCAGCCTTCAGATATCATCTGAACTGATGGCTTATCCCAGACTCTATTCATCATTCAGTCTTTGTTTTTCTTACTTAGCAGTCAACAATGTATCACATTACTAAGAATAATAAATTAAAAAGGTATCCACTTAACATTTGCATATTTGCATTTACAGCCACTATGAGAGTTTCTTTTCGAGGCTCAGCCAGGTGTGGTTAGTCTGGCCCAGTGTCATGAGCTAGATCATTAGATACTGTCTCAGAAACTGAAACGGGAAACGATCTATATTGAAATGAAGATGCTTAAGAAAGAAATGTCCCGTATCAGCATACCACAAGCAAGAGGAACATCTGGCTAAGACGATCCTGCCAAAGCTACCTGGTTGTAAGCAGAACTTGGCTATTGGGCTCAGCTGTTGAAATGTGTGAGGTGTTTGACTCCTTTTGCTGTTGAACTGCCCTCATGGGAGACCACACCTACTTTCTAACTTGATGCTCAATACAAACTCACAGACTCTGTTTAGCAGCACCACAGAGGAGTAGAATCAGCTCACAACTTCTGGATCACTACTTGGAATTTACCTGAAAACCAAAGATAAACCATCCACCTTATCAAGTGTATCTGAACTCTAATAATTATGTTGTTTCATGACTAACTCGCCAATGAGTGACCAAGAATGCAGTCAACCTAACTCAACTTGTCCCACAATGAACATAATTATAATGGCACTTACATGACGCATGACTGCGACCTCAGCGGTCACCACGCTGTCCAATCCTAGATTAGACAGAGCTCCTCTCACCACGCCGCAGGAGAACGCTAGGTACTAAAACACACACACACACACACACACACACACACACACACACACACACACACACACACCACACACACACACACAAAAACCAATTCGGTCTTATTTGGTTAAGTACATCACGTTTTATTTGACCTATTTCTTATTCTGTCTCTAGGTGTATTTTTATGAGAAAGGCACTGACCTTGGGAGCCTGATCCAGATATTGTTTTCCACTGGAAAGTTGAGTCAGAAGAGCAAACTTATTATCCTGTAGCACATATGTACCCTGTAGAGGGGAATTCAGGTAGGTATAATAGTTACTGTAAGAACAGCAAATTACTGTTCTCTGTTGTAAACTCTATTGACTATATTGTTGGTCCTCTGTTATTTTACCTGATGATTGGTTCTGAGGTTGTCGACCTGCCTCCTGAACACCTTTGTCCAGAAGTCTTTACAGACAAACTTCATTATATCCAACTCGTCCTTGAAGCTGGGGGAGTCCTTGGTCAACCTAGAGACAGCAAACACACACTTAGCTCAAATGACGTGACAGGCATGTTGTTATACAAACAGTAGATTTGAGCCCCTATACCGTTCAATGAGTCCTTGTCCCACCCTGAAGCCCATGCCTTCAAGCACAGAGACACTGGCAGCTCTGTCCTGAAAAGAAATACTCATACTTTATTATAGCTCTCTCAGCCTCGCTCTCATCTCATCCTTCTTCTCTCTAATCTCTCTCCTCCATCTCTATCTCTCTCTCTCTCTCTCTCCTCTTCTTTACCTATCTCTTTCTGTCTCTATCTCTATCTATCCTCTATCTCATTCTCTCTCTCTCTCTATCCTCTCTATCTCTCTCTCTCTCTCTTCCTCTTCCCTTTCTGGCGCATTCTGTGTTTTTTTTTCTTCCTGTTTTTTCAAAGCATATTTGCTGTTTGTTTTGTTTTGGGTTCACGCGGTCTCCAGGAACTGTTTTCCACCACCCACCCACACACACACACCCCCCCCCACACACACACACACACCTCCTGAGGTTTGTAAGTTGCCCGGTTCAGCCTTGGCTCTCTGCCTTGGCCTCCTTTTCTCTGCCACCTGTTTTCATTGTGTTTGTGTCATACGTGTGTGGTTGCTGGACTGAAACTCACCCACCACTGCTTTAAGTTTGAACTTTTTAGATTTATTTTCAAGTGCTGAAATAACAGTATCAAAAAGAAAGTAAGTCGAACACACGCATGCAGAGTTTCATATATCTTCACGTGAAAATTTTAGCTTAATATCAAATACACCTTGTCATCACAGCTTGCAACTGTCACTGGACCATGAAATGTGTCCAACAGCTCCTCTCACAGAGAAGTCACGAATCAGGGGATTCCATGGTCATTATACATAATAGAACAAAATTTGGTTGACGTACTTGGCCTAAAAGTTAAAACAAGGTAACACGGTAGGGATAAAATCAGTAAGCAACGAAGCAAAGAGTAAACAGCATATTTGCCAGAAATGTAACCTCCACAGCTTTTATTCCAACCTCTGGTCAATAGCACAGTACACCATGTGGTCTTATTACTGAGTCTCATTAATGGTGGCTTCGAGTAGACAGGAAGTTTAAGGTGCTCTGTGCATGTGTCCATCAGCATTGTACAGTAGGGACTGTAGTGTGGTGTTTGTGTGTGAGACTTTTGGGCGGAAGTTGTGTGTTTTAGTGGTGTGTTTTTTACAGATTTAACACTCTAGGAAAGATGCGGTTTTTCACTTTAATGTTTTTAGGAGAAGAGCTTTGCTTTGCCTTCCCAGGAATTGATTTGTTTTCCACTCACTCTCCACTCTCCGTGTTTGAGGAGAGGAGCGCGTTCCCTCTTCCTCTCCCTTCTCCTGAAATCCACAAAGACCCCTCCTTGTCTACTGTGGATTAGGGTGATGTTTTGTGCGTCCACACTATTTTACTAGGAGCTGGATTTCCTCCTGTAGTTTGTCCTCATTGTTGTCGATATGAGAATCTGATACATGATGGGCAAATGTATTTTTCATGAAAATCTTGTAACGTTTAATATTTTTGAAACTATTTAAGATTCTTTAGGAATTTGATGTCAGATCTTTAACAAATCAACCATAGTCCAATCTTTCAAACGCCGTGTTTTTTGGATGAGAAGTCATCTGTAATTATACATCGTCCAACAGAGGCAGTAAATGCCACAACCAATATAACGAGTGCCTTCAATGGAAATCTTCGGGGCAAATTCTGTTGTACATTTCATGTCTTTGCTCTGGCTGAGCTTCATTTCCACGTACAGTAATGTGACAGAGTTTAAAGTCACTGCATTCTTGTAACACCTGCTAGATTTTACTGCAGTTGTTTCTTGTGCACCTGAAGTCATATAAAGAATAAAACAGTAGAACAAGAAGTGCAAGCAAATGAACTGTCCTCACACTGTTGGTCATTGTGAGCATGATGTCCAAAGTGCACAGACACAACTCTTGATTCCTGAACTGTGTTGTCTTCCCTCTCTCCCATCACGCCCTCATTTTCTCATCTGTATCCACCTGCAGATGTGTGACGCTGTTGTCACGTCTTCTTCTAGCTACCTTTCGAACAGACTCCACAGAGTGAATTCCAGCGGACAGGATGGGGGTGGGAGCATCAGAGGTCAAGGTTGGGGTTGTGACCTTTGCCCTGTAAGGTCAACCCTACTGTGGCGGGCGTTTCTTCTGGATGTATACATGTGCATGTGTGTGTGCACTGAAAAGAAGCCGGGAGACTCATAGTTGTTATGTATTTATGCATAAGTGAGCATTCCAGTGTTGTTACTCTGGTTATCATGTTTTCATGAAACTAACCACCTTGTTTTACTTTAGTGCCCTATCTATTTGTTATGCTCTGTTTGTTTGCATGACAGACAACTTTACTTTCAGTATATGCATTTGTTTTCTTTAATACCCTGAACAGCAAAAAGCTCCCACTGCAAGTGAACATGTCACTGCTTTCTGTGATGTAACAGCTGTAGACCTGCTGAATTTTCACTAAATCCCCAACTCTCCTGTGAATCCCAAGCTTTGGGAAGCAGGAACACCACAAATGCACACCACAACACCAGCACATGAGCGGGGGGGGTACATTTTGAGAGGAGGTTAGATGGGTGGAGTTGTGGGGCTGGAGGGGATGAAAAGGGGAGGAAAAGATGAGGCAGATGTTCATCAGGTCCTCGACCCCTCCTTCCCGTCTCTTTCTTACTTTGCTTGTAATAGTAGCCTCTTATCTGAAGACACCAGTGTGGGGCTGTGGAGGAATGACTTCACTTAATCATGGGAGTTTCAATAGGCTGTGTGTGTGTTGTTTGGTGTGTTGTTGTTGTGTGTGGTGTGTGGTTGTGTGGGTGTGTTGTGGTTGGTGTGTGTGTGTGTGTGTGTGTGTGTGTGTGTCCTGTCATCACACAACACAACAAGTCATCAGTCTGTGATTTGTTATCACCTTCAAACTCCAAACCCAAATTCATTTTTTTTTTGATGAAAGACTTCACTACTTTTCATCAGGTAATAGGCAATATTTAATAGGGTGGGTAGTTTTTTTTCTTCTTCTTCTCTACGGAATCACTCCATCATAGTCATACAAACCTCTCACCTCAGCAGTCCTCCATTTCTTCCCATTTCTTCTGACTTAGTCCCCATTTTGGGCCTTTCCATCCACTCCTCCTCACTCCCTCACAGCTTTTCTGTCTCATTCACCACCCTCTGTTTTTCTGTATGTATGTGTTGTGTGTGTGTGTGTGTGTGTGTGTGTGTTGTGTGTTTGGTTTTTGTGTGTGTGTGTGTGTGTGTTGTGTGTGTGTGTGTGTGTGATGGGTTTAGAGTCGCAGAGGTGGGTTTGTTATTTGGTTCTGCAGCTCTGCATTGTTCTGCATTGTACTCTGAAGGCTCTTTAGCCCAGATGGACTGAACGAGAGCGAAGAACTTTTTCATTCAACACCCCCCACAACCCCCCCCCCCCCCTCCCCCCCCCCCCCCCCACCATTTTCTTCCCCCCCTTCCCCCCTTGTCTTCATCACTGTCTGAAAAAAACAAACATACACAGACACCCTCCTAAGATGACACAGCCTTGTGTCTGACTTTGCAAACCCAAATATTCATATACATCTGGAAAAACTGTATGTACTGTTTTATTATTTGTGAACATGTAGATTGTGTCTCTGTCTGCGATGAGGCCAGTTTTCTTAGAAGGGAAAAACAACCAAAACAACACATTTTCTCATGGGAGATATGTTCTCGAGCAATTCTCAGTAAAAGCAAAAGCTGACAGATTAAATCGCGACTTCCAGTTCGTGTTACATGACGTAGATTGATGAGAACTACAGGTGAGTGAGCAAACCACCGGTTTAAACTTTGGGCCCTCACAAAATCACACAAGTCAAAACATGGCTGGGAAAGAGAAGCTCCAGGCTGTGGAGCAGCACTAATGTATTACATCATCACAACAATGGGGAGGAGGAGGGGAGGCTACGACCCTCCTGTCACAGCATGCACAACACGTATCAGCACCACAACACACACTTAATGGTGACCACTTGGCTGACCAAACAAGGTTTTGGGGAGCTTTGTTCCCAGCTGAACCATCTTTCTGAAAGGCTCAGAAGCGATGGGCTTGTTTCAAGACGTCTCAGACGTGTGAGCGGGGCAGAGCCCTTTAAACATTTCTGATAACTCTTCTTTATATTTTTTTTGCACGCTTTTGTCACAATAGTAACTTTTTATAGGCTTTAAAGCTGTATTAAACACAACTAACTTACTTTATTTTTACTGTTTTTTTTTATTCTACTTTTAATTCTTCAGGCCTGACTGGGAATCAAACCCTAAAGCTCGGAACTGTACGCAACTACTGGAAAGTTGGGTCTTTTCTCCAGCTTTCTGTGAAGCAATGTTTTGTGATGGCGCTAAGGAGGTGAACCGTTCTGGAACTGTCCAGACCCGCTCATGTTCTTGCTCTGCAGGGGAGTTTTCAACACACGACTGTGCTCCATTACCCTCATCACCCATGCGTTTAGCCCTCCTGCTTTTTGCCTGTGCTTAGTTATTGATGTGCTTATGTCCCTTCTATCTATGTGAGCATCAAAAGTGTGCGAAGCATTTTTTTTTTTTACTTTTAATTATTGTATTTGTTGTAGTATGTGTACTTTTGTTTTGACATGTCTTACACATTTTTATAAGATACTGTCAATATGACAGTAAAGCATATGAATAATATGTCATACATTGTATGTTTTTATTTCTTCACACCTTAATTTTGAACGTATTCACATTTCCACATAAGTAGTGACCTTGCACTCCTCACCGTGCGACCGTGACGTCACAGTCTGGGGATGGGCGTGGCTACGTTCACTGTTAGGTTTTAAACCCACGTGGTCCGGGTTCGTTCATAGCGCCACAGCTAAAACTTCTGACCGACTCATGCCAGCGACTTGCCCACTCGAGGACTGCGGGGGCGGACGGGATCGGACCAAGTTGTTGTTTGTTTTTTAATTCATCAGAATGCCGTCTTACCCCCTCAACCAGTTCGCAGACCTGGAGCAGATGAGTGTCAAGGTAACGAAAGGCTCAAAGAAAGTTTGTCGGACGTTTAAGTGGAGAAGTTAACGGGGAGTTGATGTTAGCTAGCTAGCCGCTAGCCGCGCTGCTAACCTCACCCCGTTTTGCGCTCTTGTTGTCTTTTTTTGAATTTCTAAACTGCTGCTGTTGCTGCGGTCTATGGCGATGCTAGTTGTTGTAGAGTTGTTTGTTGTTGTTGTAGCGTCCGTAGTGTTCGCGGGGGTGTAGGGTGTCATCGCAAGTCTGCGCCCGGAGTTTTGCGAGTCGCAAGTGGGCAGCGCCGCTGAAGTTGGCGTCACATCCACCGCGTCGCGAGGAGTACCACCAGTCGCGTGTTGATTGGGTCAGTTTGCGTTATTAGCCAGTGTTTTCACGACCGCCGGTGAACACGCAAGGAAACTTGTGCTGGCTTGTTAAACGGTAGACTAATCAACAGGTTGAAACCAACAGCGCGCGTTTTGCGTCGGTTAAGTCGGTGACTCCCATAGAGGAGGAGGAGAGAGGAAGGCGTTGATTGGACCGCTGTGTCCTCACTCGTCTCTTCTCTGCAAAGTCTGCAAGAACTTGTTGCTCTGACCCACCCTTGAACCCGTCCTGCTGGTTCCGGTGCAGAGGTGTTGATTTCATGTCGACCGCTACCTGAACTAATGAGAACTGGCACCCTGTTTTTTTGTTTGTTTGTTTTTTTTTCTTTCTCAACAGCATTTACAGTTCAATGGATCAAACGGAGCCCAGCACTGCATCCGCTCAACCTGGTACTGAGGAGCCCGGGCTGCGTCGGTCAGCCGCGTGGCGCCGCGCTCGCCCAGCGCTCCGTCAGCAGGTGGAGACCGGCGGGCCCTCGGGGGCCAATCAAAAGCTGGCCCCGGCCGGACGCGTGGCTCTCGCATTGTTAAATCAGCCCGGCTTGCAACTCACACGCCAGCCCCTCCGCGTCCACCGCGTCCACCTCGTCGCGCTACTCAGAAAGGAGGCTGTGTCGGTCCTTCACCGATAGCGCCTGTGCACAATAACGGCGGAAAGTGCCATTTTGCCCACGGGCCGGACGAGCTGGTCGGGATCTTAACAGTGCACCCAGTACAAGACTGAGCTGTGCCGCAGGTTCCACACCATCGGCTCCTGCCCCTACTGATGCCGCTGCCACTTTGTCCACACGGTGAGGATGAACGGAGTCACTCCTTCTCGCCTCGTCCTCCTCGTCCTCCTCCTCGTCCTCCTCCTCGTCGTCCATCCTCCCTGACGTTCCTCTGCAGCCGCCCATTGTCCTCCCGCTCACAAGACCTGCTCTCGTCAGACGAGCTTCAGCTTTGCTGGTTTTCCCTCTGTTTCCCCAACACGTTCTCCAGCCCTCCTTCCCTGCTCGTTGTCCTCCTTCCCATGCCTCTTTCACCACACGCACGCTCCCTCGGCCTCTCCTCCACCCCGCGCCGACGTCGGCGACCTCTCCTCTCCACGCCTTCCTGGAGATTGGACTTCGCCTTTGAAGGCGTCCCCGGCCCCCACAGGTACCACTCCCCCATGGAGCACGTAGCTTCAGCGATCCCCGATCTCCCCTCTCCATTACCTGCCTTCACCGAATTCTGGCTACTCTCCTTGTTGATTGTCTCCAGGCAGCTCCGCTTCGTTGAGACGGAGTCCTAACGCTTTCCGGCCCTCCTTTCAGAACCACTTGGTGCTCGGTCCCTGTCTCCACTTCTCTGTCAGACCAGGACCAGATGGAAGCGCTCCGCTGGCTCCCTCAGTGGCTCTGAATCCTGCCTGGCAATAAATAAAGCAACACAGACGTCTGGCAGTGTTTAGTCACTCTCTGTTCCTTAGGATGTCACTGGGTTCAGCCTTTGGCTGCAATATGCTTTAACACAAACACACACTCAGACCTTAGGTATATTTGCATACACACACATTGTGCTCATCAGCTATCTATAAGTACACAGTTCCTTCACCACAACACCATGGTCGCTCAGTTTCTTTGCACCTACGTGGTGTCTGTAATAAAATAAGGTGCAGAGTCCGTACTCGGCACTTGGAGACTTGCATATTAGGTTTATGTTGCTAAAATGCGATAGTGTGTTTGTAAGGGACTCTAGTGACAATAAAAAAAAAAAAAAAGTTGCTACCAAATCTATAGAGCTCGAAACAGAAGTCTGGAATCATTGCTGCTTTATTCAACTAGTATTCCACCAGGTATAATATCACTGTGTGATCAGCCACTAGGTACTCCGTTCTAAACCCTTCAAAATGATGTCGAGAATGTGATAACCAAGAATGCTGTTTGTAGCTGCTGGAGGAAATGTGATGTTGTTACGAAGAGTTGTTCAGTGTTTGTAATGGTTGTTTATAATCTGGCGAAAGAACTTTTCCCCTGGTTGAGACACGGGCTTCATCCTGAATGTTGAGTTTTTAAAACGACTGAAGTGCCTGTAGCGTTAACGGTCGCGTTGCTGTTACCGAGCTTTGCTGGGCCGTTGAGGTGCGGGTCTGTTTTTGTTTTTTAAGTCAATTAAGCTAGCTTGACTTTTTTTTTTTTTTTTTGCATTAATGACAAACTGCCAAAAACTGGACTGAGCTGTTTGCAGAAAATCCACATGCACGAAGAGTCCCAGACCTAATTAGACACATATTTCCCCTATGTCGCGTGCCTGACCTGTGATTTTTGATTTGAGTTTGCTCCAAAGTAAAGTTGAATCAATTCATTTTCATGGTCCTGTTTTTTAGCTGCTAGAAACTTGTTTATGTTAAACGGACAATTCCCAGGAGTGGGACGCTTTTTTTTGGGCTCCATCTCCCACAAGCAGCACTGGTGGGTTTTTTTTCACCATGTTCGTGCACACTCCTTCATTCAGTGTTAATTATCTCTGTTACAGAAAGTGTAGCGTCCTGGTTGTATCTTTGTAGCGTGTTTCCAGTGGGTTTCCCAGCGTACTGGTAGAGTTAGGTTAGGGCAGTAATCCCTTAGTGTTTTAAAACTTGGTTTTGTGGTTGGTGTTTTGTGATGTATTTGATAGAAGACTACACTGTGCTACACCTGCTCTATTTAAATGTTCTTTTCACCTGTTTAGTGTTAAAGGTGATAATCTTTAGTAAATTAATTTCTTTAATTTATTTTTAACATATTTTAGAGGGGTCTTGAGTTGTTTAATGCTTGTATCAAGTTTATATATATTTGGGTTTCATTTGCTCTTTTGTACTACTGGAAATAAAGTTTTTGTTTTTTGTTTTGTTTTTTAAATTGACTGGGTTTATATATTTACATTTACAATCACACCTGCTCAGAAACTGAGAAACTAAACGCCCTTTTGACACTTTTCAACTTAGGGTCCTGTCATAATAGCAACAGCTTCATGTAAGATACAGGAAGGAAGCACGCAGGAAGCTGGTGAACTGTCATTTATGGTTTTCATCGTAGAACACACTTCCCCTGTTGTGCTGCAGTGCTGAGCAACATCTACCACTTCAGTTTATACCGGACGGAACTATTCGTATTCAGTCTCCTGTTAGTGGTCTCGGCAATGACCCATTTAAACCA
This sequence comes from Betta splendens, assembly GCF_900634795.4. Classification (NCBI taxonomy): domain Eukaryota; kingdom Metazoa; phylum Chordata; class Actinopteri; order Anabantiformes; family Osphronemidae; genus Betta; species Betta splendens. The sequence continues at coordinate 10,253,335 of NC_040893.2, forward strand.
GTCACAGAAAATTATTTATATACATTTTCTTGGAACTCTAGTAGTATACAGCCTTTTATATTACCTTCTGACCCAGACCAGGTACCTAACCAATGCTTTCGTCTGTGACGTCTTCATTGGCCCACAGCTTCATGTGCTTCATCCTGGATCTTGTGGTTCTAAATGGCCAGAAGCGGTTCTAAACGTTCTCATTGCAGGTCTGAGTCTTGCCGGCCCCAGATGCTGGGCCGTAGAGGGAACACACTAGTGACATCTTTGTGTGGTAGTCATGCCAAGATTTCATGTGGAGATAGAAGTCTTTTTGTTTGGGTTTAATCTTCCAATCCTGGGCTCCCCCCCCATTTCCTTTCTCTCCCTCACTGCCTACATCCTTCCTCCTCGCATTGTCCTTCTTTTCCGCACAATTTCAGTCTCTCCCTACTACTTCAGTGGTCTACTGCGTTGGTTTCATCTATTAAGTCCTGTACTGGACTGAATTAACCCATAGCTGCACCTCCATTGTTGACTTTTTAGAATCTGTCCTTTCACGTGTACATTGCACACAGAAGCTATTGTCTTGCCACTGTTATAAATGATATGGGCTGGCGGTCTAGGAGTGATTAGTGGCCATAAAGGGTTAAAGGCTGTGTGAGTGCTGTATTGTAGTCGTGGACATTCTCCCACATCCTGCCCTGTGGGACCTAGGAAGGCAGGCAGATGGCTGCAATTCAGGCCCGCTGCAGGTCAACATATGGCCCCGAGAGACAAGTTTTGTTTTGTGTGTGTCAAGAGAAAGAAGCTGGGTCTTACTTGATAGTGATGACGCTGAAAGGAGGCGTGAGGGTAAATAAGGTAATAGCGTGAAAAAGAAGTTGAGATAGAAAAGATACGTTTGGGGGATGATCGTGGTTGGGGATCTCATTAGTCTGAGCCAACTTTGCTGTGCTTAAGGATACATAACAGTCCATGTTTAAGATATTAATCAATAGCTTCAATACTGAAGGCATGAGGACATCATTCTACTAAACTATTATATTATTTATATTTTAAACAGCTACCAGCTGATGGAGCTTCATGGACCTGACTGAATCTCTTGTGTTTTTCATCTTTATTCTGTTTTCGCCACTTTTATTCTGTTTTCATCTGAAGTGAGGTGCTTCTTGGGAAACCTCAGATCAATAGTCTGTCCTGTACAGCAAAAGACTTTAGTATTGTCTGTGTGGACAATGTCCCTGAATTGTATCAAGTCATCAATTCGAGGCAGTGAATGCTGCTTTACTTGCACCACCTCCGACAGCCCTCCTTCTTTCTTCTGGCCCCTGGAACATCTCCCTCCTCCGCTCTCCTCCCGCCCACACCCCATTCACCGCTCCTCTTTGTGAGCGTATGCCGACATTGTGATGCATGGGCAAAGCGGAGGAAGGGGAGCGAGGCCGCGCGGAGCAGCGACACAACAGCTGCTGCCGGACCGTCGCCGTCCTCGCTTGACTTCACCCCTACTCCCACTAGCCGGCCGTTTCGCCTCATGCGACAGGGAGAACGTTAACGTATGAAAACTTCGCACCACCCTCACTGTTTTCCTCCCTTCACCATCCATCGCACCCTCTTCACTTTCTCTATCCCTGCCACCGCTTCCTCTCTGCCCCCACCTGTTGTAACTTCTGTTTTTTTTTTCAGCTTTTCATTTCCCTCCATCCGCCTCCTGTAGAGGCTCTCCATTCCTCTCCATCTCATTTTCCTCTTGCCCACTGCTTCTCCCCTCCGCCAACTTCTACAAGTCCACCCCCCTTCCAGGCTTTTCCCCTAATCCCTCCTTCTGATTATTTTCTTCTTTGCAGAGAGGATTTGGTGCTAAGTGTTTAATGGGGCTGCAACAAGTGTGGCTACAGTCAGGTGCTGCACATTTATGCAGCAAGCCCCAACTTAGTTTTTCTGTTTTCTCCTTCTACAGTTGTAGCAAAAATGTATGATGCACTAAGAATAATTCCTAAAAGGAAAAGAAAGGATAAAAACAGACTGCCCATTGAGCCGGATTGTGCTCCACTGTGTTGACTTCCCCTTATTAGATCCAGGCTGGAGGAGACTTAATAGGACACTTGAATACACAAAATCAACTCCAAAGATCTTTATTGTGCTTTGCCAAACATTGGCAGTGCAATACTATACACACACTCTCAGAGCCAGAGACAAGCAAAAAGAGACAGACGCATGAGACCTGGGAGGAACTTTGTGTTCTGCTTGGTTCAAAGGAGAACTCGGGTTCTTCAGGTCAGGTTATGTTTACCTAGGAGGAGGGGGACGCTTTATTAACTTTTATCAGTTTAAAAGTACAATGAGGCAATAGGCGAATACAGAAAGACAGACAGTGTTTATAAAATGCACCCACACCACCATTTTATACACCTCTTTCCAGTTCAATTAGGTGCAGAGCTAGCGCTAGCTGCTAGCGTAGCCGCCTCCGTAGCCTCCTGGCAGAGGTCAGCTGGGTTTTCCATGACTTGCTCTTAAGTAAGAGCTCCGGTGCGGGCCGTCTCTTCTCATACGACCAAGGCCGACGTGCGGGCTGTGGCAACAAACACCCTCCACCATCAACAGAAGGCTGGCACGTCACCCAAAACAGGGCAGCTCCGAGGCGCCATGTCTGGGCCCGTGTTTCAGGTGATTCCCTAGAAAAGGTGTGAAAGAGACAGCGAGCCGATGAGTCACCTGAATCCGGCAGCGGGAAAAAAATAACTCACGAGACCAAAAGATCATGGACGTCACGAAGCGAGGGCCCGTTGAACCCACTATTTCCACACAGTTAGCACATGTTAAGGCTGGTGCAAGACATGGAAACTACAGGGGAAGTTCATGCAGGAAAGCGTGTGCCACAGACACTTCCCATCAACCCGAAGGCCGTGGGTCAACTCAGCAACAGAAACCAGAGGAGGGGAGGAGGAAAGGCTCCAACCTGCAAACAGCCGTATTCAGCAATCCATCAAAACGCCTCCGATCAGACGCGCTGATCAATATTATGCGCCGTTGCCTGGATACAGTGACGAGTGCAGCGCGAGGATATACAAACCGGGAATCATCCCGTGGAATCGTCCCCTGCGGCGCAGGGAGACATACGCACGTGCTGACGTTCACGCTGCTCCCGCTTCCTCTGGGTTAAAGGATCAAATACTTTCTCCTGAGGTGATTTTTTTTTTTTACGCTCTCGACATTCCTCCCTGTGTTTAGGGAACACCCCGTCTCAGAGAGTGCACGCGGAGCCTCTCGTGGCGTGAAGTAAAGCCCCACGGTCCAGTCACAACTGAGCCTAGAATGCGATGGGAGTGCAAGCGGTTGCAGGGCGACCTGGAGGAGGTGTAAACACCCAATTATATGGTCACACACACACACACACACACACACACACATACACACACCAGCTAACGCCCCCTATATCAGCCCACCGGGATCAAACCGGGTCAAGTTCACCTGGAACCAAAAAAAAGCAGCATAAACAAACAGGAGCACGTATCACCGATCACTTTTAGGAGCAGGAACGAACAGAGAATATGTTTAAAGCACACAAGGGACCTCATTATCTGCGCTAATGTCTGTGCAGCTGGAGCGTTCAGTTCGCAGCACGAGGCAGCGATCCCCGCTCGCCTTCGCTGTGTTTGGTGCAGCTTTTAGCGCGATGTGTGTGAGTTAGGCTGGAGTTTGGCTGCAGGTTCACACACTGAGGCACGCGCGCATGCACATACATGCCTCCTACGCAATTTGGCGGACGAACGTGGCCTCCCGTCATAATCATAGTTTTTAAGGAATTTGAAGGAGAGTTGTGACTTACGCCTTATTATCGATTATAATCGCCAGCAGCAGCTGAGACCACAAAACCAGACAAATATCTCGGGGAACTTTAAAACATGTAGATTTCCGCCGCTGACAGAATCGCTGAGTGGGGGTGTTTTGACTGAGTTCCTTTTGAAACAGATTTAAATTAATGAGTGTTGCAACACGACGTCCATATGACGTTGGTTCCACATTTGACTGCGCCTCAGTGTCCAAACACCTGACATCACCGTCTGTGCCACGTCAATGAGCCTGTTCCCCTCCATCAGCTGCCTGAGGGGAGAAAAGTCCCTGATTGGAACAAAGATTTGTGTGATTTCTAACATTGAACTATCATATTTGAAGTGACTTCGAAGTGAGTCACTTTCTCTCTGTTTCCTTGACACATGGGAAAAAAACCTTGCTCTTAATTAAATAAATCACAGTGACACCTTTCCCTTTTATAACATTGTCTTTCTCTGTCTCTCCTTTATTCTGTCCAGCTCAGCATGTTCCTGTTATTGATGTGACACATCAAACCTTCACTTCACCTTCATCAAAATGGAATTTGTCATGAATCACACATTGTGCTCAGATTTCATCAAAGACGAAAATAAAAATATTTATATATATTTAAATACCATATATATAAATATATATAAATATATATATATATATATTATATATATATATATATATATATATATATATATATATATATATATAATATATCTATATATATATAATATATATATATATATATATATATATCTATCTATATATATATCTATATATATACTATATATCTATATCTCTATCTATATCTATATATATATATATATATATTCCTTTTATGAGCAGTCTGTGTTTTTTTTTATTCCTGTTTTTTAAAGCAATATTTGCTGTTTGTTTTGTTTTGGGTTCAAGAGGATCTCCAGGAACTGTTGTTACACACACACACACACACACACACACACACACACAAACACACACACACACCTCCTGAGGTTGTGTAAGTTGCCCGGTTCAGCCTTGGCTCTCTGCCTTGGCCTCCTTTTCTCTGCCACCTGTTTCATGTGTGTTTGTGTCAATACGTGTGTGGTTGCTGGACTGAAACTCACCCCACCACTGCTTTAAAGTTTGAACTTTTTAGATTTATTTTCAAGTGCTGAAATAACAGTATCAAAAAGAAAGTAAGTCGAACACACGCATGCAGAGTTTCATATATCTTCACGTGAAAATTTAGCTTAATTAGTCAAATACACCTTGTCACAGCTTGCACCATGTCACTGGACCATGAAATGGTCCAACAGCTCCTCTCACAGGAGAATCAGAATCAGGGGAGTTCATGGTCATTATACATAAATAGAACAAAATGTTGGGTTGACGTACTTGGCCTAAAAGTTAAAACAAGGTAAACACGGTAGGGAAATAAAAGCAGTAGCAACAGAGCAAAGAAGTAAAAACAGCATATTTGCCAGAAATGTAAACTCCACAGCTTTTATTCCAACCTCTGGTCATATAAGCACAGTACACATGTGGTCTTATTACTGAGTCTCATTATTGGTGGCTTCGAGGTAGACAGGAAGTTTAAGGTGCTCTGTGCATGTGTCCATCAGCAGTGGTACAGTAGGGACTGTAGTGTGGGTTTGTGTGTGAGACTTTGGGGCGGAAGTTGTGTGTTTTAGTGGTGTGTTTTACAGATTTAACAGCTCTAGGAAAGATGCGGTTTTTCACTTTAATGTTTTTGAGGAAGAAGAGCCTTTGCTTTGCCTTCCCAGGAATTGGATTTGTTTTCCACTCACTCTCCGTGTTTGAGGAGAGGAGCGCGTTCCCTCTTCCTCTTTCTCCTGAAATCCACAAAGACCCTCCTTTGTCTTACTGGTGATTAGGGTGATGTTATTGCGTCCACACTATTTTACTAGGAGCTGGATTTCCTCCCTGTAGTTTGTCTCATTGTTGTCGCATATGAGAATCTGATACATGATGGGCAAAATGTATTTTTCATGAAAATCATTGTAACGTTTAATATTTTTGTAAAATATTTAAGATTCTTTAGGAATTTTGATGTCAGATATTTAACAAATCAACCATAGTACGATCTTTCAAACGCCGTGTTTTTGGATGAGAAGTCATCTGTAATTATACATCTGTCCAACAGAGGGCAGTAAATGCCACAAACAATATAACGAGTCCATTCAATGGAAATCTTCAGGGAGCAAATTCTGTATGTACATTTCATGTCTTTGCTCTGGCTGAGCTTCATTTCCACGTACAGTAATGTGACAGAGTTTAAAGTCACTGCATTCTGTAACAATGCAGTAGATTTTACTGCAGTTGTTCTTGTGCACCTGAAGTCATATAAAAGAATAAAACAGTAGAACAAGAAGTGCAAGCAAAATGAACTGTCCTCACACTGTTGGTCATTTGGAGCATGATGTCCAAAGTGCACAGACACAAACTCTGATTCCTGAACTGTGTTGTCTTCCCTCTCTCCCATCACGCCCTCATTTCTCATCTGTATCCACCTGCAGATGTGTGACGCTGTTGTCACGTCTTCTTCTAGCTACCTTTCGAACAGACTCCACAGGAGTGAATTCCAGCGGACAGGAGATGGGGGGTGGGATGCAGTCAGAGGTCAAAGGTTGGGTTGTGACCTTTGCCCTGTAAGTCAAACCCTACTGTGCGGCGTTTCTGGATGTATACATGTGCATGTGTGTGTGCACTGAAAAGAAGCAGGGGAGACTCATAGTTGTTATGTATTTATGCATAAGTGAGCATTCCAGTGTTGTTACTCTGGTTATCATGTTTATTCATGAACTAACCACCTTGTTTTACTTTAGTGCCCTATCTATTTTGTTTATGCTCTGTTTGTTTGCATGACAGACAACTTTACTTTCAGTATATGCATTTGTTTTCTTTAATACCCTGAACAGCAAAAAGCTCCCACTGCAAGTGACAGTGTCACTGCTTTCTGTGAGTGTAACAGCTGTAGACCTGCTGAAATTTCACTAAATCCCCAACTCTCCTGTGAATCCCAAAGCTTTGGGAAGCAGGAACACGCACAAATGCACACACACAACACCAGCACATGGAGCGGGGGGGGGTACAGTTGTGAGAGGAGGTAGATGGTGGAGGTGTGGTGCTGGAGGGGGATGAAAGGGGAGGAAAAGAGGAGCAGATGTTCATCAGGTCCTCGGACCCCTCCTCCCGTCTCTTTATTACTTTGCTTGTAATAGTAGCCTCTTATCTGAAGACACCAGTGTGGGGCTGTGGAGGAATGACTTCACTTAATCATGGGAGTTTCAATAGGCTGTGTGTGTGTGTGTGTGTGTGTGTGTGTGTGTGTGTGTGTGTGTGTGTGTGTGTGTGTGTGTGTGTGTGTGTGTGTGTGTGTGTGTGTGTCACTGTATCACACAAACACAACAAAGTCATCAGTCTGTGGATTTGTTATCACCTTCAAACTCCCAAACACAAATTCATTTTTTTATTTGATGAAAGACTTCACTACTTATTCATCAGGAGTAATAGGCAATATTTAAATAGCGGTGGTAAGTTTTTTTCTTCTTCTTCTCTACTGAATCAACTCCATCATAGTCATACAAACCTCTCACTCCTCAGCAGTCCTTCCATTTCTTCCCATTTCTTCTGAATAGTCCCCATTTTGTGGCCTTTCATCCCACTCCTCACTCCCTCACAAGCTTTTCTGTCTCATTCACCACCCTCTGTTTTTTTCTGTATGTATGTGTGTGTGTGTGTGTGTGTGTGTGTGTGTGTGTTGTGGTGTGTGTGTGGTGTGTGTGTGTGTGTGTGTGTGTGTGTGTGTGTGTGAATGGGTTTAGAGTCGCAGAGGGTGGGTTTGTTATTTGGTTCTGCAGCTCTGCATTGGTTCTGCATTGTACTCTGAAGGCTCTTTAGCCCAGATGACTGAACGAGAGAGAAGAACGTTCATTCAACACCCCCCACAACCCCCCCCCCCCCCCCCACTCCCCCCCCCCCCCCCCCCCCACCATTTTCTTCCCCCCCTTCCCCCCTTGGTCTTCATCAACTGTCTGAAAAAACAAACATACACAGACAACCTCCTAAGATGACACAGCTGTGTGTCTGACTTTGCAACCCAAATATTCATATACATCTGGAATAAAACTGTATGTACCTGTTTAATTATTGTGAACATGTAGATTGTGTCTCTGTCTGCAGATGAGGCCAGTTTACTTAGAAGGGAAAAACAACCAGAAAACAAGACATTTTCTCATGGGAGATGTGTTCGCAGCAATTCTACAGTAAAAGCAAAAAGCTGACAGATTAGATAGCGAGACTCAGTTCGGTTTACATGAGCGTAGATTGATGAGAACTACAGGTGAGTGAGCAAAACCACCGGTTAAACTTTGGGCCCTCACAAAATCACACAAGTCAAAACATGGCTGGGAAAGAGAAGCTCCAGGCTGTGGAGCAGCAACTATAGTATTACATCATCACAACAATGGGGAGGAGGATGGGGAGGCTACGACCCTCCTGTCAAGGCATGCACAAGCACGTATGGCACACACAAACACACACTTAATGGGACCACTTGGCTGACCAAACAAAAGGTTTTGGGGAGGCTTTGTTCCCAGCTGAACTCATCTTTCTGAAAAGGGCTCAGAGGCGATGGGCTTGTTTCAAGACGTCTCAGACGTGTGAGCGGGGGCAGAGCCCTTTAAACATTTCTGATAACTCTTCTTTATATTCTTTGTGCACGCTTTTGTCACAATAGTAACTTTTTATAGGCTTTAAAGCTTATTAAAACACAACTAACTTACTTTATGTTATTACTGTTTTTATTCTACCTTTTAATTCTTCATGCCTGACTGGGAATCAAACCCTAAAAGCTCGGAACTGTACGCAACTACTGGAAAGTTGGGTCTTTTCTCCAGCTTTCTGTGAAGCAAATGTTTTGTGAATGGCGCTAAGGAAGGTGAACCGGGTCTGGAACTGTCAGACCCGCTCATGGTTCTGCTCTGCAGGGGAATTTTTCACACACTGACTGTCTCCATTACCCTCATCACCCATGCGTTTAGCCCTCCTGCTTTTGCCTGTGCTTAGTTTATTGATGTGCTTATGTCCCTTCTATCTATGTGAGCAATCAAAAGTGGGCGAAGCAAGTTTTTTTTTTACTTTAATTAGTGTATTTGTTGTAGTATGTGTACTTTTGTTTTACATGTCTTACACATGTTTTATAAGATACTGGTCAAATATGACAGTAAAGCATATGGAATAATATGTCATAAATTGTATGGTTTTTATTTCTTCACACCTTAATTTTGAACGTATTTACATTTCCACATAAGTAGTGACCTTGCACTCCTCACCGTGCGACCGTGACGTCACAGCTCTGGGGAGTGGGCGTGGCTACGTTCACTGTTAGGTTTTAAACCCACGTGGTCCGGGTTCGTTCAGTAGCGCCCACAGCCTAAAACTTCTGACCGACTCATGCCAGCGACTTGCCCACGTCTAGGACTGCGGGGGCGGACGGGATCGGACCAAGTTTGTTGTTTTTTTTTAATTCATCAGAATGCCGTCTTACCCCTCAACCAGTTCGCAGACCTGGAGGAGATGATGGTGCAAGGTAAACGAAAGGCTCAAAGAAAGTTTGTCGGAGTTTAAGTGGAGAAGTTACGGGGAGTTGATGTTAGCTAGCTAGCCGCTAGCCGCGCTGCTAACCTCACCCAGTTTGCGCTCTTGTTGTCTTTTTTTGAATTTCTAAACTGCTGCTGTTGCTGCGGTCTATGGCGATTGCTAGTTGTTGTAGAGTTGTTGTTGTTGTTGTAGTCGTCGTAGTGTTCGCGGGGGTGTAGGGTGTCATCGCAAGTCTGCGCCCGGAGTTTTGCGTAGTCGCAAAGTGGCAGCGCCGCTGAAGTTGGCGTCACATCCACCGCGTCGCGAGGAGTTTACCACCAGTCGGCGTGTTGATTGGGTCAGTTTGCAGTTATTAGCCAGTGTTTCACGACCGCCGGTGAAACGCAAGGTAAAGTTGTGCTGCTTGTTAAACGGTAGACGAATCAACAGGTTGAACCAAAACAGCGCTGCGTTTTGCGGTCGGTTAAAGTCGGTGAACTCCCATAGAGGAGGAGGAGGAGGAGGAAGGCGTTGATGGACAGCTGTGTCTCACTCGTCCTTCTTCTATGCAAAGTCTGCAAGAACTTGTTGCTTTCTGACCCACCCGTGAACCCGTCCTGCTGGTTCCGGTGCAGAGATGTGTGATTTCATGTCGACCGCTACCTGAACTAATGATGAACTGGCACCCGTGTTTTTTTGTTTGTTTGTTTTTTTTCTTTCTCAACAGCAGTTACAGTTCATGGATCAGACGGAGCCCAGCAGACTGCCATCGCTCAACCTGGTACTGAGGAGCCCGGGCTGCGTCGGTCAGCCGCGTGGCGCCGCGCTCGCCCAGCGCTCCGTCAGCATGGTGGAGACCGGCGGGCCCTCGGGGGCCAATCTAAGCTGGCCCCGGCCGGACGCGTGGCTCTCGCAGTGTGAAATCAGCCCGGCTGCACTCAACGCCAGCCCCTCCGCGTCCACCTCGTCCGCGTCCACCTCGTCGCGCTACAAGACGGAGCTGTGTCGGTCCTTCACCGAGAGCGGCCTGTGCAAGTACGGCGGAAAGTGCCAGTTTGCCCACGGGCCGGACGAGCTGCGGGATCTTAACAGGCACCCGAAGTACAAGACTGAGCTGTGCCGCACGTTCCACACCATCGGCTTCTGCCCCTACGGGAGCCGCTGCCACTTTGTCCACAACGGTGAGGAGGAACGGAGTCACTCCTTCTCGCGCTCGTCCTCCTCGTCCTCCTCCTCGTCCTCCTCCTCGTCGTCCTCCCTGAGCGTTCCGCTGCAGCCGCCCATGTCCTCCCGCTCACACAGACCTGCTCTCGTCAGACAGAGCTTCAGCTTTGCTGGGTTTCCCTCTGTTCCCCAACACGTTCTCCAGCCCTCCTTTCCTGCTCGTTGTCCTCCTGCCCATGCCTCTTTCACACACGCTCCCTCGGCCTCTCCTCCACCCCGCGCCGACGTCGGCGACCTCCTCTCCCACGCCTTCCTGGAGATGGACTTCGCCTTTGAGGCGTCCCCGGCCCAGCAGTACCAGTCCCCCATGGAGCACGTAGCTTCAGCAGATCCCCGCTCTCCATTCCTGCCTTCACCAGATTCTGGCTACTCTCCGTGTGGATTGTCTCCAGGCAGCTCCGCTTCGTTGAGACGGAGTCCTAACGCTTCCGGGCTCCTTTCAGAACCACTTGGTGCTCGGTCCCTGTCTTCCACGTCTCTGTCAGACCAGGACCAGGATGGAAGCAGCTCCGCTGGCTCCCTCAGTGGCTCTGAATCCTGCACTGGCAATAATGAAAGCAACAACAGACGTCTGGCAGTGTTTAGTCAGCTCTCTGTTCCTTAGGATGTCACTGGGTTCAGCCTTTAGGCTGCAATATGCTTTAACACAAACACACACTCAGACCTTAGGTAATATTTGCAATACACACACATTGTGCTCATCAGCTATCTATGAGTACACAGTTCCTTCACACACAACCATTGGTCGCTCATGTTCTTTGCACCTACGTGGTGTCTGTAATAAAAATAAGGTGCAGAGTCCGTACTCGGCACTTGGAGACGTGCATATTAGGTTTATGTTGCTAAAATGCGATAGTGTGTTTGTAAGGGACTCTAGTGACAATAAAATTAAAAAAAAAAGTTGCTACCAAATCTATAGAGCTCGAAACAGAAGTGCTGGAATCAATTGCTGCTTTATTCAACTAGTATTCCACAAAGGTATAATAATCACTGTGTGATCAGCCACATGAGGTACTCCTGTTCTAAACCTTCAAAATGATGTCGAGAATGTGATGAAGCCAAAGACGCATGTTTGTAGCTGCTGGAGGAAATGTATGTTGTTACAGAAGAGTTGTTCAGTGTTGTAATGTTGTTTATAATCTGGCGAAAGACTTTTCCCCTGGTTGAGACAACGGGCTTCATACCTGAATGTTGAGTTTTTAAACGACTGAAGTGCCTGTAGCGTTAACAGGTCGCGTTGCTGTTAAACCGAGCTTTGCTGGGCCGTTGAGGTGCGGGTCTGTTTTTGTTTTTTAAGTCAATTAAGCTAGCTTGACTTTTTTTTTTTTTTTTTTGCATTAATGACAAACTGCCAAAAAAACTGGACTGAGCTGTTGCAGAAAATCCACATGAACGAAGAGTCCGAGACCTAATTGACACATAGTTTCCCCCTATGTCGCGTGCCCTTGACGTGATTTTGAGCTTTGCTCCAAAGTAAAGTTGAATCAATTCATTTTCATGGTCCTGTTTTTAGCTGCTAGAAACTTGTTTATGTTAAACGGACATTCCCAGGAGTGGGACGCTTTTTTTTGGGGTCCCATCTCCACAAGCAGCACTGGTGGGTTTTTTTTCCATGTTCGTGACACACTCCTTCATTCAGTGTTAATTATCTCTGTTACAGAAAGTGTAGCGTCCTGGTTGTATCTTTGTAGCGTGTTTCCAGGTGGGTTTCCCAGCGTACTGTAGAGTTAGGTTAGGGCATGTATCCCTTAGTGTTTTAAAACTTGGTTATTGTGTGTTGGTGTTGTGATGTAGTTGATTAGAAGAACAGACACTGTGCTACACCTGCTCTATTTAAATGTGTCTTTTCAACATGTTTAGTGTTAAAGGTGATAATCTTTAGTAAATTAATTTCTTTAATTTATTTTTAACATATTTATAGAGGTCTTTGAGTTGTTAATGCTTGTATCAAGTTTAATATATTTGGGTTTCATTTGCTCTTTTGTACTGGAAATAAAGTTTTTGTTTTTTGTTTTGTTTTTTTAAATTGACTGGTTTATATATTTACATTTACAATCACACCTGCTCAGAAACTGAGAAACTAAACGCTTTTGACACTTTTCAACTTTAGGTCGCTGTCATAATAGCAACAGCTTCATGTAAGAGTACAGGAAGGAAGCACGCAGGAAGCTGGTGAACTGTCATTTATGGTTTTCATCGTAGAACACACTTCCCCTGTTGTGCTGCAGTGCTGAGCAACAATCTACACACTGTCAGTTTATACCTGAAGGAACTATTCGTATTCAGTCTCCTGTTAGTGTCTCGGCAAATGAACCATTTAAACAGTCACAGAAAATTATTTATATACATTTCTTGGAAACTCTATGTAGTATACAGGCCTTTTATATTCTGACCCAGGACCAGGTAGCAATAACCACATGCTTTCGTCTGTGACGTCTTCATTGGCCACAGCTTCATGTGCTTCATCCTGGATCTTGTGTTCTAAATGGCCAGAAGCGGTTCTAAACGTTCTCATTGCAGGTCTGAGTCTTGCCGGCCCCAGATGCTGGGCCGTAGGAGGGGAACACACTAGTGTACATCTGTGTGTGTAGTCATGCCAAGATTTCATGTGGAGATAAGAAGTCTTTTGTTTGGGGTTTAATCTTACCAATCCTGGGCTCCCACCCATTTCCTTTCTCCCTCACTGCCTACATCCTTCCTCCATCGCATTGTTCCCTTCTTTCCGCACAATTTCAGTCTCTCCCTACTACTTCAGTGTTACTGCGTTGGTTTCATATTTAAGTCCTGTACTGACTGAATTAACCCATAGCTGCACCTCCATTGTTGACCTTTTTAGAATCTGTCTTTCACGTGTACATTGCACACAGAAGCTATTGTCTTGCCACTGTTAATATGAGATGGGCTGGCGGTCTAGGAGTGATTAGTGGCCATAAGGGGTTAAAGGCATGTGTGAGTGCTGTATTGTATGTCGTGGACATTCTCCCACACTCCTGCCCTGTGGGACATAGGAAAGGCAGGCAGATGGCTGCATTCAGGCCCGCTGCAGGTCAACATATGGCCCCGAGAGACAAAGTTTGTGTTTGTGTGTGCAAGAGAAAGAAGCTGGGTCTTAACTATGGATAAGTGGATGACGCTGAAAGGAGGCGTGAGGGTAAATAAAGGTAATAGCGTGAAAAAGAAGTTGAGATAGAAAAGATACGTTTGGGGGATGATCGTGGTTGGGATCTCATTAGCTGAGCCAACTGTTGCTGTGCTTAAGGATTAATAACAGTCCATGTTTAGATATATGTAATCAATAGCTTCAATACTGAAGGCATGAGGACATCAATTCTACTAAACTATTATATTATTTTATATTTTAACAGCTACCAGCTGATGGAGCTTCATGGACACTGAGCTGATCTCTTGTGTTTTCATCTTTATTCTGTTGCTCCACTTTTATTCTGTTTTCATCTGAAGTGAGGTGCTTCTGGGAAACCTCAGATCAATAGTCTGTCACTGTGTCACAGCAGAAAAGACTTTAGCTTGTCTGTGTGGACAATGTCACTGAATTGTAGCAAGTCATCAATTCGAGGCAGTGAATGCTGCCTTTACTTGCACACACCCTCCGACACCTCCTTCCTTTCTTCTGGCCCCTGGAACATTCCCCTCCTCCGCTCTCCTCCCTCCCACCCCCCATTCACCGCTCCTCTTTGTGAGCGTATGGCCGACATTGTGATGCAGGGCAAAGCGGGAGGAAGGGGAGCGAGGCCGCGCGGAGCAGCGACACAACAGCTGCTGCCGGACCGTCGCCGTCCTCGCTTGACTTCACCCTACTCCCACGAGCCGGCCGTTCGCCTCATGCCGACAGGGAGACGTTAACGTATGAGAAACTTCGCACACCCTCACTGTTTCCTCCCTTCACCATCGCACCCTCTTCACATTTCTCTATCCCTGCACCGCTTCCTCTCTGCCCCCACCTGTTGTAACTTCTGTTTTTTTTTCAGCTTTTCATTTCCCTCCAGCCTCCTGTAGAGGCTCTCCATTCTCTCCATCTCATTTTCCTCTTGCCCACTCTCTGTCTCCTCCTCCGCCAACTTTCTACAAGTCCACCCCCCCTTCCAGGCTTTTCCCCCTAATCCCTCCTTCTGATTATTTTCTTCTTTGCAGAGAGGATTTGGTGCTAAGTGTTTAATGGGGCTGCAACAAGTGGGCTACAGTCAGGTGCTGCACATTTATGCAGAGCCCCAACTTAGTTTTTCTGTTTTCTCCTTCTACAGTTGTAGCAAAAATGATATGATGCACTAAGAATATAGTCATAAAGGAAAAGAAAGGATAAAAACAGACTGCCCATTGAGCCGGATTGTGCTCCACTGTGTTGACTTCCCCTTTATTAGATCCAGGCTGGAGGAGACTTAATAGGACACATTGAATACACAACAGATGCACGAAAAGATCTTTATTGTGCTTTGCCAAACCATTGGCAGTGCAATACTAATACACACACTCTCAGAGCCAGAGACAACAAAAAGAAAAGTGAATGAGATCTTTAATTTAACCATAAGTGGCAAATTCCAAAAATGCAACTATAATATAAATCCAGAGGGTTTATTTCTAACGTGTAAAATATTTGACCAAATCTGATTATAGGTTTGACTGAACCCAGGTCAGCATTTTGTGAATTTGGTCCCTTAGGTTGACCACATGCTTTTCATTAAGTTGAGGTCTAGCCTGGTGGGACACTGTACACTTACATGCAGTTGCACTTCTAATACTAAACTCATGATATGGATCATAAACATGAAAGAAATATTAATAAGTTAAGCAAAGGCGAGGGCAAATGCAACAGATTCTGGTTTGCAGAAATCACCCACGCAAGAGGGATTTTCATGTCTACTCAGATCAAGTAGCTGACAATAAATGTAACAACAGCTTTATGTGTCCCTCTAGTGGGAGAAAGGAGCAACTGCATCTACCAGAGGGGTGGGTTTCTCTCAGACAGAGCTTCAGATAAGCTCCATTTAGATCAGCTCTTTAGTTCACACAATAAAATAGGACAAAGTGACATCTAGATCAATTTAAGTGGTTTTAGGAAACAATGATTCATTAAGAAATGTAACAAAAATCCATGTGGCGTTCTATTCAATATGATTCAGTCATCTGCAGCTCACTGAAGAAGTTAGAAGGAAACATCTACATATCACTTCTGTACCAAAGGAAGAAAAGTGCACATCATAGTACAAAAAACAATCTGTTTACCCAGTTTCAGCCTAGAAACCTATTACATCCAATACTAGATCTGTAACTTGAACGGAGAGCGGAATTAACCTAGATTTGTATTTTGCCTGAAATAAGTTTCATATATAATAACGGTGTACATGAAAGACTGAGCTCCTAAAGGCGATCTGCTACTAGGCAGGGAAAGCACCAGGAGCAGGTTACAGCCTCTCCCTGTGTCTGCAGAAAAACAAGTGTTTAATAATGAATCTAGCGTGTCAGGTGTAATGATTTTCAAAGCCCAACTCGCTACTGGAACAGATTTTTTTAAAAAGACAGTGCGGCAGTTGGCAGCCTTCAGATATCATCTGAACTGATGGCTTATCCCAGACTCTATTCATCATTCAGTCTTTGTTTTTCTTACTTAGCAGTCAACAATGTATCACATTACTAAGAATAATAAATTAAAAAGGTATCCACTTAACATTTGCATATTTGCATTTACAGCCACTATGAGAGTTTCTTTTCGAGGCTCAGCCAGGTGTGGTTAGTCTGGCCCAGTGTCATGAGCTAGATCATTAGATACTGTCTCAGAAACTGAAACGGGAAACGATCTATATTGAAATGAAGATGCTTAAGAAAGAAATGTCCCGTATCAGCATACCACAAGCAAGAGGAACATCTGGCTAAGACGATCCTGCCAAAGCTACCTGGTTGTAAGCAGAACTTGGCTATTGGGCTCAGCTGTTGAAATGTGTGAGGTGTTTGACTCCTTTTGCTGTTGAACTGCCCTCATGGGAGACCACACACTACTTTCTAACTTGATGCTCAATACAAACTCACAGACTCTGTTTAGCAGCACCAGCACAGAGGAGTAGAATCAGCTCACAACTTCTGGATCACTACTTGGAATTTACCTGAAAACCAAAGATAAACCATCCACCTTATCAAGTGTATCTGAACTCTAATAATTATGTTGTTTCATGACTAACTCGCCAATGAGTGACCAAGAAATGCAGTCAACCTAACTCAACTTGTCCCACAATGAACATAATTATAATGGCACTTACATGACGGCATGACTGCGACCTCAGCGGTCACCACGCTGTCCAATCCTAGATTAGACAGAGCTCCTCTCACCACGCCGCAGGAGAACGCTAGGTACTAAAAACACACACACACACACACACACACACACACACACACACACACACACACACACACACACACACACACACACACACACACACAAAAACCAATTCGGTCTTATTTGGTTAAGTACATCACGTTTTATTTGACCTATTTCTTATTCTGTCTCTAGGTGTATTTTTATGAGAAAGGCACTGACCTTGGGAGCCTGATCCAGATATTGTTTTCCACTGGAAAGTTGAGTCAGAAGAGCAAACTTATTATCCTGTAGCACATATGTACCCTGTAGAGGGGAATTCAGGTAGGTATAATAGTTACTGTAAGAACAGCAAATTACTGTTCTCTGTTGTAAACTCTATTGACTATATTGTTGGTCCTCTGTTATTTTACCTGATGATTGGTTCTGAGGTTGTCGACCTGCCTCCTGAACACCTTTGTCCAGAAGTCTTTACAGACAAACTTCATTATATCCAACTCGTCCTTGAAGCTGGGGGAGTCCTTGGTCAACCTAGAGACAGCAAACACACACTTAGCTCAAATGACGTGACAGGCATGTTGTTATACAAACAGTAGATTTGAGCCCCTATACCGTTCAATGAGTCCTTGTCCCACCCTGAAGCCCATGCCTTCAAGCACAGAGACACTGGCAGCTCTGTCCTGAAAAGAAAATACTCATACTTTATTATAGTGCAGGTACATGTGCACGTGTCCTGGAACATGATTATGAGGAAGTGTGTATCACTGATACTCACTTTAAGTACAAAGCTGCACTGATCATCTATGATGGTTAGCACTAGTTAAAGGTCTGTGTAGATGTCATGCACTATATGACCATACCTTGTTGTCCATCACTTCTTTACCGGATTGTTGCTCCTTGTAAACATGTGACACAATCTCCATATGGAGAAACTCAAACAGTGTCTCGTCTGCCATTCCTAACGAACAAGGAAAAGTGAATATATAGCAAATTCTAATGCTAAAGTAAAGTAGTTTGAAATGAGCTACTGATGCTCGGAAACCATGAGCAAAATATTTAGCTTTAGCAATACAGTTAGCGTCGGCTAGCTAGCGTTGTTTGCTAGCGACACGATTACAGTCCTGATAATTGTATGTAATAAGAATGACGACTATGCACATGTATAAGCTTGCAGCGATGTAAATAAAACGAGGATATCTACTGTAAATGTAGCATTAATATACCTGCCAACGGGGTTTCCGCTACACCAAAACACTACCTTGCGTCCCTCGTTGCACTTGAAATTGTCACCAGGGTATCTCAGAATATTTAGACGGGCGGGGATTCCTTACAGAAGGACAAGACAGCTTTCAATGACGAGGCATTACACACCCCACAAGATCCATGTTTAACTAAAACAGCCCGCCACAGCTTGATTTAACCTATTTTGTTTTAGGAGGGACAGATTTTGCCCTGCTGGAATTCGGTGTGTGCCGTGGATGATTATAAACAGCTCCTAAGCTGTCATGGCTGCCTATCGCGATGTGATACGTTTAATGTCACGTGACGCGATATCTCAGCTTTGATTCGCTCTTCAATCTACTTCCCGTCTGCTCATGTGATATGTGTTTTCTATATCACACAGGGGGGTTGGCACGTTCTGAAACAACTGCAATCATATACGACCCTTGGGCTTTTTACTTAATAACGTGATATAGTGTCTCGCTGAGACAAGGTAAACCTTTCATATCCCTTATGATAGTGCTGATATGACAAATCTAGCTACGGTAGCACTCTAGACTTTTTGTGTAGCTAGCTACTGTAGTCATGTGTTTGTGTGTCCAGTTATGGCCAGCAAGTACCCGATAGTGGTGCAGGGCGAGGCGTCTGAGACCGACTCCGATGATGAAGTCTACATCACCTCCCTGTCTGCTCCACAAATCGCCTCAGTAGGAGCCAAGGTTGCGGCAGTCTCATAGCCTAGAGAGCGAAAAGTGTGCTTATGAAAGTGTCCACGTACCCTGTCGTGAATATACACACTGACTTTTAGGTGCTGTCAAATTGTGTTAGGTTCCGGGGGAGGCGTCGGAAACGGACAGTGATGGCGAGGAGGAGCAGGCGCCGCGAGCATCTGCACTGGTCCATGACAGCAGTCAGATACTAAAGAGAGACCTGCCGCCTCTCATCGTCGTCAGAGACCACCCTGGTATACAGTCAGTAGTGGAAGACGGACCCAGCCCGACACACAGGCCCCATGGTAAGAAATAGTGATGATCAGGCTGTCAGCAGTTCTTCTTCCTACCTTTAGCTTTCAAATGCATCTCATGAGCAAAGGGATGATGTGTGTCATAGAGTCATGAAGTGACAATGATTGATGATCATGTAACAGTAGATGATCCACTGAAGTTTATTCTTGAGCCAGACCGTTTCACCAAATGATTTGAGTTCTTTCTTTACAAACATACATTTGAATACAATAAAATGCACAAAATAGTGATGAAATGGAAGATGAACTGTCCCATTTAGTTCTCCGTTATTTCCGTATGGTACTCTGTTTGTAGGTGACACCCTATTACAACAAAAGCTGCAGGAGTCTAACAGCCGGCTGTGTATGGACGTTACGCAGACTTTACGACACGTCTATGGCAACGCCAGCAAGGAGGTGTGTTTGTCTTTGACCCTAACGAAGAACGCTGATGGCCTTTATATACAAACGATTTTTCTCATAACACATACTGCAACATATGCTTTATTGTTGTGTCTAAGATGGGTATTACATGATAGAAGCAAGTTAGAACGGGTAAAAATGAAAAACTACTCATGAAGCCATACACGTCTTACTGTAAGTGGCTACAGCATTGGACAAGAAGTACTGATTGACTGTTTGACTTTTTCTCTGAAAGGTGCGCACTGCCACAGCTCAGCTGAACACGTCCCAGGCTGCTATCATCAGTGCGTCTCACAGCATAAGATTAATCCTGGATGACCTGAAGGCTGTCTCTGAGAAGATTGATATCATCACCAGCTGTCAAATACTGCCCGATATTAACATTAGTACTCCTAATTATTGTAGCGGTCCTGTACAAAACTAATCGAGTTTTGTAAATGTAAAAGCTTTAGTAAATGTAAAAGCTGTAAATAATTGCACCTCAATAATGTACAGTACTAGATGTAGGAATAAACATACTGAAAAATAAATATGGCATGGAAATAATATTAATTGTGCAATTTCTATTCTGCCTAGTTGATACAATGTCAGATATTATATAAAATATCGTAGTCATATCAGGCACACAAAACTAATAAAACATGCATTTTGCCCTGTATTGGTCAATATAATGAAAAGAACTTGAGCTAATCACAATTAAAAACGCAAAGTCAAAAGTGTTGTTTGAAGCCGCTTTTCCTGTACTCCTGGATGCTCCTCCATTCATCCTATGCATGTAGACTTCTCAAACAGGAGTGTAGATGTACACCAGCACCACTACCAGCAGGTTAAGAATGGTGCCCACAATTCCCACAATGCCCAACATGTGGTCAGGATCCACCTTGCACTGCATGGATTCAGAAAGATCGCTGAGCGAATCGAATGCCTGAAATAGACAAGGAGAGAGAGAGAGAGAGAAAGGTGTCTAGTATGAGAGGTCAATATCAGATTGAGTGTGGTGTCTTCTGTATTTTTGCCACCAGATAGCGCCATCAAAGCACTACAAGATTGAGACAACACAGACATGTGTTCTGCTCATGTTTTCTGATGAGAATTATTCTATTTTGTTCTATTATATTGTATATTAGTAGATATATTTTTCATTTGTAGATAAAAAGGGCATATTTTATTGTATTTTGCTTAATACATCTATGATTAGTTTTCTATCTAGTTTTCTATCTAGTAAGCCAAACCTCTTTTAGCACACACGTACAGTACCACCGAATCATGTGCAACACAATAGCGGTCACTTCAAAAAGTGCACTGCAAAAGTCCAACTAATGCCAGAGTCATGGGAGTCGTGGGATTATACAGTGTAATATGAAGTATGAAGTGCCTAGTGACTGTACAACACATGATCTGCTTTCTTATCTGATCTGTTATTATAGCTTTTATCTTTCTTTGTATTCTGGAAAATATTGTACCAGTTTAACCAATGGTGTTGCACACACTGTACGTCCCACACGCTTGTTGCATATAATTTCGATTGCAATGCAAGTTATGTTTATGTATTTATCTAGTCATGATATTCAAATTATTATTTATTCTATTCCAACATTAACCTTTTTGACTCTATATGATAATAAATAATAATAAAAACTAACTACCACATGTTATGCTCTAAACTTTGAGGTCAATAAATCCCCTTGGGAAAAAGTGGTTTAAAACATTATTGTACAAAAAAATGAAATAATTACCTCATTGCTTGTCTTTTCACTCTCGTTCCTTGGTTTTGTAGGCATGGTTGATTATTTCTCACCCTTCAAGCTCGCACGCCTCGGCTCCGGAGGTACAGGCACCGCTGGAGACTCTCGTAGTCTTGCGTATCTTGCGTCTTGTCTCGGCGGCGCCAGGGACCCACAGGTCTGTAATAAACGGGAGACTAAAGGGACGCTGTTTTGTTCGGCTGCGCGCCTAATGGCACAGACTCACACAAGGCCAAGGAGGTGCTCAGCTGCCCAGCCACTATTCTGTGTCAGGTCATATGTAGTTGGCTCAAAGTTGTGTGTTTGACCAGAGGGTACATATATTACCAAGGGAGAGCACATATTACTGCATACGCGCCTCATTTGATTATTGCTGCCCCTTTAAGTGTGGTGTATACATTTTGCCACTTATTTTTCGTATCTAAACTGACTGCGCATTGAAAAGATCAACAAACACTTGGACTTAAAACTACCCAAGTTTACTTTAGGGAAATAATTTGGCTTTTAAATCATTAGTTGTTATTGTGCTTCCACACACGCACACACACACGCACACACACACGCAGAGTCCAGTGCTGATTTCCCATTCATCATGCTTAAAGCAGGCTACAGCGTTTGTTATTGGAGACACATAATAAGAGGGATCCATTGAGGCCTCATTATAGGCAGCACTGAGGTGCAGAGGTGAGGGTCACGCTGAGGCTCCTCCAGGTCATTTGTCATCCACTAGCACTAGTCTGGTCCAGGCAAACCATAATTTGCCCTAATTGGCCTGAAGAATATGTGGCAGAGGAAGCAGGGGAGCAGCCAGATCGATGGCGGATCCTCTGTCTCAATAAAAGCATGCTCTTGTATGTTATGTCGTCACCTGGATGAAGTTCTTAATTACACACAGCTTCAATAGAGCTGCTATGTGAGTTCGTGAACTTGACCTGGTTTGTTTCTGGGTTTGGTCCCATGGCTGATCTCAGCACTGCCTGTGCAAGTAATACAATACATAGAATACATGTCTTCTTCTGGTTCAGTTTCAACAGCTTGGATATTATGAAAATGTCATTTTAACCCTTAAATGTAATGCAATACTTGTGACCAAGTGTTCTGAACTGAAGCAGCTCAGCAACATGAAGGATGAGCGGAACGACCGCGTGACTCAGTGGGCCCCTTCCTTCAAGGCTAGGTGAACTTCCGAGGGAATCATTACACTCAGCAGGCAAGTAGGACATTATATTACTGTTTACATAAAACATCTTTCCTTGTTCCACTGACAGTGGCTTGAGGCTCAGAGCCAGCGATGGGTTCATGCATGAGCAGGCAAACTAACTAAAAACTAAAATAGGAACAGGGTAAACAATGGACAAAGACACTGAGGGGAGGACATAAATGTTTGTGGGGGGGGGTGTGGGGGGGAGGCAACGAGGACACAGCCACTAGAAGATGAAATCACACTGGGTTATACATCTGAGCTGCGCTTGGATCTATGCTGGGGACTATGGGCCGGCGTGTGCCAGTGTGCTGCATGCATAGTGTCTGTGCGTGTGTGCACATAGAGGGCAGCCACCCATATTAGCCAGGTCAGTGGCTGTCTCATGGGCTGCCTGAGGACACACTGTTAGTTTATCTGGCTGGCTGAACATGGCTGCACAAAGCAGCACAGGTCTGCCAGTGTAACTCTGCTACTTAAATGGACTTCTGCATTGTGGGTGATAACCTTGTTTTCATACCGCCAGTGCACTCAAGACAACATGGAATCAGGACGCATCCCAGGCACACAAGCCCTGAGAGGAGTTAAAAGGGAGAAGCAGAACCCAGCGCTCGAGCATAATCTGCGGGATGGTAAGCGAAAGTGTGAACACACCACTAGACTCCATCCCAGCCTTAATGTGGTTATTCCAACTCATTACAAAGAAAGAAGAGAAACAAGAAAACATCATCTGGACGACAGAGTCATCAGGGCAGCAACAATCGGGACGATCACCAGTGGTGGAAGCATGAAAAGGGAAACTGGAACCATGATCTAGGAGCATTTTCTACATCATTGTATGTGATCCATTACAAGCATGTGATGCAGTATGTGCAGCTGGTTAACTTCATAGCAGGAGACGATGCCAAGTGTGATGTTCTTGTTATTGGAGCCAGAAACTTCCCAAGCATACGATGTGCTATTTATAGCAAGTAGTGTGAAACATTGGGTGTTTTTTTTTTCATTTTATTGCCATAATTATAAGTATACATTATATACATACATTTATATAAATAGAGATTACATGAAATTACACCAGATCTCACAGCATTTGATTGTGACAAACGGTTCCATTATAAGCTTAATCAGGAATGGAGATAATGTTAATACACAGTGTTTTATAGACAATATCCCACTTGCTGCTAATAATATCTTGGAATGTTAGTTTGTAATTAATCAGCATGTCGCATGAACGTTTGGTCGATGGATGATATTTCACACTGTCTGTCCGCATGAATGGCACAACCTTTTTCTCAATCCGGGTGTTTTTGTGCAGCAATAAAATACACAGTTAAAAAACCAACCAACACGGACATTTATTTATCCCAAATTTGTACAAAAAAGGCAGTGAGCGTTCTCGTATATTCAGTCTCATTTTCTGAGAATGGCTTGAACTCAGCGGCTCCACACTCTTTAGTTGTAGAACAATGTTAAAATGTCTATTATTAATCCACTATTTCCCCCTTTTCTGGTCTCGGGCAGTTTGCGTCCAATGAGGCTGCAGTCTAGCTTTTGCATTGGCAGAACGTAGACGAGATTTACAACGAGCACGTTTGGATCTGCACTCTGAATAAACCTCCCCCTCACGCGTTTGGACGCTGCGAACAGTCCCGTTCCTGCCGGAGGCCGTGGATAGGTCCCAGGTGCACACCGATGCATCTGTTTGTCCTCTGGCGCTGAAGACTATGTCCATAAAATAATGTGTGTGCGCATATTAGCCCATTTATTACGTGAAATTATTGAAAAATGACTGGGCACAGGGATCAAATAAATCATGAAGCTGTGTGTTTTCTGTTTGATTTGAGGCCTGCGGGGCGTTCGGGTGCGTGTGCGCTCCTGCTGAGGAGGTGGCTGCGTATCTGTTGGGACAGCAGATGGCAACGGCTCAACCCCCCAAGGCTCGCTGCCCTCACTGGCACCGAGTTTGTTTTATTAAAATCGGTTTCAGCTAAAAGCGGCGACCCAGCTCAGGTGCTGCAGCCGCTCAGAGTTGGACTCATTCACCAACAGTTCGGTCCTGTTCAACTAGTAACGTCTATGACTCTCTGTTCATTGGTTTCAGATGTTTAGTCATCAGTTGTGCTACATCTGTCAGTATTTAATATAGTAATAATCGGCTGCCATTTTGCTCTAAATACCAATCAATACCTTATAAGGCATAATCTAAACTATGCTCGTGTGTTTTGTTTGTTTGCTCGCATTCGTGAACCTCTAACAAGAGCATTACCAGCACTTTCAGCTATTTCAGACTTGGGTCAATAATGCTTCAGCTCAGCTGCGGCCCGACTGTCACGGTCCGACAGCGGGCGTCTTTGCCAAACAGCGGTGGCTCATCCTGCGCTTTGGTGCGGGGCTGAAACCCAGATTTAGCTCCACAACCCCGCCGCACAGTTATCAGATCTGACAGGAAGTAAATGTGAGTGTCACATCGATCTCGGCGCGCTCACACTCCGCTCTGCTGATGTGTGCTGAAGGATGGTGTAAAATTAATCACACAAAGGAGGATGCGAGTAACCAGTGTGTGTGTGTGTGCTAGGGAGGGGGGCAATTAAAGTTTTACATCCTTTGGAGAGCGAGGCCATTTTTAGAAATGTGAGGTCCCATTGACAAATCCTTTTTCTTATTATCATTAAATATAAATAATGTTTTTCTACTTAATGGGAGCTTCAGGTGAGAAACTAGATGATGATACTATAGTTACTGGCATCTAAAAGAGCAGTCAAGGAACCAGGTTGTCCCTGCTCTTCAGTGAGTGTGTCTGACAGACTCTCCGCTTTAGGACCGATGCTGCATATTTCAGCTTAAAGCTCTAAAGCCCAGTTTAAGCCCACAGTCTTTGAGCCTGTACCTGAACTGGTCCCTCCGTCCGCTCTGCACACGGAGCGGCTAATAACACACTCAGCTGGAAATGTGATACCAAAAACAAAACGTTACACGACGTGACAAAAGATCATATAGGCAACGATTATCAAAAACGTACACGTAGCCACACGAGCCGAGCAGTCGCTAACTGTTCACGGAGCCTCTGTGTGAAACAAGGTCCGTTTCACAGGTGCGAGTGTAGAAAAGCATTGTGCTGCGTGGAACTAGAAACTCGTCTCTACTATGTCTTCTCCGGCTTGAGTTTGTTGGTGGAGAAGACACCGAACTCTCCGCCCCCCTTTTGTGACCGTTGCGTTGCTTCACGTTGCACCTCCAAAGTGTTTCCTGTGGATCCGGTTGACTTTGCCGGAGGCCGGGCTTTGACCTCGCTGACGCTGCTCCGTCCGCGGCTCTGAGAAGCGTGACCCCAGGAAATCGATTCTTGTCCTGCGGGACCCATTGTCCACAGTGAGCTCTCTGCTGACGTGCAGAGACATCGTCACCTTCCAGTTCCATGACTGTGCCTTTTCAACATCA
Organism: Betta splendens; assembly: GCF_900634795.4. Lineage (NCBI taxonomy): Eukaryota > Metazoa > Chordata > Actinopteri > Anabantiformes > Osphronemidae > Betta > Betta splendens. The sequence goes on from NC_040893.2 coordinate 10,279,290, forward strand.
GCCGGCGTGGAATCGCCACACTCTTTACCTCAGCTTGGTACAAAGTACCGAAATATGCCAATATCAGCTTAAGTAAACATTTCATTATGCAAACATGTGAGGGAGTATTATGTATGTACAAAAACACCAACTTCAGGACACAATTGTTCCACAAAAATACTAGTCTTTGAACGAAGTCATTACAGTATCACCTTCAGATCCTCTCATCACCCACTAGCATTAGAATATCACAAAATCACGAGGCACAGAGTCCAGAGCGTCATGAGGTGTGGACCACGTCTGTGGCTGGGGAGCACACGCCGGACCCCATGACCCGCCCTGTGCCTGGACCCGGGCCTCAGATGGACGTGTACATGTAGACAAAGAGAAGCAGCAGCAGGTTGAGCACGATGCCAATGACACCCAGCACAGCCAGGAACCTCTCCTCCGGTGAGCTCACATACCGGCACCTCAGGTCCATGTAAAGCGCCCTAAGAGGTTCTAATGTCCAGAAACTAATATTCAGCAGGTCAGTATCTTTACGTCTGTACTGATGTTGAGGTCAGGTAGATTTAAGGGTCCCCAGTTGTAGAAACACCCCTCGTCTGATAATTCACTTTTAGTCATAACAACATATGGGCCTTTTCTTTCTTATTAGCTAATTTGGTCAAGGCCCCTCAAGGTCCATCTGGTAGTGATGACATGTTCGATCTCTTACAGAAGCAAAGAACAAACCCAAACAGAACGCGTAGACTATCACAGAGCTAACCAGGTGGAAGACAAGACGCAGTTCACTAATACTCAAATATGTCCCAGTGGATCAGCCCGATTACAGACGAGCACTGTAATCTTGGAAGTCTGCGGGCGTATCTGTCAATGATTCCACCTGCAGCAGAGGTCATGGGGTGAAAGCCAAGCAGTCTTGAAGGGATAAGCAGTGATGCGGGTGTCGATACATATGGCTACTATCCAGCAGAATCCCGTCTCAGCGCCTGCTCTGCGCAGGCAGCCCTCCAAGTGGATCAGTATTTAAAGAGGGGACTGACGCCTTAAGTGACGGAGGTGTAGATGTAGACAAATATGACCACTAACAGGTTGAGGATGGTGCCGATGATGCCCAGCACGGCCAGGATGCGTTCCTCGCGGTCGTTGGTGGAGTCTTCCTCTCTAGCGTGAGCGCTGCAGACATAGCGGCTGCCGGGGACCATGGTTACCATCACAGAACCCCACCCCCGCAGGGCGCGACGCCTGTGGGGGTGAAGGGGGAGGTTCGGCGGAGGAGGGAGGCAAATGGAAAAACGGGGGAGAGAGAGAGAGAGAGATGAAAACGGGTTAATTACGTCTGACACTGAGTAGATGAAAATGGTCTTTTTTTCGGATGCCAACGTTTTCCTGCGGGCGTTTGAGCCCCGAATATTAATCACAGGGGTAAAAAGTTAAAAGTCAGTGGAGAATGAAATGAGTTTCTGACTTGGCTGGATGACCCACGTCTGCACCAAAAGCAGAGGTTGCTCCAAACATTCCCTTCACTGCTCTCTGTGCTCTGAGTGCTGTCCAGACCTCCTCCTGTCTCCGTGTGCTTTGGAGGTTTCATGTTGTGTCACCGCGCCTCCGCATCGATCAGCGGCGCCTCCCCCACACCTCCTCTCTCCGCGGCTCCCTGCTTGTTGTGTTTCCTCGTCTCGTTGGTGTGCCGGGTAAACAGTTCAACATCCAGCAGCTGCTCTGGACGCCCAGGGCTGCGTGTGTGTGTGTGTGTGTGTGTGTGTGTGTGTGTGTGTGTGTGTGTGTGTGTGTGTGTGTGTGTGTGTGTGTGTGTGTGTGTGTGTGTGTGTGTGTGTGTGCGGAGGAAGTACTGGGACGTGGCCCTGTCTTTTGATGCAGTTCAGCCATTCAGCAGTGTAACGTGATTATTTCCAGCCCAATTAGAGGAAATGCACGGCGCAACTCAAAACTCAGCACAGAGATGGAAGGAAACTATTCAAGTGGGATAAAAGAAACAAGGTTCAAGTGCTGAAACTTAAAGCTGAATACTTTGGTGCTACCACAGTAGATCTGAGGTGGAAGCAGTAAGAAAACGTAATGAAGAAGAAGAAGAAGAAGAAGAAGAAGAAGAAGAAGAAGAAGAAGAAGAAGAAGAAGAAGAAGAAGAAGAAGAAGAAGAAGAAGAAGAAGAAAAGCCCTTAGTTTGAAAAAGAAGTTGGACCGGCGATCTGCTCAGGGTGAACCCTGCCTCTGACCCTACTGACCGCTGGCACAGGCTCCAGCATATCTACCACCTTCACAAGGACAGGCTATGAATAAATAAGCCCATTTCTTATTTACTGTACTGTAAGTGACTGTCTGACCATGATAATGACCAATCAACAATTAATTCATTAATTATTTAATACGAGAAAGTTTTGTCTTTCTGGATAGAACAACTGACACCTATTTAACCAGTTTATATGTAATTCAAAGCCTAATTTAATAATCACAAGTTGGCCATTAATCACAGTAAATTATATCCTGAATGTGGTTGCTAAAAGCCAGTACTGCTTTGTAAATGAGCAGTTTATCGTACTCATGCGAAGTTCGCAGTTGATGCTACGATTAATTTGCATTAAATATACATACCTTTCTAGATTTATCCCATGCTAGCACATTGTAGGTTGTAGGATCTAATTTCTATAAATTTGTCATATTTATGTTGCATGTATGTGTTTCATACCATGCATCTAGCTTCATAGTCCAATACATCGGAAGGAGCCACAGCAGCCCTAGCGTTTAGTCAGTTCATTTTAATATTTGAATGCATCCATTCTATTTCAGTCACTTAACCTCTGCCACTGCATCACACTGTAACAGAAGCACAGGGGGACTCAGATATGGTAAAACAACAAGTATCCATCAAGAAGTATTGACTGTCAACCAGCTGAAATGCAAATGAAAACAAAACCCCAAATCTTCACCTCAGTGATGACTTTGAGATTAGTGTTACTTTATGCAAACACAGCATCGCCTCCAGTAACAACAAGGGGCGGTTGCTGCTTTTGCATATTATTCCTAATTTGTTTTGAATCAAACAATAAGGACGCTGTGCAGTGAAGTCCTAAAGCACAGCCCCACTGGGATCCTCACCAGCGGCTTCCCCACCCTACGAGCAATGCAAGGCCGTCTTTCCCATGGAACTCATGCATAATATTCAATATAATTGGTGCAGATAGCTGGTCTGCTCATTTCACTGTCAAATTAATGTGTATAGGTTGTGATATAAATTCCCTAAAGATAGCTCATCTGCAGTGCAGGCCGCGGCGCGGCAGATAGGAGTTCAAGAGGTTACGCTGTGATTCATCACGGAAGAAATCTCATGGAAATATATAGAATGGAAATAAGATCCAGGGAGGACGTGTTTTAATTCAGAAAGAAATCACTAGTTAGTAAAATGAGGATTTGGAAGGATTTAAGGAAGATTGAATAAAGTAAAGGTAGAAATGCTTTAATTTTGGAGTAAGAAGTTTTAAATCAATCCTTCGATTAAAGAACATGCTTTGAGTTTATATTTAAATAAGAAATATGGCAAAGATTAGACAAAGTAGAGTAGAGATTGAATAAATCGCAGGGCAGCAGACTTGTGGAGGCACTCTCTTCTTTCTTTTAGCAGTAGCATCTATTTATTAGTGCCCTGCGATGGACTGGCGACCCGTCCAGGGTGTACCCTGCCTCTCGCCCGTAGCCAGCTGGGATAGGCTCCAGCACCCCCGTGACCCCGCACTAGGGAGTAAGCGGTTAAGAAAATGGATGGATGGATCTATTTATTAGTTATAAGTCAGAAGATTATATGAAATGACAACATTCTTCAAATATGTAGCTTCAGGGAGTGGTGAAAACACATGCAGCTTTAATGAGCTCAGATATAATATTAAGACAGTTCAAGGACAAGCGGGACGGAAACGACCGACAAACAGATGCAGAACCAAGCCGACGTGATCGGGGGCACGGCCACAAAAACGCTGCTTTGCCTCACGTTGGCATCCAGACCATTAGCTTTAACGTGCATCGACAGATCGTAACGCAGGGAGCGATACGTACAGCAGGAACCAGCGAGTAAATAAAAGATTGAAGAAGAGCAGGGCATTAAAAATAGATTGTTGACATATGAAAGAAGAGGTGAAAGGCCACAGGTGTGACTTAAATAGCAACACAGTTCATTTCATGCTATTTATCTAATTTGTCATAAATATATAGAGATATAAACATTACACATTTATAACTAGTGCATTTTTTCTGTGATACATTTATATGAAGATGATTTTTAAAGCCAAAGCAAACGTGAGATATCGTGCTGTTATTGGTCCTGCTTCTGTTTCCTGCTCTGCGACGTATCCCAAGGCACTATTTAATCCACAGATGGACGACTGCAGTCTTTGCAATAAAGGTTTGACCTCTCAAATGGCATGGCTACACCCGGACGCAGGCTCTCTCCGGGTCGACTCGGCGCTTCGGCCCCGGCGCTCGTGGTCGGCGCGGGATTAATGGCGGCTTTGATAGCGGCAAATTTCATTTTCTCTGCCCCGAAACGGCGTGTCGATAATGAAACGCAATAACAGGGGCTCAGGCCACCGGCCCATCGCCTGAGCCTCCTGAGATGGAGGAGGAGGGAGAGGGGAACAGGAAAAAGCTTCCCATTATTTGCTGTCAAGAACCACAGGTCTTTAGCTTATCATCGACACCGTGATCACGTCAGGTCTCTTACAGATGACGATGACAGAGAGGATAGAGGTCTGGTCCAGGACTTTGAGGTCTGGAGGCCCAGCCTCATCAAGATCCACACAAACCAAAGACCTGGTGGTGGATTTACGCATCTCATTTCATTTACATTTGTATAAACACTGAAGTTGCTCTGAACTTTTCTCCAAACTCCAATCAAATAAGTCAGTGGAGTTTTACTGTGACGCGCTCAGCGATCAGAGAAAGGAGTAATTGCAGGTATGGATCCGGGGGAATTGATCGGCCGTGTTATTGACTCCACAGAGCGTCTCAGTCAATGCTCTCACAGCTTATCTCCTCGCCACAATACACACCCACACACTTGGTTCAGCCTTTGCCGAAATCAATCACACACACACACACACACACACACACACACACACACACACACACACACACACTGGCGTGGCTACAGCTGTAAAGAGAAGCCATTTGTAGCCAAACGATGTCTCTGCATAGTTCGCAATAAGCAGCCGCTGCGTCTAAATACGTCTAAGCTTTACATGATTTCACAGCAGCTCTTGTTGTTTGTGTCTCCAGCCATCCAGCTCACACACACGGAGCGGATGCGCCGATGGTGTGGCCATCACTGCTGGGATATAAAGCCGGCGGCCATGAAGCGACTGTCACTTCTCCTCAGCCAGAGCCAGCGTTGGCCCAGCTTTCTGCATGTGTGTTTTTAGTGCCTGTGAGCGCGGCGCTTATGTGTGAGGGGGAAGGAAGGAAGGAAGGAAGGAAGGAAGGAAGGAAGGAAGGAAGGAAGGAAGGAAGGAAGGAAGGAAGGAAGGAAGGAAGAACTTCTCTGATCGCAAACGTGCGGGCGCCTTGTTTTTCTCCAGCGACTGCTGATCAGCTCATTCATCTGTGTGGATTTGTATAAGCTGTGCAGCATTAACACCGTGGACACGACCTGTGTGGTAAAACAGGCTGGTTCAATTCTCATTCGAGTCACGTGGTCTGCTGGGAACGGTGTGTCATGTGACCAGCGTTGGATGGGACCTAATGTCACCCACCGGACCCACACATCATGTGGACGCCGTCGCCGTGATGTGACCTAAACTGCCTTAATGCTCCTGAACTCTGTGGCTCTGGAGCCGACCTTTCACCTTTGACCTTGGCCAGCCTCCTGGGGGAGCGCGATGCTCAGTGATGGATGTGCAGCGCGCACGCACCCGCGCGTGAACGCGGTCGCGGCGACACGCGGCGGCCGCATGCATGCGGAGACGTGTACTCACCACACATTGCACCAGGGGGGCAGCCAGAAACTCCTTCCCGTCTTCTCTTTATCCGAGCATGTTGTCAGCCTCTTCTTCTCCTCTGTCCTGCTGGCTTCCTCCTCCTGCCCCTCCTCCTCCTCCCCCTCCCTGTCCCCCCGCTCACCACCGCTGTTCAGGTCCAGCTCTGTCGCTGGTGGGGAGAATCCAGGCGACGCACGCACACGCACACACGCGAGCGCACGCGGCTCCGGTGGTGGTGGTGGTGGTGGTGGAGGGGGGGCGGCGCTCGGATAACGCGCTCGGACGCAGCTGGGTCCGAAGATCGGCGCACGCGCGCGCACCTCCGCGCCGACGGTCGCGCACGCAGACACAGCTGAGCTCCTCGACGGTCCCCCGCGTCCCGGTGCGCTCGCGCGCGCGCAGCTGGTCTATGCGCAGCTGGACGGAGACGGAGGCATCGCGTCGTCGTGTGCTGATGGCGCGGCGCGGCGCGCGGAGGGAGGGAGGGAGGGAGCGGTGGTTCAGCCTCTACCTTGGTGCCTTCGTGACATTCGGAGCCATCGTGACTTCATTCAATCAACGCACGCATCCTGCCTCCAATTAAAGGATCCTTCATGCTGATGCGCATCAACGCTCCGCACGTCTCCTTCCTCAAGCCATGACAGCAGACCTCCACTGGCCAAATCTTTGTAATGAGACGCGAGCGAGCGCGGGACAGAGCAGGGAGCATTAATAGAAGCCTCCGCGGCGTTTCCGTTTCCCCGTCAGTCGCAGTCCACGCAGGTACAGGGTGTCCGGCAGCAAAAACGACCACACAGCTGGACCTGCTTCTGCTACGGTCCTGTCACGCTGCTGCACAGCTGGAGTCCACAGAGAGGAAAGCCCGTCCCTGCTGATTCAAGCCTCCTGTCTCGATGTCAACTTCTCAGCGTCACGTGACCGCTCTAACAGCTTGTCAAAAGCCCCCTCGCCTCCTCGCCCCACGTTCGCCCTCCTGGTTCCAGAGTGGCCTGTCAGCATCAATACGTCACCGCTGAACCGGCTGTGGGCCGGACCTCTGGTTCTACTGGGGCTCCTCCCGGGCGTCTGTCTCGCTGCTCGGGCGCCGGAGGTCGTCCCCGCCTCTTCTGGCTCCACGTCCGGCTCCTCCGCTGCTCCTGCTCCGCGCCGCTCTTCTTCTGTGGTGTCCGACGCGGCCAATGGCGCCCCTCGCCCCGCGGCGGCACGCAGTCACGCAGGACCCTCGTCCCTCTTCCTCACAGACTCTGTCCCTCCGTCCTTCGCCGTCCTGATGCAGACCTTTACTCAGCTCCAGTCGCACCAAAGCGTCCACTTCCTGGACTTCCTCCCCCTGTAGCAGGCTTACTCACCCGGCCTACACCCCCCTGCCCTCATCCTGTCCTTCTGTCTAGTGACTGCTGGATCCCGGTCAGGTCCTTTTTATTTCCACCCCCTGTATCTGTCTCATTGTTCCCGCCGTAGCACTTGTCTTGCATGCAGAACGCACAGCGCTGTGGCTGCTCTGCTCTGACTCATACTGCTCTCTCTCTCCTCCCTTCTCCTTCCAGAAGCTCGCAAACGCTCCTCTCTTTCTTTTTTTTCCTTTTTTTTTCTTTATTCCTCTCTCTCACGTCACGTCAGGATCTGTTCATCATCTGCGTCCTGAACCCCAGGACGAGGCGCTCGCGCCTGGTCTCAGACAGACGCGGGTGACGGAGGCACCACAGTCATGCAAGTTTGCTCCTCTTCCTCCTCTTCCTCCTCTTCCTCCTCTCCGCTGCGCCTTCGCTCGTCGCACTCTGAGGATAAAATGGATAAAATGGTGTTAAATGTCCTGTGGACACGCTGAAGCGTAGCAACAGCAAGAAGCTGTTGGGATTGTGTGAAATTGACAGAGGAGATGTGGAGGGAGGAAGGGGGGGGCAGGGAGGGGGGGGGGGGGGGGGGGGGGCAGGGTGTGGGTGGAATGAAGAGATGATTGTAAAATGAATACGGAGGGAAGCGGGGGGAGGAGCCTGGGAGAGAAGGGAGACGGGCGAGGAACGGCCGGAGGGACAGGACGGATGAGGGGGAGAGCATATGCGCGGACTCGTGGACGGATGCGTGATTCACCGCGCTGCCGTGACAGGCGGGAGGTCTGTGGCCTCCCACGGTCGGATCCACTGGATCACAGTTTCTCACCCGCAGCCGAGTGACGGTTTCACCTGTCGGGGGAATCCGCTCCGCTGCTAATTTCTGCCTCTCCCATCGATTCTCCCCCGTCCTCCTGTCGGCTCCTGCCGCTATCACTAAAAGGCAGCATCCCTGTTCCCTCCCTCCTCTCGTCTCTGTCTCTCCCCCTCCGTGTCCCCCCCCCCCCCACACACACACACACTTTCATTCTCACTATATTTGCCCTTCCCCGCTGCCTCCCACTCTCATCCTCCATCTCCTCCCATTTTTTCGCCATTCGTCCTTCTTCTCTTCTGTCTGCATCCTCAGCCTCATCTTTTGTCTCTGCCCCCCCCCCCCCCCCCCCCCCCCCATATTACATCTCCACCTCCCTCCCTCCTGTTTCGCCGTCCTTCGCTTGCATTCCTGCACCCCTCCCTCTCCAAACAGAAGCTTCGAGAACAGAGTGGACAGGCTTTGGGAGAGGAACGCTCGGATGCGTGAACACCATTCACTACCCTGTAACATGAATAATACACGCGGTACATTCATACTTTCTCGAATGCATCTTTTTCCGCCCGTCTGTTGATCAGCGTCTGCCTGATAAAAGCATATCCTGCTGCAAAAGCATCACGTTTTTTTGTAACATGCCGGAGCAGTGCAGCCAGACAGAGTTCAGGACATCAGGATGAAGAGCTGCATCGTAATGCACATAATGCTTTAATATTGGTGTGAATATTGGTGTGAACAGCTGTTGTCAGTGTTACTGTACAATACTGTAGAGCCACAGTGTCTCTGGTCCATATAGGACATGACTGCATGTGTCAGCTATGACGTATGTGTGTGTGTGTGTGTGTGTGTGTGTGTGTGTGTGTGTGTGTGTGTGTGTGTGTGTGTGTGTGTGTGTGTGTGTGTGTGCGTGTGTGTGTGTGTGCGTTTGTTCTTTTGGCCTCCAGCATCACCCTCCGCCACCATCTGTGATGCCAGCCAGATGGGAACGATGTGTGCCCGCGTGAGTGTTTGCGTACGAGAGGAGAGACCTTCATTAGTGTCGTCGTCCAATCATCTGTGGCTGATGTTCTGCAGATTTAGGTCCGTAAACTCTCGCTCCATCCATCCAATCTAGTTTCTTGGACGAGTACAGGACGGTGAAATACTTCACAAGAAGCAAAACCCTGTGGCCTAATCAGCATTTATTCAAAGAAATGGTGGATGACAACACAAATGTCCCATGTAGGTCTAATAATCATAACTAACAGCCTGTGGTTTAAAGCCAGTTGAGACTGAAGTGAGAATGCATGACTTACAGTATTCATAATGGATGAGCTGCTCATGAATCATAAACCGCTCAAATGTGATTATCACGTTCAAAAGCAAAAAAAGTGAACATATTTAACATGTTAACAAGACTTCTGTCTGGAGGAAATAAAGTATTGGAGCAGTGTTTCCTTCCATGGTCGGCAGCTACTGCATTTATTATCAGAGGAGAATGGGGCGGGTACCGCTATACGTCTACAGTCTGTAAACTGTCTCACTGACTCCCACTTCATATCCACCTTCATCTCTCTATAAACTCTCACCTGCCGAGCAATAATATGTGAACCTAGAAAGGACATCCTTGTGCAAACGAGCTGCTTGAAATCAGATGACACCGAAAATGAACCGAGCGCTGACTCGTCATATTAACAGATTGGATGAATTGAAACGGCGACGTTACAGCTGATCGGGAAATCGATGTGCTGTTAAACAAGTTCATGGTGTTCCGGCCACAATACAATACGTGCCTGCTCCCTGTGTTTCTAATTACCGCCAGTGGCGGAGGCATCTGGCTCTGTGTACAGTGGAGCTGTTTCACTAAAAGCAGCTGTCTGCACATTGAGAGTGATGAACCAAAACAGTGACGCTATGAGCCAACGAGCTAAACAACGAGCTGAAAGTCCCTCTAATTCCTCATGAAGCTGAGGAGAAACTTCTAATTTGGGCTCTATGCTCACGTAGGTCCGGCCTCTGCAGCCTGTGTGGCGCATTAAGGTCATTGTCACCTTTGACTCCGCGCTGTCACACTGTTTAGATGGTGTTTCGGCGTCTAAATATAGTCGGGCGGAAATCTGTGCTAACTGAGATTTATTATTCAGAGAAGTGTTGCAGCAACTGACCTCGTCCTCGTTGCAGCTTTTGTAAAATCGCCCACAGAGGCCGATGTGAGCGTCGGCTCGCCGCTCCCGGAATAAATGCATCCGTTTAAGTCAACAGACACTGACCGCGGAGACTTGATTCTGTTCCATTATTCAGCCCGGCACCCATCTGCTGACCTCCAAACGTTTAACCTCTCATTCTGCTGCAGTCGTGTGAAAGTATAGACTAGGACTGAATTATATGAGTGTGTGTGCAGGTGCAGCACTGGCCCACATCAATGCCGGCCCCAGAGGGCAGCGGAGCCTCGCTTTGCATCCTGGTGTTCTGCCCAAGCCTCAAACACTGGGCAGAAGCGTCCCCATGTGTGAGACGCTCGTAGAAAACCTCATCCATGGCCTGCTGCTCGCAGATGTGGTCAAAGGCTGTTCATCATATGATGTGAGCGCCGCGTTTAATCTGACAGAACGTCCGTCTCCAGGCTTTCCTCTCACGCTTCCCTCTCCGTCTCTGCCCTGCTTTTGTCTAATGCAAGACGGGAAGAGAAGCACGGATGGGAATAAAAGAGTCACAGGGGCGAAGCTAAATTAGGAACCGAAAGACAAGTATCTGAGTGTGCACACGCTTCCGTGTTTATCTGTTTATGTGCATCCTTACAGCGAGACTTCAGCATCTTAGTGCCTTGTTTCAGATATAAAACATTATGATTTTCTAAAAGTAAAAAAAATATAATTCATAAGGTCAAAGTAGGGGTTGTATAATATTGAACAGAGGCTTCCATATTTCATTAGAACGGCCTTAAAAGCACATTCTGTTCCCAGCTTTTTAGTCCCATTGAGTTGGGGGATATTCGTCGTCTTAATCAGACATAGATCCATTAGAGGTAATTAACATCACAGTTAAAGTGTCTGCTGGCAACGATTACGGTCTCTCGTCCGCTGCCCACCCCTTCGCTGTCTCTCTGCACAGACAGCCTGACAGAGCGGCGTTAAGTCAAGCCTCAGCCTGCACACGCACAGCAAAGCTGAGGCTCAGCTCTGAACCAGGAGCCAGATATGAAACACGGATGTGTGCGACGGTTCCACGCGCGGCGGCACGGGTGCGTTTCCAGCGTGGATCTGGGTCAAAGCGGCTGCGTGACGAGGTGCGGTGTTCTGGCTCACCCTTGCGGCGGCGCCTGGAAGATCACGCAGATGTGCAGCTTCACGGGCGTTTCAGGCTGTAAATATAAGGAACCCTGTGAGGCCGAGGAGCCGGAGTTTTAATACCTGTGATCACGCTTTTCACACTCAAACATAAGCTTTTACGTTATGGTGCCAAATGCCACCGCTGACTGTTTTCTCACATTCAATGTTTGTTTTTTTTTTCCATCCACGGAGGTCAACGCAGTAACACAATGTGTTGCACAATGTGTGTCTCATCTAGCTTTCATTTTTTAATTACGGCTGTTAAAATGAATACTTGATGTGTTTCTACTGTACATTTTCTTACTCTCATTCTTTTTAGGTATTCAACATGATTTTAGGATGAAATATATAATTCTATAGTTTAGTGATAGTTTAGCATGAATTACTTTATAGCTCCAGTAACTTATCAGCTCTAGAATGTAAAAACCTGAAAAATCTCTGAAAAACACTCCTCTATCGTATTAATACCGGGATATCATTTGCATTTTATTTATTTAGGGACTTTAATGAAGTGGAAGTTCTTCTGCTCTGTATGTGTGTGGTGAACACGTGGCAGCTGAAGCTATGTGCCTCATCAGTGTGTTCATCATGTGGTGCTGTTTCTACGTTGAGACCTCGACATTCTGCTGACGCTCTCACATTAACTGTTTCCTGGTCCAGGACTGAGCTCTATAGTGAAGCACAAAAGAACTGAAAATGCACCTCACCTCCATCATCTTTAAGTTTGTCATTTATGTCACAGATACTTTGAGCTTTTAAATCTTTTTAATAACACTGAAATAAATGTATTACATTCATTGTACAGAATGTCCAGCATCTCCTTTAAACTACATTCACACACAGAAAATAGACCTGCTGAAGTGTTTGAATACAAAAATACAAAATTCTTCTGAGAATTAAGCTGATTATTTAAAAAAACTCTTTCTTCTAAACTAACTTAGTCCATTCGAAGCACTTTTGTCAAATCCAACATTTATGAACAAAATGATGCTTAAATCTTAAGCATTTAACAACTTTTAACAAACAATTCTGTACAACACTGCTGGTTAAACTCTTCCCACAAATTTCCAAATGTTGATTATTGACCTGGGTTTAAGAATTAGTAAAAAGTCATTGTCATCATAAATCGTGTGTCGTGGACATGTGGGTAAAAATTTTAAACCATCTATGTATAAAACAGAAATACAAGAAATACAGTTCATCATGGGTTTTGGCAATAGAAAATCCCCAACATGAACACATGAATGTCTTTTAAAGGTCCCGTCCTGTTGCGACCCTAACCACAGATCACTCCTACGTCTTCTCTATGCGAGCAGTTGTGTTTCCCAATCTTGGCCCTCCTGCACTCCAGCAGCGATCGCTCTCCGCCCTCACACTCCACGTCGTCCAGCAGGATGCGGACGCCCCTGTCCGCCGCCCCCAGCGCCGCCCTGGCCTTCACCTCCAGCGCCCGCGTGAAGCCCAGCTGTCGACACACCACCGCACCCGCCTGCATGGTGAACAGGTCGTCGCACACCGTCCCCCACTGCTTCAGGACGAAGACCTCCACTCTGCCTCGATCTGAGCGGCCGTCGGTGCTCACCAGCCTCACGGCTCCGGGCCGCAGCCTCCTCCGGCCTCCCCTCTGGCCTTGACCTCTACCTTGTCCTCTGGGCGTCTTACAGACTCGGTTGCCGTCTCCAGCACTTCCCTGCTTCTCCGCGAGGCACAGCTCTTGCGTTCCAGCCATAGTGGTGTTGATCGGGGGCTTCGAGGCTGACACGGTGGGCCTCTGGCTCCAGTCTTGAGGCTCCCCGGCCCGTTCGGAGTACTGGGCGGCAGACAGGGACAGCTGGGGCTGTTTTGGGGAGGTTGAAAAGGGGGGAGGCTGTGCTGGGGTGAAACTAGGGGGTCTCCTTGTTGGAGGCGCGCTGCTCGTTGGGGTTTGAGGAATCCTAGAAGAGGCTGCAGTCATGACGGTTGTGCGATAACCTAAGAGAGACAAGAAAATCACCCTCTTTATTTGCATGTACATGATTTTTCTTTTTACATTGCATTTTTTAACTAAATGAGAGCTAAAATATCACTGTAATCGTCCACTGCACCCATGTGACTGTAGACCCACTCTGGAGACGAAGCCTCATTGCTGGGCAATTAGAAGAGGTTGTAACCCATTAATTTTATAGCTAGAAGCCTCACAGTTAGACTCAACAGACGGACAAAAGTTACAACAATGCAATTTTTGATGAGATGACAGCGTTAGCCTGGCTTCTCCTTATGGCTGGTCAGCCTTGGATTGGTAGGCTGCTTTGAACAGAGCTGCTTTCCAATGGGAACCAAACATACATTTAGCACATCTAACACAATGGTGTAGTTTTAAAATAGACACAGTTTGCCTTTAAACTGCAAAATAAACAGTAACACAGACACACAAAGAGGAATGTCCAAACTGAAGCTGATGCAGAACCGTTTATTTACAATAAATAATGCCACGTCACCTGATTTAACTTAAAGTAGTGCAAATATTCAACACATGAACGGCCCCAGTTCTTCCTGCTCCGGCCTCCTGTACCAGCCAAAGAAGAACACGCCGGCAGGAAGAAAGCTGAGACTAAAAGCCACTTTAGCTGCTTTCACTGCACCTGACTTTGGCACAAGCTTGTGCGAGTGGCTCGTACCCAGTGTCCATAAAAGATAGGATTCTGCCCTGAAGCTATTGCAGACTATTGCAATTAAAAGTACATTTCCAGCAACCTTACAGCAATTTCAGTAACATTTATAATCATGTAAACTTTAGATTGAATATGAGATATTTTTGCTTGTGTTTTCTTTTTTCTCTTCCAGTTGCAAAGGCTTGATAAGAAGCAGGAGTAAACAAATAGTTGTAACTACATGGAGTCACAGACGTAATATATGAGTTCATTCATGTTATAGAAAAAACGTTTTTACAGTATGTGACAGCGCAAAGCATCACATAGAATAATTTAAAATCCATTTCATAACATATTGCACAATGTGGCAATATGATCTCTGCCTCTGGCCTTTACAATGATACACGTTTAAATGGAAGCACCAGAACAGCTCTACATTAGGTCCAGTTCTACCCTGCAGCATGTCAAACTGAGTTACAAACCCAGATGTGCAAAACATGCTGGATTATTTCATATTTACAGCGGGTCAATCAAAGTTAAGCTGCCAAACATTTAAAAGTATTTTAATGTTTTTTTCTTTTTATTTATTAATCACTAAGACTATTCTCCCTAAACGTGATTTATAGCTATTTAGTTTAAAAGCATTGCGCTTTTACGTCGCAAAAGATTATTCGTAAGACTCAAGCCTGGAGATGGAAAATTAGCTGTTAACGTGTTAAAACGTACAGCACCAACAGCGCGGTGCAGGAGAAGAAGCCGCCTGATTTGAGCATGCAGGCGTCTCCTCGCACCGGCCCACGGGTGGGGCTACTGTTAGTCCTACCATCTGACCGGCTGCTGGAGCTCACTGCTGACCTGCAGGTTGCGTTATCAGTGGAGCGGACATATTCAGGGGCACCACTAGGCTCACCGGTGGCGGGGGTTGTTGTCAAGGCCGTCTGGACCGTGTTTACCGTTGTTGGAGGAACTGTTGCCTTTCTCATTGTTTTCTCTACGGTTGTTTTTCTGGTTTCTGCCGACGGTGGCGTTATTTGCGTTTTTCTCACTGTCTTCCTTGTCGGCATTGGTGGTTTAATTATGACTATAGGCTTCCTCTTGGGCTTCTTTGTTGTGGTCGTCGTAGTCTTTCTCGTCGTCGTGGGAATGGGTGTGGTGGTCGGTTTCTTGTTGATTACCAACTCTACAGAAAAAAACAAAAAGGAATCACATTAATTAAAATTTGGACGTCAAAAGCTGCTTTGTCAAATTGAAAATAGCATAAAGCTCTGATGACCTTCTTTAGGGTGGAAGTGAATCAGTTTTCCCTTAATCTTAACCGGTGAGGGCTTGATGCTGCATTTTCCTGGTGGTGCTCGCCTGCATGGTGATGTAACACAATTACACGCTTTTAATTGGAGTCACTGTGTTGATGCAGCGCCTTCTCGTGTGTGTCATGGTAAACTAACCTGGAAGGGTCCACGATTTTATAGATGACCCCTGCTCTGGCCGTGGCACTCGCGACCCCTGTGGCTAAGAAATACAGTTCACCTACAGCAGACAGATCGACGGAGGAGGAGGGAGAGAACGACAAAGACGAGGTGTTTGGCAGGCAAAAGGTAAAAATACTATCAAAAAGAAGACTATTTGACATGAGTAACAAGATATTAAATGGAAACTGAGACAGACACAAAACATAAATGAGTGAGGTTACTCACTTACTGAAAATCTGATCCTCATCATGCATCAAAACCACACACACACTAATGACCCCACTTGTTCTATTTGAATAATACTTTACCTGACTCATCCTCAGCAAAAGAGATGATGTATTTATAATAGCTGTTGATGAGCTTGGGGAATCTGCAGGTCTGGTCCCGTCCCATGCAGATCTCATTATACTGCCATTCACCTGTGCTGACGTTCTCCTTCAAGGACATCAGACGGCTGAATAGACAAAAATAGGTCAACACTAAAGCGCTCCTCCATCACGACAGATGAACAGACGAGTGTGTTCTAGTCCAAAATTCTTACTTAGAACTTGGCTTGGGTTCAAACAGGGCAGAAATACACACCCACTCATGAAATCCCCGAAGATGTAGAGTCCGTTGAGGTTGGGCATCTGACAGCCTCTGTAGATGTACCCTCCTGTCACTGATTTGCCCAGTTTGTGGGGATAGGCAAATATTGGCAAGGTGTCCTCTACATGGACAAGACACACACATCACATCAGCCCATATTTAATGGATAACCAGTTTAAGTTATTAAATTACATTACACACACATTTACAGTTAGCTCATGGATCATTTTCACATAGAACTGAGGGAGATGCTTACAGCTGGGCTCAACTATCTCAATCAAGTCCTAAAGCTGAAGGGACTGAACAGAAATAGCACACATATTGTAGCAATATAATCCATCCAAGTAGTGCAGCTCATAAAATGCGCTTGCCTGAAAAACATGTCATCACCAACATCTGTATCCAGTTTGCAGAGGCTACTTTATGTCTCTTGTTAAACATCTGATTGTAGTTCATGGAAAACCCAGAACGCTCGCTCGCTCACCTAAAGATGAGTTCTGACAGAGTTTGCGATCGTAGCAGCTGAATCCTTCCTTGGCCCTCCATCCATAGTTACCTCCTTTCATACATGGACAAAAAAGAAAGTATGTTGTGACAGTCCTAAAATTTGATTAGAGAATTGAAAAATGATCCCATCCCAACATTTGGCAGAAAAAATATTATTAGACATTTTAAAAGAAATCTGGGTCTTAACTATCAACATTTGGAGATGAGTCTAACAAATCAGTTTGACATCATTGCAGGAGCTGTGAATCCTGAGAAAAATCTGACATAAATCCTTTAACAATTCTGTCGAAGAACCCAGTGAATGCAACCAGAGTCTCTGAGCGGGAGCTGACCTGCTTTATTTAACTGTAACGAACGGGTGATTTTATCTTTGTGTTTTAGTGGCTTCGGTTCCTCTATGTTTAGCACTTGCATGAGAATCTGACCAGGTTTTACGTTTACAAACTTTCCAGTCACTGTATATGTAGCTGCCTTGTAATACAGAGCTTGTTAATTACCTGCAGATGATGAAAGAACTTGGTTCTAAGTGTCACAAGCTGTAATCTGATGTTTATTTTAACAGTAGGAAAAAAAGACATTTAACCGCTAATTTTAAGGTAAAAGACTGAAAATAAATCTCATCTCTGATTTTTTATAACATGTAACAGCAAAGAAGTCCAAACTTTCCTTAGAACCAAACTTGCTTTGTATGGAAATCAGCACACCTTTAACAATGAGATCCACCTCTTCGTATTTGTTCTGGCCCACGTCGCCACAGAACATCCTGCCTCTGCCCCGGCCGGTGCCGGCGTCACCGCGGTCGATGGAGCAGCGCCACATGTTGCGGACTCCATAGGCATAAATCTCTGCAAAGAAAGAAAGACCTTTAAAAGCTGACATTCAAATAGCACATGTAAGCTGCAGTTTACACAAACTCCAAACAGCCACGGGCTATTTAGGGAAAGACAGAGACTTTGAATAGCAGCAGAAATGACTAACATTTACATTTAGAAGAGATGTTTGCAACTTAGCTGTGACGTAGAATGTTTAGAGAAGCTGAAAAGGACTAGATTAGTGTTGATTTGAATGGTTTAGAGCATTTTGAGGGCTTTACCGCCTCGTGCGTCGTTGTCTCTCAGGAAGGGGTTGTCTGAGGGAATCCTGTACGGGGCACCGTCATCGTTGTTGTCGACATCAATGCGGAGCACCTTCCCGAGGAGGGCAGACCTGTCCGGCATGAGGAGAAGGTAAGGGGCTGCCCAAGCTACACAGTTTGTCTCAATGCGCCTTCAGGGCGTGACCTCAACCCATCATTTCATGTTTCTTAAGTTGTGTTTACGTAGTGGCTACTTTTTTTGGAAAGACTTCCTCTTTGTTTTCTTCTTCTCTTGTTTCTTACTCCAACCCTTCTCCACCGTCCAGTCGTCTATTTTTACATCCTCCTCCAGTTCCCCCTGAGCGCCGGACACCTTTTCCTCACACCCACACACTGAACTCTCTCACCACTCCAGCGTGGCAGTCTGTAATGTGCAGTGTCAATATTAGTCTTGGCAGAACGCTTCCTCCCGAATTCCCAGAACAGCTAATGCAGCGTGTCAACAAACCCCATCAGAAGCAGCTCAACTGTAAGTGTCAGGAGAATAAAGGTGTCAACGTCCTACGAACCAAACTAAAGCAGAGTTTGTCACATCATATTAAACAAATCAGTCCTGTTCAGCTTTAGTCTATAGTTGTTTACTTCAACACACACATACACTAATGCTGCTCTAATGATAATTACACACTGTAATTATATGTAATACTCTATGAGGCTGCACAAGTGATGGATGAACTGGAGTCTACATTTTTCCATAATTGCTTGAAATTATAATGTAAATTATTGTAAATAAATTATAAATCTCACACAAACAAACGTTTGACAGGTTGTCAAATAATGAGTTGTGCACATATTCTGTAAGTTTGTATTTGATAAATAGTGACTGTTAAATAATTTTCTTCATAATTCTGATGCATTTCATTAGATTCTGTTATGCGAGTAAAAACTCAACACCACAGAGGACTGTAAAATTAAACATAATGAGCACCTTACACACACTGATTGGTTTATTTTCTTTAGGTAAATTATTTTAAATGACACAGGTGGATGAAGCTTTGGGATTATGAGTTCAAGTTTTGTCTTTGCTTGGAATTTCAAGTTAACCACGGTTTATGTTGTCACGTTCTCTCCTATCCATCAGTGTGTTTTTAACCCCAAATGTCCCGTGCGTCTGGTAAATGGCACTGACTTGTTCTGTGAGTTGCCAAACTTTCCAAACGGGTCGCCGGCTCGCCCGCCGTCGCCAATGAAGATGTACAGATAGCCGTCGTGGCCGAACAGAAGCTGGCCTCCATTATGGTTGGACGCCGGCTCCACCACCTCGAGGATGGTCCTACAACAAGAGCCAGAAGGGGTGGACAACGTGAAGACAACACACAGCGCATGGATAAACACTCAACACTTCAAACTATTAGGCTTCTGTCTCTCTTGACCCCTCTGACCTCTCGGAGGTGTGGTCCAGCTGGTTCTCATCATGTGTTGACAGGGTGAACTCGCTGATGCGTATCCTCTCCTCCTTCTTGACAGACACAGAGTAGTAGACGTAGGCTTTTTTGACTGTAGTGAACCTAAATACAAGGAAGATGAATGTCATTCATTTGAGCATCAGCCTCAGATAGTCTCTCTATCAACTATGTAAAGATAGTTTGTTTATGCTTTTATGCGAGCGTGAACCTTGGGTGCAGGACTATGCAGAGGAAGCCCCTCTCGTCTCCAGCCCACGGCGACGTGAGGACGGCCTTGGTGAGGTTAAGGAAAGGGCGGTCGATCCTGGAGCCATTGGCCAAATACACCCACACGTAGCCCAGCTGTTCTGCTACGAAAAACCGATGAGTCCCATCATCGGCGTGGATCATGGCCACGGGGTTGCGGAGCCCATTGGCGACTTCCTGCAAACACAGCTCCAGGCAGCCCGTAGGATCCTCCCGCACGGCGCCGAGGTTAGCGTTTAGCTCTGAGCACAGGAGAAGAGGCACAGATGGAGGTAAACACAGAGCGCACGCCTGTCCACGGGTTCATCGCATGCTCCGCGTACCTCTGTTCGTCAGCACGTTGGGGAAGCAGTACTGCTTGTCCTTCAGCTCCAGGAGGCCACAGAACCTCGCACGATCTTCCTCCGCCGCCGTGGTCCAGTTTGCAAACTGCTGTGGGCTGCCCAGGTCCTCCAGGAGCAGGCTCAGGGTGTAGCGACAGCGGTGCCAGTACTCCAGGCAGTAATCGCCACACAGTCCGGGCAGTGCCCTCATAGGTGTGTTGGCATCTTCAGCGTCATAGAGGTGGGCGGCGTAAGGAGAGCACTCCTGCAACGGCAGAGCAGTAACAACTTGAATCCATATGTTGACCTGTAAACATTTAAAATGGGATTCTGGGAAAAGCCTATTGATCTGTGGAGAGTTTTAAAAGGTGTCAGTGCTAGCTAACCCTTGTTAAAGCAGCTCTATTTATATGTTATGGGAGAATGCATGGATCACACAATCTGTGTGTTTATTCCACCGCAGGTCTCGACCACTTCACTACGATTGGTCAGACCTGGCTTACTGTTATACACAACCGCCTGTCTGAGTGCAGCCTGGTATAAATGGATCCCAGGAAGGTCCAGTTAGTTATTAAGTCACAGCCACAATGTCCACACCCAGACACAGGAAGGCACGAGAACCAGACCTTGCTGCGGCCGCCTGGTGCACTCGCTGCCAAATAAGCGTCATCAACAGGAAACGGAGTAAAACAAACAAACAGGGGATTACTTTTAAAAACATCTGGCTGAACACACAGCTGGAGCTACAGGCTAACTAGCCTAGTAGCTGGAGCTACTAAGCTAACGGACGGACCAATCATACGACTCACTCAGTCCCTAGTGGCTAATCTGTTGTGATTCATACATTTAAGCCAAAAAATGTTTTTGACACATGGAAAACAACTGAAGCAAGGACATTGAATAATTTAGTGCACGGCAGCAGAATTAGCTACTCTGCATGGCAGCCGAAGGCCATGTTTTATGTCCTTAACACTGGACGTGGACCAGATTTCCTACCTTCATAGTTCATCTTTTAACAGATGCACAAACGCACAGGTGCAACATACAGTGTTCCCATGCAAGCAAATGTGCAGCAACCCCTCAGCCTTCGCAGGTAAACACTGCAACGGTTTATGTTTGCGCTTATGAATAATTTCCAACTTCTCCGGGTTTTCTATTTGTGCATGTCAGACTCCAGAAGTCCATGACACGTTATTAATTATGGATGTGGATACAGAGACGGAAAAAGAAGGAAGAAAGGAGGGTCTGAGCTCAGTGTCTGAGCGCGTGCATGTAGAGTAGGTGTCAATGTTTGTTAAGCTGAAAAGGAAATAACTAGTTTAGAACGGTTCTTGGAGCTTCACCTGCGTCTAAGCTGAACACACCGTACACACATTTAACATGCAGAGTAGGAACTCAAACAAAAACTACTGTACTTGAATTGAATTACAGCTACTCGATGCGGTAAAAGACGCCTACATTATGTCTGTATATTTTCTGAGTCAGCTCACACACAAAAAGAAAGAACAATATACGGACTCACACTGAAAGCTTCAGCTGACTGATTCACCATGTAACATCGTCTGAAGTTTTGCTGGAACCGTAGACTGACGTTTGATGCAAGCACAGGCAAAGGGTTTAATATATGAGCTATAATCTTTTTTGACACCATTGCTGTTCCTATACTTTGAGAGTTCATTCAGACCCAAACATCGGGGGGCCACACCCCGAGTGGCTCAAAGAAGTATTTTATTAATGACTTCTGAACTAGTCGCTGAAAGACAAAGAGAATCTGGGCCTCTTTGATGTTGGACTCACACAGAATATTGTTGTCAGACACTGCAATAAACTGAGGATGTAACGTGTCCACTTGTCTCTTTTTCTGGCTTTCATGATTTTGCGGGTGCAGCGGGCCTCAGGATGAGCTAAACATAAACCATGCGAGACGGAGGAGCTCGCTGTAACAAAGAGTCTTTATTAAATGACATGAAAGCACTCTGCTGGGCAGAGATCAGAGTTTTCTAAGGAACAAGAATATAAAGCTGCGTTCATCCTGGGCAGCCAGAACAAAGTGAAGCTTGAGTGAAGGTATTTACAGGCTTCAGCAGTTTATCCCTCCTACTTTAATTATATCTTTTTAAGAAACGATTCATAATTATAGTGCAATTTGTAAATTGTAGCACCAAATTCATTTCACTGCTGACATCTACTGTAAGTAAGTAGTGCAGGTAAAAGCATGTGTTTTTGTGTGCTGTTTGACCCGCTGGCTTAAAAAGTAGCCATTGTCTTATTCTGGGTCCCACTATCATGGCATAAACAAAAGAAGCTGCTATGACCAGCTGTTCCTGGCAACGCAGCCACTTCAAACCACTGCAGCTCAGTGCATTCAGTTCATTTGAGAGCAGGCCGCTGCTGGAGGAGTCACAGCTTTGTTTGCTTTCTTTTTACACTGGACAGAGAGCAGACTGGTGGTAAACAGTCCGTGGAGGAGGAAGAGGAAAGGCATCAACACATGTTATTACAAAACATAATAAGAAGAAACACAGTTTGTGTGTGTGCTTTTGTAGCTGTATTGCAGGAATGCAGTACGTCCTGAGCCCCCTGACCACAGGAGGAAGTGGTCGATTGTTTGGTCAGTTAAGCTGGTGGGAATGATGATAATCTGCCCCGTCTGTCTCACACACACACACACACACACACACAAACACACACACACACACACGCACACGCACGGACACGCACGCACAGACTCCCCTGTCTGTCTCACACACACACACACACACACACACACACACACACACACACACACACACACACACACACACACACACACACACACAGACTCTCCCTGTCTGTCTGCCTGTCTCTCATCTCTGTCTCCTTCATGTCAGCGCCAGGCGGCCGGAACAGAGACTACAGTGTGGTGTGTTTACCCAGAATAAGTGCTCTGGCTGTGGGGTAGCTTGACCACCGCCACCAGAGCTTCTCTTTAAATCCAAGCAGCCACAACAGAGTAGGTCTTTTTGTATGGAAAAGTATTTTTACATAATATTATTACAGGAGCCAGACAACAGAAAAACAGAAAGTCTGGTATCAAATGGCTGCTCTGTTAAATTCTATTTCTCTAAAGGAAGCTGTTCACTTGCAGTAAACGAGGTTCAAACTTTGTATATTCACACTGATCTAAACCCAGTCTCTGTTAGTGAAACTAGACTAACCGCTGAAAGTCGCACGTGCTCTGCAGCGCTGTCATTACGTTCAAGATCCAGCCTGTGCTGTACTATAATTATCACAATCATAGAAACCTATATTTTGTCACAGTACTTACTCATAGTGAGCTTTAAAACTACTGGAGAGACTTTGTGTTCTAATTTGTGTGGGTGTTCTTACGGGAGCAGGCCTCAGACCTTACGTCTGCAGAATACAGACGTTATCCAGTACATGGAGAAGCTTTAATGTGTGGTGCGTTTAACTCTCAGTCACACTTAGCACGTACTTAGTGTCTGAGCTGCAAAGTCAGCACCCAATTATGTAGTCAGCGAGCGGGACAGGCTTCCATTCGCACTTAGCCAGCGAAGGAGAGCCTAAATCTGTCTAGGATCAGCAAGCTCAGAAAAGAAACTCTAATGAGCAGCAATTCTGGAATAGAAATAGTCATTAGAGTCTAACCTACTGAGACTGAGGGAGTTCGCTTTTAAATTAAACTACTTCAGTATTAGTCATGCTGCATTTGTCGGTGCTTGGTTTAAGCTTTGTAGCAGTAGCTCTTCTACCAGTTCAGTGCTGATCCCTGGGTAATTCAGGGTAATTCACTGGGGCTAATACAAACATGTCGCCCACGTGTTTACTCGTTAATAACCACCATGAAGATGTAGGTCAGTCTTTAAGGAGCAACAGAGGTGCTGCAGCTCAGCATTCGCCCCCTCTGTCCCCTGGGTTGATACCTGTACACAATGAAGGACAAACCAAGCCCCGACTTGAACACTATATTAAAGTTGTTGCTGTCATTAGGAGTGATTAAGTAACGTTCACCAAGTCCAGATGATTGGATTTGCAAACATAGTGTTTGCCTTTTAAATGAGTTTGATCCAAAAGTATTTAAATCTATACTTCTTGTTGGTGTGAGCATGATTTCCAAACAGAACAAGATGCTCAGCATCACCATAAATGTTTAAAGGCTGAGAAATATATATTAAACAGTTTACATCATTTAAGAGAATGGTATCATCAGACTGCCACATGGACTCAAACAAGCTTTCATGCTCTTACCTGACAGAGGATGTTGCGAATGTACTCGCCACAGGTGCTGAAACCCGAGTGGTCGAAGTTTTCCATAATGACCTGGAACCTGCTGGCAATCTCCTCATCCTTCTCCAAATCGCAGCATCCAAACTTCGAGTACTCTTGGCAGAAGCCCAGCGGCTGCCGAGGGCCAAACGGTGGCTTGTAGTCCAAACACTGAGGGTGACAGCGCCCCCACCAGGCCTGGAGGAGCAGCAGCAGGCAGAGCCGGAGAACGCGGCAGGGGGAGGTAGGAATCGGGACGCGATGGAGCACCAGCCTGTAGCTCTTTGGAATCATGATACAAAGATGTTGCCCTCGGTTCAGAATAGTTTGCAATTTAACCCAACCACGTGTCAAATCAGTTTATAATATTTTAGGTTGATGCATGAGAAGAGCCTGTACACCAGCATGTGGCAGGTTCAGGATTATTAACCCTGTAGATGTTCTCATCTAATGTCCCTAAGCATCCGTGTGTGTTTGTAGAAGCCTGAATGCATGTGTTGAACCCACAGAGTGACGCAGCATCACACCTGCCTTAACGCACACGGAGCGCTCGCTCGCTCTGGTTAAAAGGTCGGCCCCAGATTAAATGGCAGCATCGCAGTCACGTGCGTGAACTGGATTCAGCTCCCAAGTTTCGTTCCCTGTTGACGTGGAGAGACTCAACGCAGTCCTCTGAGACGTAGTCCAGCTCCGTGGGACGAGGGCGAAAATGTCAAAATGGAAAGTAAAAGCTGCACCTTCAGACAACGATCTGGCAAAAGTATTTACTTCCAGCCTGGAGTCACTTGGAGAGAGCTGCTGTGGAAATGCGGTCACTTGCTGCAGCGGACATGAGCCATACATACAGGCAGGGTGGAAGAGAGAGAGAGAGAGAGAGAGAGACTCTTTCATTCAGACACAGAGCCACGCTGCAGCCGGGCTCTGGATCCCTCCCTCCTCGCTTCTTCTCATTTGCTCCTTCGCTCTCCTACAAAGACACGTGCATTCCTTCCCATAACATGTGGTCTATATATCGCCCTAAAGCTGCAACTTTCCACCTCTCCTCTCTCCGGGTTCCCCCCACCCTCATTCTCAGACCTCCTCTCCGTCTCTAGCGCTCCCAGACACACTAGCTGTGTGTGTGTGTGTGTGTGTGTGTGTGTGTGTGTGTGTGTGTGTGTGTGTGTGTGTGTGTGTGTGTGTGTGTGTGTGTGTGTGTGTGTGTGTGTGTGTGTGTGGCGGCCAGATGAATCAGGACGTGTGCTGGAAGTAGAGACCAATGGATTCTCCAGGCGAGGTTCCAACTCCTACGTTAAAGAGCAGACACAGGCAACGTTTGCATCTACACACACACACACACACACACACAAGTACTTTTCTCTGCATCATTCATCTGTTGAAGGAAGAACAGTAATCTGTTAAAAGTGAAAGAATTAAATCTGTTTTAATTCTACTGAGTATGTGTGGGTGTCTTCTCTTCTCAACATCTGTGTCTCATTATTGTCCACCTATCTTTCAAATTCCAGGGACATTTCTGCTGACTCTGCACTCACTGATAGGAGTTATATTCTAATCTAAACACTCTGGTTTCTCTGATAACGTGACATTAATCAATAAATGTGGGGTTTAGAAAGGAATGAAAGGTGAGAGGAACAGATCAGTGGAGACCTGATGAGCCATGTGCCACGTAATGGCTCAAAAGGATTTCATGCATCCAGTGTTTATGCTTCAGCTTGTTAAATGTGCTCATCTAGAGAATTGCTGAGCGTGTGAGTCATGCTTTACTGGAAACACAAGCAGTAGGCACACAAATAACCGCGCTATCAAGGCAGATTTGGGCTTTTTCTTTATCTTTGTTTTGTTCTGACTTACTGCACATTTTGAGGCCGCATACACACACACACACACACACACACACAAACACACACACACACAAACACACACTCATTACTCAAAGTCAACCCTGTGAATCTAAACATTTAACTCAAGTTTGTTGTTTTATATTTTCAGGATGAAAAACAGCTGTTTATGTGGTCAAAATCCTGAGTATAGATTGGCTGCAACCTACAAACTTCAGCCTGGACATGAGACTCTCACCCGTCCACCGCTCAAACGGCCCCAGGTCCTTTTTTTAAGGACATTGACTATTTACCGACTGCACACAGACACACGGTGTAAATTATGTGCTGTGTCAGTTTGCCAGGACCAACTTAGACGGTGCTCACGTCATTGTTCTCCTCTGCCCCTCTCACCATATATAGACTTAGTGTCTGCCCGCTACAGCTTTTTTAGTAAGACACTGTTAGTTTGCTCCTGTTTCGTGAGCACTCTGTCACTGGAAAGAGCACAGATTGAATTGAATTGAAATTTAATTAGGTCAGCTCAACAGTAGTTGCTGTTGGACATTTATCACTTTATTACAGTACTGTTTCCTTTTCTTGGTCTTCCTTATAGGTTAAAGAGGCCAGTGATCACTGTTTTGTCATATATATTAAAATTTTCCTAAAGCAGATGTTTTTCCAGATGTGCCTTATTGTGGCCGAGCATCCTGCTGTAATAAATTCAGTATCTTTATGTTCTCACCTTATTCACTGTGTGCACTGCCTCCCGTCATATGCAGTTTACAAAAGCAAAGCAAGAAGGCGATATAAAAACAGCAGGTTTGACGTTGGGAAGCTTTAAAGTACAGCATGTCCCCAGTAAGTAGTTAATAGTGTCTTTTGAAACCTCGTAACCTTGGAGACCAGACTGAGCTCATGGAGAGTTGCCGTCTGGAGATACGTCTGGTGACAAACTGTTTACGGAGCTCCATCGGTGACCTTGTCCTCGCTGCTCTGATGGTGAAGGAGCAGTGAAACTCCTTCTACGACGTCACATGTAGAATCCATTTATTTATAGTCAACAGTAACAATGCTGAAATGAAGTACATGTAGGAATTTTCACAAACTAAACTTTTTATACAACAGTGACATGTGAAACACTTACAGTAATAAATATATACACAATAAATGTATTTGCATTCTGTCTTCAGTGTGTGTTGGTTTTTCTTGTTGGGTCAATAAAGCTTAAGTTAAGCCTTTATCAGTGCATTCATACACTATGAACTACAGGAGTAGTCACTGAAACTGTAACACAACAGTGTAATATGAAGGTGACATCCAGTCACTCACATTCTCATTCATTAGTCAAGTTATATTACAACTAAATCTACACATACAATAAGGACCTTGGAAAGATTCATTTTAACATATGGCCCTTTTAAGGGTAAAGGTCTATTACGTGTGACAGACAGATAACACACAAGCTAATGTCACAGTTTTACACTTAAACTGAGAAAACAACAGACAAGTCTAAAGCTTCATACAAACACATGTGCAAATCGAAGCATATAGATTTATTTGAGTGTGGATGACTTCAGACCATTTACTCCATCAGAGAGGAAACTTAAAGGAAATGTGATGTGTATTACTTTAATGGAAACTTTACATTTAGCATTCTCTCTTTGTCTTAATGTGTGAATCTGTTTGATCCATCAAAACTAATGACACATTTAACAATGTGTCATTAGTTTAATGTGTCATCATATTTCAACATTTTGCATATAACCTTCACAGTGATGTCTATAGTTGGTTTCTTATCATCAGTATAAATACATTATAACGTGGACGAACAAAAGTATTCTGAGGAATGCGGCAAAATAATTTTTTTGATTCTAAGTGGATGCTTGTCCAAATATCTACAGCTCGTACCCAGAAACACTGTGTTATGGTCGGATGGGCCACCACATCTGTTCTTTACTCCGCTTCCAGTTGAGCCCCGCATGTCGCCACACTGCAGTTTGTACAGTGACCCATTATTGATTGAAATATTGAACTGCTTTTGTGTAGGTTGCCATCAAACAGCTTCTCCAGGACTGATTTCAGGTTACTCCTACAACCCAGGAACAGATCATCACATGAGCTCGTCCCCTGAGCGTGTGTCTCCAGCATTTCTTTCGTATGATGATCAGAGATAAGAACCTGTGAAAAGACCAAAAAACTGTTGGAAAAACGCTGAGCGTGTTCAAGCATGACTCAAAATTTGGCCCAGGCGTGAAAACATCTGACAAGAGAAACAGCCCGAGAGAGATGGAGAAATGGATGTGTGTGTGTGTGTGTGTGTGTGTGTGTGTGTGTGTGTGTGTGTGTGTGTGTGTGTGTGTGTGTGTGTGTGTGTGTGTGTGTGTGTGTGTGTGTGTGTGTGTGTGTGTGTGTGTGTGGACTGGACACGGTCTGGTGCCTTACATGCATGAAAAGAGTCGTGAGGGGGAAATCACTGGAAGAGACAAAAGGAAAACAACACAACAGACCAAATGACAGCAAATGATGCATTTTAAATAATTCAAAACTTTCAAACTTCATTTCCATTCCCATTGTGTGTCCGATAGCGGATCGTGCAAACGCGAGCTGATTCTCTGAGCCTTCGGATCGCTCTGCTGCCATCTGGGGTTCAGAGCCCGGCAGCAGGACCACTTTCACCGACACAACGAGGTTGGCTCCTCACCGTCACTGGGCGGCAGCGTGTTGTCTGAGACAGAAAAGGTTCTGAACCCGATCACATCATTTGGCTCACCGTGTGGCTGAGCAGCTGAGCCCACTGTGGTGCTGTGGGCGGATGGAGCTGGAGAGTGGCGGTGGCGTGGGTGCGTGACACGGGCAGACGCTAATGCTAAGCTAGCCATTTAACCTATTATATGCTGTAATTGGCTGACACAGCCGGCTGGAGCCTCAACTGACCAAACAAGGGCCACAAAAATGTTCATCCATGGAAAGTCTTGGTGTAAGATAGAAATACTTGGTACTTGGTTTGATCTCACATGAACCGGACCACATCGTCTCTGCTCGTTCCGTTCCCGGTCCCATCTGTCCTGCTCCCTGGCAGCCAGAGCTGACTGGGCCACTGAGCGAAGGAGGAGAGAAAGAGAGGGAGCGGGGCGAGCGAGCGTGCGAGTGAGAGGCACGCTCCTCACCGTGACCTCCTGAAACCGTCTCATTCAGCGGCTCCCGTTTCATCCTCCTCTGCTTCTTTCACCCAAACTGTCTTCTTCATTCACCTCTGTGAGCATTTGGAAGTTTCCTCCACTCACCAACTCTCCCTGATTTAAAAGGAAGATGAAGGCAAATGACTCCACTTTTAATGATGTGTTTCTCTGTATAATGGGGAAAGTGACCCTGACAGGGAGGAACGCCTCCTCTGACCTGCTTCCCTTGTTAAATTTCTGCAAATCACTGCCGAGCCCTGGAGGGACGTGGCTTCCTCTGGGCTTTTTTACAGACTCCAACTCCAAGACACGCACTTTGGGCGAAGCTGAGCTTTTACCTCGTAGCGCTGGTGTTCGTGGGCACTGGAATCCGCTTCGTGAGAGGGTCGCGAGACTTCGCTGAACTGCTGCATTAAAGAATCTGGGCCGTTTGTTTCATTTTTACCTGGCAGGAGGATACGCAGGGGTCAAAGTGACAGGACGGCGAGGAATGAGATGGAGCTGAGTGCTTTCATCATCAGCACGCTGGCCGTTCACAAACTGACTGTCTAGCCACTAAATCAGCTCCTCCTGGCGTCTGATCCCACGAATAGATCCGACTACGATCCAGTCTAATCCTTGGAGTTCTGACGCTGATCTCTGCTGAGCCTGGTGGAACCGGGATTGAATGGGTTTATATAATACCACCTCGCCTTGCGTAACTGACCACTGAGCAGCGCCGCGCTGTAAATTTAAGGCCACATCCTGAAATCCACAATGAATCAATTTACTGGGAGTGGTGATTTTGTGAGACGTGCCCACTTAGAGGCTGTGACCCTTTTTAACAATGAGCGGAGAATCGAAACATATTTTCAGTCACGGTTGTGTTTTAAATTACTGTAGTTCTCAGATTGGGGCATTTGATTGAAAGGTTGCTGGTTGAATTCCCTCACAAAGTGAGTGAGTGAATTATTTGTGGATAGATTCACTCACATACATGCATCGCATCCCTGACTGTGGTTCTGTTTGGTCAGTGTGAGGTTCAAGTTAGGCTGTTGAATTGTGTTGATTGATTCCTCCACCTCATATTTTTAACCTAAATTAAATATTTAATTTTGTAATTAGCTGTGTGTTTATTGTTACTGTTATTATATTGTTATTATGAAAATTATTATTGTTGGTAAAAAAAAGTGGGAAATAAGAATCTGGTGCTAGTTTCCTTCTTCAAACTCATTCATCCATCTAAGAATAAGGCTACTTCACGTCGCTCCTGCAGGAACTCCAACAGCGCCCCCCTCCGTCCTGTCAGAAGGCGCAGGCACAGACCACCGCCACCACCACAATGTTGCCGATGGTCGCCAGCACGGCGATCCACAGCCAGATGGTGTCGCTGGACACTTTCCCGTCGTCCTCGGCCTCTGACGGGCGAGAGTAGCCCGCGTTGAGGTTGGAGGTGGACGTCTGGAGGGACGTGTTGCCGTTATAGGGGGAGTCCATGGGAGCCCCGCTCCCAGACGGGAAATGCTGTCAGAGGAAAGAAGGGGAGAGGATGAGCTGGGTTCAGACCTTCAGACATGCAGTTTGCTCGTTTAGTCCAATATTCTGCTTATTGCAGAAAAAATATTAGTTTCATGATCATCATCAGATGCCTGAAACGATAGGGGTCTCCATCATACAGAACTGTAAAAAAGGGTCATGATGTGAATGAGAATGGAAGGAATGAATGATGAGTAAAGATAAGTCAGGGGCTCAAACGTGGACACATTTAACCCTGAATAAATGAAACAATGAGGAGGATGGAGGATGATGAGTGAACAATAATATGTTCTGTTCAGGAGGTTAACCCCACAGCTGTGCCTGGTTTCAGGACAGCTGTAATGTACAGTGACGAGGAATCCACATCTCAAAGGGATTAATTCTCAGACGGATTAACAGAGCCTGAAACAGACCACACATATATTAAAAACATACACACACACACACACACACACACACACACACACACACACACACACACACACAAACACAGATTGCTAGAGAAGGACAGAGAGTAAGTGAGGCAGATAATGAAGCCCCATTTTTGTCCCAGCTGGATGTTTTCGTCCCTCGGTGGGGACGGGATGCGTGGAGCCCGCTGCAATTAGAAGCCTAGAACGTCCAGAGAAGAAGAAGAAGAAGAAGAAGCCACTCCCACGCTCTGCTTCCTCTTCATCAACCACCTGCACACTGGCTTTAGTCAGTGTTACTGTACGTGAAATCTTTAATACTAAAGAAACGATAATAACAAGGACGTAGACACGAACGCCTGATTCTCCACAGAGGGCGGAGCGTGAGTTCACAGGCCATTAATAATTCCAGCTTTCACGCTGACAGCTGAAAGGTTCAAGGGAGTTTGACCCTTTAACTTGTGGGTGTTTCAGCGCGTTAAAGCCCGGCGCTGCTAATACAGAGCAAGGCAGCATCCACAGCCTCAGTCCACAAATGCAAGGGCACAAAATCTATCTGTGTTAGATTTCAATTACTGTTCAAATAGTTTATTCAATTAAGCTGCAAAAAATGCAAAGTATATTTTACTGCTAAATATTGGTTAGTTTGTCTGTTCACGACGGTTGACACGCTCTAAGTCAGTCCGTGCGCTCAGATGAGTGAAAGCGTAATTATCTATAGCGTGTAGTTTCATTTGAGCACGAGTAAAGAAATCTGCCACCAGTTCACACTAACATCCTCCACTCACAAAACCACTGATGCAGGTGTAAAATCAATCGCAGGGCATCGCAACATCCTGAACTTCTGAGTAGGAAGGAGAGTTTGCAAGAATATTAAACATATTATATATATATAGCGTGGATATTAATATTACATAACAGATCAGCCCTGTAATGACAGTCTTGTGTCTACACGGATCTCAGCCTTATAGGGTATGAATTAAACACCACAGAAGTGGGTTTGATGATCATTTCAATGATTCATCATTTCATGAGACTCTCCCGTCTCATCCAGCGATACAGGCAACCATCGTTTGAATATGTCAGTGCGTGTCCCTTCGCAGGAACCAAAGGACGACTCTAAGATGTCAGAGCCATTAAAACACGGCAGCATCATTTATGAGAAAACTCCAGGAGATCTCCCATCAGCCACTTAATATGTATATTTAACTCAAACTGACTCCACGGCTTAGTTTTATGATACAGGACGTGAGCAGACGCGCACCTACAACCTTTTCCATTTGTTCACCTTCAAATTAAAACACAGCCCAGGAGCTGTGTCTGTGTCGGTACGTGAGACACGGCGCAGAAAGGTCATTAACATGTGCAAGTGTTATTACAGCACACGCTGGAGGGGAACCTGCCCAAAAATATGCTCTGCGTGTTTTGGGGACTGAAGTCGAACACCTGCGGCTGCGGGCTGCACCTCTGGACGCTCAGCTCACACACGCAGTCGGAACCCACGAGTTTGCAGCTTCAGTTGGCAGATTCATCGATGATATACAGTACAGTGCAGTGTGCTGTGGTTGTCATCCACCCGGTGGCTTCTTACAGCCTTCTAGGATTAGACCTGCTCTACCTCCACAGCCACAGCTGCCCCCAAGCACACGTTGAAATAAAACATCTGGTTCATTCAACCCAGGACCCAGGACCCAGGACCCAGGACCCAGGACCCAGGACCCAGGACCCAGGACCCAGCGCAATCATTGCTCTGAATAAACTGTATATAAACACTGAAATCCGCTCATTCGGACTAATCCTACTGTTAAAGCGACCTCTTTGATGGTTTGATAGTGTGCAGATAAATGCAATGGGTCATGCAGATGTAAAACGTGCGGCGCGAGGGTGATGAAAAAGGAAAGAAGAAACAAGAGCTGCTTTCACAGTCAAACCTCACATCTGTGTTATGGAAGTCAGTCAGGTTCATTCTCAGCTGCCTCCTTTGTTTGTTACATTCTCTGTAAGTTGCAGCTACTGTGACTGAATCTATTGCATGACCAGACTGGACAGACTCACTTTAGTCCTTATTGTGAGTCATAAATCATCAGATGAAGTACAGAAAATTAAAGCTTTCCAAAATAAATTCCTTGCTGAGGTTGAATTTGTTTTTAGATTAGAAACCGTAAAGGATAAATAATGTTTTAAGCATTAATCATTGTCCAATCGCTACAATATTTTAATATAAAATTTGACCTTTTGTAGTATAATAAGCTACAAAGACACAGGTTTTAAAAGACAAGGACAAATACGGAGCGAGAAGAAGGAAGCAGGAGCAGAAAGCAGTTGTACCTACTGCTGGTTGGAAGCAAGGAGATCAGCTCGGTCCTCTCTGTCCCGTCCCACACTCCGACTTAGACTGAGAGCATCCAGAGCGAGGGAGCGAGAGAGACGAGCAGCGCTTCATGTGAGACACGGAGCGACAGAGAGAGAGAGAGAGAGAGAGAGCAAATCCTGCCAGTAAGAGTGAGAGACGAGTGGACGGCAAACACAGCTCACACCTCACACTTAGTCATAAACTCTTTTAGGCAATTAGTATGAAAACTCACTATTTACTTTGTAAGTTAGTAGCATTGTTTTTACATAACAGTGACTCACACATTAGGCTTCTGTTTGTGTAGTTATGTTTATTCCAAGCACGCATACATGTACATATTGCATCCACCTGTGCATCTGCGCTCCTATTGAGGCCATGCGTGTATGCTGGAGTGCGTGCATGTATGGCTGAGTGCATACTGTAGTGGGGGAACATGTGCTTGGGTGCAGAAAACATCTGCTTTAACTCCTGACTTGAGCCATAAGTCTCTGCTTGTTGTAGTATCAGCTTACTTTCACACAATAACGTACAGTAGCACCTGTCTTCTACTCTCTGATCTCCCTGACGTCCCCCGTGATTGCGTGTTGGCACTGACAGACACGTCAGTGCCAACACGCGCGCACACACACACACACACACACACTCACACACACACACACACACACACACACACACACACACACACACACACACACACACACTGACTCAGCAGACGCTGGGTTGTTTGAAATTAGTGCATTTGACTAGAATAAAGAGATTTTGGTGGAGGTAAAATATGTCATAATAAACAGCTCATAAATTGAGTATGTGTGTGTGTTGGGGGGAGAAAGGGTATAAACAACAGGAAGCTTCACCCAGAAAGGAGAGATTTATAGGCCATATATATTTTTCTGGGTTGAAGACTGAGCGATGAGAATGAGGGAAGATGTGGGCGACTGAGGAGAAAGAAACAAAGGGGGAGCGTAAACAGCCGCAATGCAGCCAGCTGTTCCTCCTCTGTATGAAACATCTGTCATAAAAAGGACAAACACCGAGAAAGAAAGCGTGAAAGTGAATGAGCCAAATAAAAATTAAAGGAATTAAAGAAAACAAAAGTAAGGATGAAAACGAAGACACGGAAACAAACGGCAGAAAACATACGACTACTTTTATTTTTATACATTTCTCTTACTTTGAGATTGTCCTTTGCTAGATTATGTTGAGAAATGAATGAATGAATGAATGAATGAATGAATGAATGAATGAATGAATGAATGAATGAATGAAGAGAAGGGGGGGCAGAGGTGTCTGCAGGTTTTGCTGAGTGAGAAAGGAGCTGAAGAGAGCGAGAGTCAGAGACAGAGACTTGTTCGCACGGCTCAGTGAATCCTCGCCTCGTTTTGCTGGAAGGCTCCGAGCCTGACAGACGAACGAGGGCCAGCGTCCACTGACATCACTGAGCGACCTCATTCAGCTTCTCTCAGCCCCTTCATGCTTCACACGTTCACACTGCACGCCGGGATTCACGCGGACAGGCCCGCGTCCTGCCTTTAGCTGATGCTAATAGCAGCTATGGCGCAGGTCTTCATGTTTAGGCTCTGCTCATCCATTTATTACATCTAGACTGGAGCGAACCACCACTCCTCCCTGCTCAAATATCACCTGTCAAAATAGGGTCTTACTGACATATGAGCAAACATTAACAAACAACAAACACACCTGATCATTAAATTAGAAATATGAGAAGTGATGTTACTATAAAGACAAATTATCCCCACTAAGGTTTAATAGAAAGTTCATGGTTCATCCTCCATGTGTGATGTCTTCATGCGTCTGTCCTTCCTGTATGACGGGAGTATTACGGAGCTCACATTATTCACCCCATGAGTGACATGTCTCTATTTAATTAATGAGCACTGAGTCATAACCTCTAGGTTACGTCAAACAGATGCTAAGAAGAGCCAATGTGAGTTACAGCAGCCCGTGATCAAGCGGTAGAAGATGCTACTGTAAAGGAGTTTGCAGATGTTTCTGCCGATACGTCTTCACTGTCTAGAAACCGATACTCGTGATCGGTTCAATTCGCTGCACGATGCCCTGTGAAGTCGCTGATGAGGTCTGCAGCAGATGCTACTCTGACCTCCTTCTCAATCACACGCTCATTGACCAAGATGACTTAATTAAGACCAGTCTAATGTTCTCTCCCAGAAAAAAAGAATGCTTAACACCATTCAGAAGGTTAGTCAGGGGTAAAACCTCTGGGGGTCTTATATACATATAAGAGCTGTGAAAAGCAGCCGTTCAATGACGTCTGGTCTGTTGTCAAGATGCTGACTTGGTATTTTTTGTGTTATATTAACTGCAACGAAAATTTACACCGATCATGATTCATTAAGTGCTTTTGTGCAGCTTGAGTTTTTCAGCTATTGACATGCAGCAAGTTTCTCATCATTTTCGTGAATCATTGTTAAGTAGATGCATGTCTCCTTTTAAGACGTTGCCTGCAGAGGTTTTAGAGACAGCGTCGGGTGATTAAGGAGCACAGACTGGACACACCTGATTAACTATCCAAGAACAGATGGCTATCAGATGAGGCTCTCCATCAAGCCCCTTCAGCCAGACAGGGTTCACATCAAGAGCAGACAGGCTGAGGGACCACAATCAGCAACTAAAAAGAGAATATGGCTTCATTCAGGCAAGCACATAAAAAAAATAAGAGTTTGTGTAAATTTCTATAGAGATACAGTGAACTATGGAGTCCTGCCATTGTTTAACTGTGTTTCTGCCCAGAGGGAGAGTCGATTTAGTAAATTAGAGCAGATGGTTATCATTTGCACAGCTGGGCTGGGTGAACTGCAGGAAACAGTGGCCATACAAAGACTCCCAGTTGTTCTTTAGGATCACTAATGAGCTTTAATATATGAAATCATGAAGACATGTGAGCTGAATCTTCCATAACAGAAAATCTAGCAAAATCCTAGACAGTGGCTTGGTCTCAAAGACAAATCATGTCGGCTGGATGACAACATATGCTGTACATCAATTAAATCCATTTTTAATATGTTTTTGTAATAAGAATATAAGAGTGTAGTAAAATGTGATGAACAAGTAGTGTCTGAATGCTTCCAGCTGACAAGAGAGCAAAAATCTAGTGCTGCAAAAAGCGCATGCAGGAAAAGCAGACCGTTACTGGGCTTCCACTTAAAAGCCTCAGTACAGTAACTACTTTGAATCTTGCCCACGGGCTACGTAACCCTGCACCACCTACAGTATTTCAACCTCAGCATCATAGGCCAAAGGAGAGAAAGAGAGAACGCATGCATAAAATGGGACAAGTGTGTTTTATGATGCATTAGATCTTATGAAAGAGGATCCCTCCAGAAAGAGAGAACATGAACTAGAATTTCTCATCACTATATGTTGTTTACAGCATTCACAATATGATGCATATCAAAATATTCTGCTTTTTAGTAACAGGCTGGCCCCATTTAACTTATTTATATATTTTATGTTTTTTTTAAATATTAAGCTGTTCCTAGCTCTGTCTGGCCCGGTACAGGTGCTCAATGGATGGAAGCCCAGTCCCGATGTTCTTCTCTGCTGACCGGACCACCCGCTGCAGTCCGTGTCTGTCCTGCTTGATGGCTGAACCAGACCACACAGTGATAGAGCTGCAGAGGACAGACTGGATGATGATGGCTGTGTAGAACATGGTCAGTAGCTCCTGGTGCTGTGATAGCTCAGGAAGTTCAACCTCTGGTGGGACTTTTTGTGGACAGTGTCTTTGTGGGGGGACCACTTCAGGTCCTGGGAGATTGTGGACCCGGGGGGGACCTGAGAGAGTCCACGGTGGACACTGTGTTGTTGTGGATGGTCGGGAGGAGGAGCAGGCGGTTCTTCCTGTAGTCCACTGTCATCGCCACATTCTTGAGCGTGTTGAGCTCCAGCTGGTTCTGACTGAACCACTGGACCAGCTGCTCCACCTCCTGTCTGTATGCAGACTCATCACCGTCCTGGATGAGCCCAACAACGGTCATGTCGTCTGCATACTGTACTTCAGGAGTTTCACAGCCACAGATGGGTTCCCTGAGGTGCAGTCGTTGGTATAGAGGAAAAGATCCTGGTGCTGCAGGATATAATGTAGTTACTCCATCATCAGCCGACCTGTTATAAATTGCAAATGGCAAAGTACTGTCACAGCTACAGTACTTTGTAAGAAAATAAGGAAGTGAATGAAGAAATAATTTTCATTTACGCTTCCATACCTGCACAGCCATCAGCGATAAGTCCATTATAACTGGATCAATAGTTTTGGGCCTCACACTCTTTGTTGGATAAGTAGGAGCCGTGACGGAGAGGAAGAAAGAGGAAGAAGGAATCCCAAAAAAAGCCCTGCCTTGTTCACTGGGAGAGAGCAGTTGTGGATGTAACACAATGAGGGCTTTCATGCTTCACAGAAGAGTGTATTCAGTCAGAACAGCCCTTGCTCTCCGCCTGTCGCTCTGTGTGTATGGATGTGTTCGCCGGGTGACAGAGTCGGTGCCAGGTGAACCAGGAAGACCTCCGCTGGTGCTGCTGCTGTTTCATCTGCACCCAAACCAACTTCAATTTATTTACCTTTTTTTTTAATTTATTTACATTAATGAACGATTACAAGAGGTAATATGTTGTAGGTATGTGATATTAAATCATTCTTTTTCTATTTGTGCTAATTTTTTCAGTTGGCCAGGTTCAACTGCATGATGTGCCTTACTGACACAGGCAAAGTGTAAAACATTACAGAAATAGTACATTTACGCTTCTGTCATGTTTAATTTCATTTTCATTTTTACACTTTAACATTTCCATTACAGTATTATAGCTGTGTCTGTGACAGGTTTAGTACAATATGCAGTATAATAAAATGGTGCAACTCTTCTTGTTTATAACATAAGACACACACATATAAGTCACTGTCACTCAGAAACAGCCAGACACACATCCTCACACTGTCTGTGCTTGAAGTGAGCTCCTCTGATTTGTTGAATTTAATTTCCACAGACAGATTTGCCCCGAGCCACTCATCATGTGCCCAGTGTCACAGCAGAGCAAGCTGTTAACTGTAGACCTCCATTGTACTCTGTGGCCTTTGGAAAAATTATTGCTGCTTGAGAAAACCCCTTAAAATAGCCCCCTTCTAGCCATGTGTGTGTGTGTGTGTGTGTGTGTGTGTGTGTGTGTGTGTGTGTGTGTGTGTGTGTGTGTGTGTGTGTGTGTGTGTGTGTGTGTGTGTGTGTCACAGTGAAAAGTATGTGTCCTACATGTACGTACCGTATGACTATGCCTGCATGTGCAGTACTGAGGGATGTATGGCTGCTTTACATGCCCTGCCGTCCGTTTTAACAGGAATGGTCATGTTCCCTGAAGCCCAGTGAGTCCGGCTGTTGGCAATGTGAAACACAAGGTCATTCTAACAACGATAAGAAGCGTGGACCCAAGAAGCTGGTTACACTTCCACTCTCAACTTTAAGAATTAAGACTTAAGACAAAGAATTATGTTAAACCCATCTTTTTTCAATGTTTCAACGTTTTTGTCAATTTTATTTATTTTGAACGACCATTGTCTACAAACAAACAAATTTCTGGCATTTCTACATCAAGTGTTTATTTCTCATAAAGTAAAGCAGCCAGTGATCTACAACATGATCATAAAGAATTATGGTCTCAGGTTTAGTTGAAACTGAAGCTGATGTGGATCATTCTGGACAGAGGTAAATGTGGAGTTGGGGTCTGGTTAAGTACCAGATTCTGTAATGTTTTTCTCCAAGCATATGCTCGTCTTAACCTAACTGTAAATACGACACTTAGTGACATTATGAACACAATCTTATTTCTGTTATACTCTTCTGTTTGTTTTTCCTCTAGAGAACGTGGACTTTTCCAGGAGAAACAACCTCAGTGGGAGTTGATCGCTGTCACTCTATTCCTTGTTTGTTTAATCAATTTGACAGCACGCGTTTGATGCAGAGGGTGGCGCTGTTCGCTCCTCGCGCATATAAACCGAAGAAGAAGAAGAAGTAAAAGCCGAACGCTGGCGAATTGTACTTCCGGGTAAATTGTATGAATGATTCCAACTTCCCTGTGTAGCTCGTTAACTGGTACCATCTACATCCAGTAGATCTGGTTACACTTAACTACACTTACGGCTTCTGTCAGTTTAGTCCCAATGGATTATAACGCGACTCAGAGTGGGTTCAGACAGCGTAAGTTACGTACGTGATTACAGCGATAAACCCAGTATTAGTTTTAAAAAACGGCTGCATGTGTGTGCAGATTTTGTGCTTGGTTATTCGTTATCTGGTGATGGTACAGTAGCTCTGTTGTCATCCGGCAGACGACCAACTTTGAAAATACAGCCTTACAATTTTAATTCCGTTTTTTTTTTGGGTGTATCAGAAAAGTAAAGCGGCACCAGTAGCCAGGCTGTTTGCATTCAAACAGTTCATACACAGCAGCTAGGTTAGCAATGCTAACAGCTAGCTAATTTTCATAACGGTCCACAGCTAAGACATTTTTTTGTAGATCAAATGCAAAATCTCTTCCTTGTTGTGCTCCTTTGCGGGGAAATTTAGAATGCAATTTTCATAACAAACGCGTCTCTAAGATTTGTCGACACGTTTAGTTTTGACTACAGATCAATAAAAGGTAATGTTTAACAAGTGTGCAGGGGTTAGTTTTGAGTCTAGCGTTGAGCACTAGCATGTAAACAAACTGCAGGAGAGACACCGGTTACACTTTCACTTCCCCACTGGCTGGTGAGCACTTACACTTACGCCCACTGTGTTCATTGGATACGATTTACTGTGTGACATGTCTGTGAGGAGTTGAGTTAATCTGTTCTGAGAAATGTGTAATGACGTAATCCCTCCCCATCAGGGAGGTTAGAGTCACGCTATGCAGGTTGCCTACAAACTACAACATTTGTGTGTGTGTGTGATCCCAAAGTTTATATATTATCATTATCATTACCTTTGTTTAGAATGACACCACTACAGGTGCCTACACCGCTAAGGTCTCTGATAATTATCTAAGCATAATCATGATATGCTGAGAAAAAAAATATTGTAATGGAAAGTAGTCTAAGCCTATCACTAGCCTTGATATGTGTGACCTGTTAATGGCTGTATTGGCTTGTTTCTACAGTTTTCTATATCCCCTTCTTTATCCATTGACTTGTGTCATCCAGAGCCAAATATGCGTCAAAGAAACAGCTCGATGGAAGGTCCAGATGGCAGCCAGTTGTTTGAGGATACAAGTGGAGCTGGACCCAGAACACAGTCAGGCTACAGGTGCGAGATGTTGTTAAACTGTTAAAGTAAAGAAGCCATTGCAGTAATTGTTGTTTCATCATAGCAGCTCAGTATAAAGAAGGATCCAAACGATCCAAACACTCCTTAACTTAAACATCTATTTAAAGCAATTGAGCTTTGCAGTATTTTGCATGATCTTATTTATTATTTTTTCGATGTTGGCAGGAACCAGCAGACAGAACCACAACAGGCAGGATTTGCTGGCCAATCCCTCCTCTCTGACCCCATGTCTAACCTGGCTATGGCATATGGCAGCTCCCTGGCATCCCAGGGAAAGGAAATGGTGGACAAGAATGTAAGACTGACTCGTTTGTCTTTTGTTTAAACAAACTGGCTATGAACACCAGATGATGAATCAGATCCGCGCTTGGGAGGAATAACCAAAATATAACACCTGTGTCTGTGTGTTTCAGCTGGACAGGTTCATCCCAATTTCCAAGCTTAAATACTACTTTGCCGTGGATACTGTGTATGTAGGCAAGAAGCTGGGTCTTCTAGTCTTCCCCTACATGCATAATGTAAGTCGGCTTACTGTAATTCATGTTCTGAAACGTATAGTTCAGGTTTATTTGATGTCTGTTTCGTGTATTGGGTCTTTTCTTCGGTCATTAGGTATAATTAATGACTTTGGCATGTGATTACGTTGTAGAACTGGGAGGTGAGCTACCAGCAGGACACTCCTGTGGCTCCACGCTTTGACGTAAATGCTCCAGATCTTTATATTCCCGCAATGAGCTTCATCACATACGTCCTGGTGGCCGGCGTGGCTCTTGGCACACAGAATAGGTACGTGTACAATTCTTACTCAAGTGATACAGACTTGGAAATAAGTAGCAAATTATTAGAAAACACTGAAAATGAATATGCAATTGCAACATTTTCCTTTTCGACTGATGAATGATGATCACATTTCTACTTGGATCTACTATTAAAGTCACAGTCACAAAGTACTTTAATACACTATGACTGCTCCCCCAGGTTTTCCCCAGAGCTGCTGGGAGTTCAGGCCAGCTCAGCGTTGGTGTGGCTGATTATGGAAGTCTTAGCAGTTCTGCTGTCACTCTACCTTGTTACTGTAAACACCGACCTCACAACCATAGATCTACTGGCATTTTCTGGCTACAAATATGTTGGGTACGTACCTGTGAACAGTATGTCAGTATTTATAAGTTCATTTTTTTCAGTTTTCACTGTTGAAATGTAAATGACTGTGTGTGATCTGTTTCACCAGGATGATCGTAGGTTTAGTAGCAGGGCTCTTGTTTGGGAGGCCAGCGTATTATCTCTCTCTACTGTGGTGTTGCGCTGCCATCTTTGTCTTTACAGTAAGTAGAATGTAGTAGAACCTGATATAATTGATTTTACTTTTCTGTAAACAAATAACTGAGGTTGGTCACCAGCACTCACATTTTAGGAGAAGGGACTCGGCTCACATGGTACACGTGATGACTACAAATATTTTCCCCTCTCAGATCCGCACTCTGCGCCTGAAGCTGTTATCTGAGGCAGCAGCAGAAGGCAAACTGGTGAGAGGAACCAGAAACCAGCTGAGGATGTACCTCACTATGTCTATAGCAGCAGCACAACCCATCTTCATGTATTGGCTGACCTACCACCTCATCAGATAAAACCTGGTTTAGGCACCACCAACACTGTACACAAGTACACACACTCAGTCATTTGTGTAGAAGATGAACTTGGTTATTCAAATGCTATCTCACCCCTTCAACACACATATCAGAAAAGGAGGACTTGGACGAAATACACGATTTGTCTGGATATTGCATCACTTCCTTTGACAAGCCACACATTCACCAGGTGATCTCAATGAGATGTGAGGCTTACATGCCTGTTCTCTCAGAGCACAGCCCGTTTATTAGTGTTGCCTTTATGTCTTTTTTATGTATGTCTTTATATAATTTTGTAGCAAGAGCAGATCGCTTCAAGTTGGTTTTCTACTGTATAATTATTCGTCAATTGCAATTTTTAGGAATATTTATGTATTTGTCTCAATATCGATATCTGACAAGTGACGGTTCTGAGCAAATCAAGCACACAAACCTCACAAGGAAAAAAAAATCAAATCCAAATGTTTTAAAGTTGACCAGAATGACTTTTCAGGTCCAAGTGTTGTTTCACGTCAGGAGACGAGCGTCATCTGAGTGCTCTGTAAATGTAAGTGGAGCATCACCTCCATTTTATGTGAATATTTTGTATGTGCTTTGATACATGAGCTTTGCTGCCACAGAATTCTCGACTAGAAATATGAGCTGTTAAGCCGTGATGAAATGAAGGCAATGAAAGAGATTTTTGATATCCTTTTAAAAACGAAGTAAATTATTTACTGTTTTTCATATTGAAAGTCTGATGGAATAAAGAAAGAGAGGAGGCTGGATGGTCTGTTCTGTAAAACCATTGGACTGACTTGATGTTAAACACTGTCTCATGCTTGAACATGCTTGTAAATCACGTGTCACGATAAAATGTCTTTTTCTTTTCAATTGTTGATAAATTAGAGAATGATTCACCTTCAGGAGGTTTGCGGTTTCCTCAGAGTAAATCTGCTGAATGGCAAAACGCATAGTTAACAGAGGTGCCAATAAAAGCTATATATAAAGACTTACAGCTACAGCATTATGAAGAATGGCTGCTTCATGACTCCTAAGGAAACCTAGCAAATCAAGCCAGTGAAATAAATAAAGCCTGTCTGATGGAGGGACTTCGATCGTTAATGTGCTCTTACATGAAATGGTTTTGTTTGTCACACTTACAAAATTAAATATTTAAATCTAACTTGTTTAAAACTTTGAAATAAAACTAAAACAGACGTTCAGAGAAGAACATTTATTGAGTTTAGTTACACAACAAAAGTAATGTTCACTCAATGGTTTACATTGTTGATGTTATTAATCACACAAATGTAATTTTTAATAATGTTTAATAAAATTAATGTTTTAAGCATAGATAAGCTGAACTGAGAATACATAATGCTAAGAATATCACAATATGAACTAAATGACCAAAGCCATGTAGTGTAGCAGTCACTACATGACTACACTAAATGGCAATGCTTTATTTCTGCTAATCCTAATGTAGTAGGAAGAATCAAAGGATGACGGCAAACTTTCAGTATACGGAACCATCTTTCTTCTGGAAGCCTTTGCTGTGATTAATGGCCTGACGCAGCCTGTTGCGCATCGTGGTGTTGACCGGGTATCTCTGGTAAATGGGTAGTAACAGCAGAAGATGACAGGTGAGGGACTCGGGCAGATGGAGTTCGGTGGACTCAGGCAGGACAGCGACTGTCATGCTGATGCTCTCCATACCCAGGAAAGGCACACGGTCGGAGCCTGTGAGGAACACTGGTGGCAAAACATGCAGGAGGCAAGAGGCGGAAACAAACAGGAAATTAAACCAATGAAAGTATTTGTAGGATGCAACAGTATAAAACAACTTCATTTTTGAGTATTATATTTTTAAATCTGATAAGTATAATAATAATATACTCACAAAGAAACTTTTTCTTCTCTTCTGCTGTCAGCTCCTCGAACACCTCCCAGAACGTAATGATATTGGGATGCTCCGCGTGGTATTCTCCCTTATAAAGCGTGTTCTGTGTGAAAACACACTTGAGTTGTATCACACACCGCTACAACCATCCATCAACACAATTCAGCTTTCACAGCATCACTCCTCAAACTGACTCCAGTGGATTTCAGCAGACCTGCTTGAAGACGTCCCAGTTGTAGGTTTCATGTCCCACCATCACGGACTGCAGTTCTTCAGGCTGGAAGAGGTCGACCACATTGACGTCACAGACTTTGAAAAACCCTCTCTTGAATTCTTCGAACACTCCCTCCACCGATTTGTTAAAGACATGGTTGACGAACGCATCTACAAACTCCCTCCTGTTAACAATCACAGCAACACACATTCACAAGCCTGTCTTCACGTTTGTCTGGTATTCATCCTTTCTATTAACTCTGCTTAAGGCCAATGTAGCGTAAA
Organism: Betta splendens; assembly: GCF_900634795.4. Lineage (NCBI taxonomy): Eukaryota > Metazoa > Chordata > Actinopteri > Anabantiformes > Osphronemidae > Betta > Betta splendens. The sequence continues at coordinate 10,323,889 of NC_040893.2, forward strand.
ACACCTGTTTGACCCCGTCACAGGTTTCCCAGGTTCCTTTGGATCAAGCTCAACGTTCTCTCCGCCCCAGCTCACCTGTATTGAATTAGAATGACATTAGGAGTGAAATAGTGCAGACAACATTGTAGCTGTGTCCGAGTGTGATTTAGTGACGCTACAGTGAACGTTGTCTCCATGTCTGCGATGTCATCCGCAGAATAGTCCTCCAACATGCACCGCCAACACCTGAAAACATTGGGAAACAGTCATCATAACATCAATGAAGTGTGTGTGTATTACTTGTATTGTACACTGTACATTCAGCTCTTGTTGTTGTCTTACTCTGCCACGACAGGTTCAAACTCCTTCATGTCGTCCAGTGTGGGTTTGACCCTGAGCAGCTTCTTGTAGAGAACACAGGGGAAGGGCAGGCGGACGATGGTGTGGTTGTACAGAGCCAGGCCACACAGAACGCCAAACAGGAAGTAGGTCTTCACCTCCACCTTTGGCTGTTTGGATAAGGAACAACGCAGTAACAGTGAAACGACGATGACACTAGCATCTGTTTCCTGTTTGTGACTTGTTTGGTCTAATTCTAACATTACTGACGTGTGGTCCTACCTTGGGAGGAAACCAGGCCAGGCTCTTGGTCTCGTTATACATGAACATCTCACCCTCTGGATCTAGGAGCTCATCAAACACGTGGAGGAACAAGTCCTTTTTGTTGACATTCATCACCGTCCTGTTGTCCACAAACTGCACCTGAGGAAGGCGGAAAAACCTAGTACGCGTACCTGAAGTACCTGAAGTACCTGGAACTCAACAAACGGATTTAAATACCTGATGAAATTGCATCCATTTATAAACACTGGACAACACGGAGGCATTCAGAAAAGTTTACCAAAAGCTCCCGTTGGAAGGCGCAGTGGTCTGCTGCGGCGAGCTGCATCAAGGTGTCCTCCACCAGGTGAGTGCGTCTCAGAGTCAGCTGGAAGACGGGCGCAGAGCCTGAGGCATTGACCAGCGACTCATGGGGCCACGCCACACTCAGCTGATGGATGCACTGGTGCACGTTCTGCAGTCACAAGACAACTGTCTTATAGACATTTACATTATATTCTCGTGAATTAATGTGGACTTAAGGAGCTAATTATATTTATGCAATTGTTACTATGATCATATTTTAAATATGTACCTTCGTTATGTAGGCGAAGATATTAAACACAGCCACTTTGCAAACCAGATTGAACACAAAGGGGTAGCGGCAGAATATGACAGGTGTTCTGTCGTGATCCTGAAATTAGATATACAGTCATTTAGCAACCAGAATGTTAAAGGGACAACTGAAGCTATGACTATGGACGCTGGACTGTGTGATTTCACCTCCTCTTTAGAAAGAGCACACCAAAGCGCCACGTCCTCCATTGGCTGCACAGCACGGCCCACTTCCTCCACATAAAATGTGCTCAAAGGGACTTTGAAGGACTTTCCAATTTTGTTTGCCTGGAAAAAATTACATTTTAGAATATAAGTGATTAAAGATAATACATTTGCATTTGTTACTGTATAAAACATTAGTTTACAGGCTAAGTATTTATTTAACTGGTCACTTAATCAACAACTTTAGAAAAAAATACTTTCCAATACATTCTCAGAATTTGCTTAGGATCTAAATTTCTGTTCTTGGATGTAAACTCGGTTTAAAGATCTGAATCCAAACAAATAAAGCTACTGAGAACTGAGAAGAAAACACACAGCACTGACTTTGTAGAGGAGCTTGAGGACCTCCAGCAGGTATTTCACTCCTGGGTTGTGCGTTTTCAAGAGGCCATTTCGTAGCATGAAGACGAGGGCCGTCTTAAAGACCATGATGTGCTTCAGCAGAATGGGAGGAGTCAGAGAAGCCCACCACCCTCCTGCAGGCACAAAATCACACTGTACCACTCTCACCTGTACCACTGAGTACGGAGTAAGGTCAAAGGAAACAGCTGTATTTGTTTACTTAATGTTTCCAGAGTCTTCTCTGGCAAACGTGCGATGATGACGGCCAACGTCAATGAGACGTTCATGACGTTAGAGTCCTCTTGAAGAAGAGGACACGTGAGCAGAATCAGGAAGATCTCCGGAGATTTCAGGACTGGTCCCGAATCGCAAAGCACATTAATCAGGATGTCTAAATGGACCTAAATGGAGGAGGCACATTCAGGTCAAAGAGAAGCTAATAGGTAGGTACTTCACCTACTGCCAGTGTGTGTCTGAACAGGTTAAAATCACATGAAGGATGTTTTTAACTGTTTCTTTGATCCATGGCTTTGCCAGCAGCTGCTCGAAGGCCTCGCTAGCAGCTTCTACGTCCACAGTAGAGGCTCCTGCTCCTAAGGGACCCTCACTGGCAACAAAGGGATTGAAAAAAGTAGGTGGTAGTGTGGTGTTGGAATCCTCCTTTCCTCAGCGGGATGCTTTGACAGATTTTAGCTAATTTAGCTAAAAAAAGTACACCGAAAGAGATGACAACAAAACTTACTTGTTTTTTGTAAAACTGGCAACAAGACTTGAACTTGTCAGAAACATTGAAGAGAGTTCTCTGAAGAAAAAAAAGGAACAAAATGCAGGAAACACTCTTACTGTCTACCAAATATAAGACAAATATTTTACATGTGTGGTTTAGTAATTATTACAGGACGCCCAGCGTTAAAAGGAACTACCTCTTGGCCTCTTTACTGCCACGTTCAAGAGACAACCACCTCTGCAGGGTAGCGTCACTAAGCCGCCCACTTATCCGTCCTTGAGCCACGTTCTTTAGTGGAAGACATGAGACACATCAGTGACAGGGACATCCACGCTCCATGACACAGCTTTTAGCTTGTTACGTTACCTGTGGAGGTGAGGAGTAAATGAAGTTCGTATTCCAGCCAGCTGATATTTTCAAATCTGTTCAAGCAAATCCAAATACAATGCATTTAGGAATGTCATGTACTATTTTGACCTACACTACTAATGTTTACCATCATGTGATACAGCACCTTTTTAAAATTAAGACATCTGGGATGCCAGAGGATCTCAAATGAATCTTAAAATCTAAATAACCACACTAACACACCTCTGGGAATAGACGCTGCACCGTCCGCGGTCCAGGGAAGCTGAACCAGAGAGGGAGTCAGACTGTCCTCCGATCGTCCAGTTCCAATCTGACCTTTGACCCCGCTTCCAAAAGCCCAAAGCTGACCAGAGGAGCCCAAAACCAGAGTGTGACGCCTGGGAGGCAAAAACAATTACACATTCGTTCATACCATTTGACACCAACCAAACCTATTCTGATTAGATCACGTGAGCATCTTCTACACGTTTACCTGCCACATGCAACCTGCGAGGCAGGACCACCCAGACCGTCAACCACTCGGGGTCTCACTTCCTTATCCTTCGAGTTGTGACCCAGCTGACCGTGGCCGCCCTCACCAAAGGTGAAAACCCTGCCATCCTAACAATCACACCATCCACAACGTCATGCAATGACAAATGATTGGCCTCTGATTGGTCAGAGCTTTGTACCTGTGTTAAGACAGCAGAATGAGCCTCTCCACAGCTTATGAAGGAGACACCCAGAGGCCTGAGGGCAGGAACCAAGCAGATATTGAACCTTCCTGTTAGAGGTGAGAAGCAAAATGCTGTTGAATCACCCCTAGTTTGTTCCTGGTTCATTATGATTGGACTCAGAGCTGTCCCGTCTGTTGTTTTCTCGTGTGTTTCTACTCGGCACCTTTCTCGTCCACCCTGTTGAGCCCCAGCTGGCCCTCTTTATTGGCCCCGCAGCAGTACACCAGGCCCGAGAGCGTGAGGAACAGGGAGTGGGCCGCTCCGGCTGCAATCTGCGTCACGGGTACGCCGGACAGGGACAGGACCAGGGCGGCGCCGGCCTGGAGCGGCACGTCCTTCCCCAGACCCAGCTGCCCGTGGCTGTTCAAACCCCAGGAGAACACGTCTCCTCCTGGAAAAGGAGGGGCAGCTCTAGACAAAGACCTGCACACAGGATCTGCACAGCGCATTGGGTCCTACCTTGAGTCAGAGCCAGTGAATGGCTCCTTCCACAGGCAACGTGAATCACCGGTACTGGCAGCGGCGTCTGCACCTGACTGTTTTTGACAGTGCACAGTAAGAATAAGGGGAAATATATATACTTTTTCAGTGGGGTTTCTGCAAATTCACACACTCAAAGATCCTACCTGGGTCTGATGCAGTTTTGCAGGTTTTGCAGCCCCAGTTGTCCCTCGTCGCCTGCGCCCCAGGAGAAAACGTCTCCAGACGTGCTCACGGCCAGACAGTGGTCCTGACCACACGCCAGCATCACCACACTGCGCAACGCGTCCACGCGGCCTGAAACAAGGAGACGCACGAGGAAGCAAAAGAAGAAGCCTAATGCAGCACAGTACAACACTGCTGGACTGAACAAAGGATGTGTGTGTGTGGTGGAAATTTTGGAATAAAGAAAGATGAGAGAGTTGTCCTTTTGTGTGATTTATTGAAATAATAAAGAAAAATAAAGGATAATGGGAAAAGCAAATCAAAGGCCAGCTGGGGAGATCAGAACATACCCCACGGAGGTATAATATATATATGCTGAGATCACCCCATCCTCAAGTTGTCTTCGCCTTTTAACCTCTCTGTCCGACCGGGGTGGAATGTCTGTCTAACCCATTCAAACTACATGCACCATCCTTCCTGTCACCATGTGTTTGCGAATGTTTACATTCTCACACCTGCATCAGAGACACAACTCCCTGACCTTGGGTTTGGGAGCTAGAGTCCAGAGTCAATTAGGCAGAGAAAACCATTGAACAATGTAGGTAAAATACATAAAACAGATGTGAGACTAAACACAAGATATTAATTGCAGAACATAAGTCATAAATCATATAATAACTGCATAGAACAAGGAAGAAACATTTTTCCCATAACAGTGTGTGGTGAAAGAGTCGAGGCGTCCTTTATGTTTATAGTAAAATGAACAGCCTTGGTTTCTCTGCATTGACCTCTTGCTTATTCAACTGAAGCGCCGATCGTGGAACGTGAGCCCGACGCACCTTGAAGTGCGGCTTCTCGGTAGCTTTCGTTGTCTGGACCGACGGGAGAGAAACGAAACTGAAAGCTGCCTCCGCTCATTATAAAAGACGTGCTTCAAACAAAGTAGGCTAAGTTTAAGTGTGATGTAATTTATAAATATAATAAAATATGCCTCCACGGTTAATTTCTGGTCAATCAGAGCAGCCTCTTGTGTTTTCGTACCTGGTGTCTTCTTATCCCTAGCTTTCCGTCCGAGTTGTCCCTTTGCGTTGTCTCCACATGATAAAACGTCGCCATCCCTGGTGAGGAATAAGGTGTGCGCCTCCCCGCCGCAGACGCTGCTCAGGACCCCGGGAACCGTCCAGGGCCGCGGGCTGAGGGCTCCCTGGGGCCCCAGCTGTCCGCTAGAGCCGTCTCCCCAACAGTACAGCTCCATGTCTCCACCTGCACTGGAATAAAGCGACGTCCTGGGACGCAGCGAGCCGTTACCACCGCTGATGAGGTGCTGTGGGGGGGTATCGATGAAAAGACGCACTTTGAGACACTTGTCATGTGACTGTCGATATTCATATGTGTCTAAAAGTTAAAATGCTTTCACTAGAGGGAGGGAGCTTGAGTACAAGTAGGGAGGTTGGAGAGAGAGCGAGGCAGGTACTTTGTCTATAGAAGGAGGGACTTTGTCTTGACTGGAAGGAGGGAGGGGTGCCCTCATCTTTAACTGCTTTAACTGATGGAGTAGAGATACTTCTCAATTAAATGTTCATGTAATTTTTTTTTTTAAGTTTATGAGAAGAAGCAGCAGCAGCACTGTGGTAAAAGACTGCAAGAAAACAATGCGTTCGTCTCAATATTTAATACAAAATTATTTGAGTGAAGATGCAACATATTTTTATATTTGCGTTAATCATACTGTTAACGTTGGAAAATTAAAAATGACTCCCAAAATTAGTTTTTTCATTGGTGGAGAAATCAAACTGCATGGAACCTTTTGAAACCATTGCAAATTACTTTGTGTTGATTAAGCTCTGCCGTCTCTACTAACCTTTTACTGTTGTAGCGGATTCAAATTATTAATAGTTTGATATTAATGCAGAAACATTAATATACCTTGAAGTTGGGGCACCAGGTTTGTTTTAAAGCTGAAACCACGCTTGTATTAATCTAGTCAATGCCAGATGTCAATTCAATGAGTTACTACTCATGAACAACAATAACAACTTTCTTGTGATAAAACCAAATCAGTCTCTTATGCCGTGAATTCTTGTCGCGGTTCAGTGACCTCTGCTTAAATCTGAAGAACAATGCACACAAAACCAGATTCCTTTTAACGTTTTATTAATCTAACACTACGGGATATATGAATAACATAATATGGAAATACTCAAATAAACAGAATAGCTTATCATGTCCTTTTGGCATGATAAGCAGAGGTGGAATCCTGAGAGACTTACAGGTAGATCAATAAAGTGGACTCATGGTTCTTTGATATGGACATTTGAGACGTTGGCACCAATTGTTGCCTGTTGTGATAGAAAACAGTCTCCTGTGGTGGAGAAAGATTCAGGGTCCCTTATCTCTGGGGACAGGAGAGGACGTAGAGGCTCTTCAATGAGGGAGTTAAGTTCACATGTAGGTCAGGTTACCTCAGTCCAGACGTGGATTGCTACACTGTGTAACTTGCATGCTAAACAGGAAGTGGACCATCAAAATAAAAGACACACTTCAAAGTATCAGTAGCAAAAATACATTTTGCTGTACAAAAGTACTCCAGGTTACTTACATACACAACTCAATCTAATGTCTGTCACATATTATTGATACAGTACACATGTATCCTAAGACCATGTAACATTGGGGGTTGCTAGGGGAAACCGGCTCAATGGTGCTCTGTCAAACGGGCATTGCCTCGGCTCAGGATTAAAGCCCCCCCTGCCCCTGATGGACTCCTCCCTGTCGGCCACGGCACCTGAAACACAGAACACACCTACAGACCCGTCCTCAAAGCCCACGAACACACGCCGAGGCTCCCACGCGACCAGAGCTGACGGGGTCTTGGGCAGATGCACCATTCCTAGCCTCTCCCCGTCCGAAAGCCGCGCGGCCGCGAGGACGTGCCTCGCATGCCGGAAGCAGGTGCAGCTGCTGTCCGAACAGGTGGCGCGTGACACGTAGACCACATAATCTCCAGACTGGTCCAAACTGGCTCTAATAACGCGACCCCCGGCGTTGAGCGAGCACAGTCTGACCCGACGGAGGTCTAAGACGCTGATGGCTTCGCTAGCCGCCGACAGCAGCGCGTAGCTCCCGTCGCTGGACACCTGGAAGTCGTGCGGTCGGCAGCGGAACGCAGAGGGCAGCTTGAGGTGTCTGCACACGGTCTCCTCCGCCACGTTCCACGTGAACACCGCCCCCGAGGCGCCGAGCGCCACCACCAGGTCCGGCCGCTCGGGAAGCGCGCGGAAGGCGACGACCGGCTCGGCGCAGGAGAACCGCTTGCAGATGGAGCCAAACCACAGGCTGGCTGCCAACAGGTCGCCATGGTGACGGCCAATGAGGAAGGTGCTCTCGGGCGACACCTGGGCGTCGGACAGGCGCAGGGCGACGCGGCACACGACGCTCCCGCCCGCCATCTTCCAGACGCGCGGCAGCTCCCGCTCGGAGACGCTCACCCCGAAGCTGGAGTTGGGTGCGATCAGGATGTCCGCGGTTCCGGCGGCGCGGACGCGCAGCGCGTTCCGACCCGTTTCTGTCAGCCACACGTAAATCTCGCCGGCCGAGAGCGACACCAGGCGGGCGGCGTTGGGAGAAAGTCGCAGCTTCTCCACGGGAGCGCCGTGCAGGAGGCTGTGGTGGGGCAGCCCCGTGTGCAAGCTCCACCTCCACACGGCCTCCGAGCCGTCGGTGGAGTAGAACCAGGCTCCTGCTGGGTCCACCAGCACCTCCCTCACCCCGAAGCCCATCTTTGGAGCGGCGCCCGCAGCTGCTATCATCCTGGAGTCCCACGCCGTCAGGCAGCCGTCCTGCCCGACACACACGAGGTGCGAGGCCGTGGTGAGGAGGCCGCGGGGCCGACGGGGGGTCTCCAGGGACAGGACGCACCCCCCCGTGCTGAGGCTCCACACCAGGACCAGGCCGCACGCGTCCAGCGACGCCGCGAACAGCCGTCCGTCCTGGCAGAGGACGGCGTGGGCGAAGGTCTCGCCCCGCGGAGCCAGGAACCGGTCCACCACGTCCCAGTCACACGTTTCCCACAGCGTGACCTGGTGAGACTGACAGACCAGTAACAGATCATTCCCCCCTGAGTGGTCTACGCTGCAGACCGCTGTCGATTCCCCTCCGATGAGCGTTTCTTTCGTAACCACTGGTCGGGTTTTTGCCGCCACGTCCCACAGAGTTACGTTCCCCATGGAGTCCACGCACGCCATCTCGCCCCGGTCTTCGCGGAGGACGAGGGCCGTGACCTCGCTGCGGCGCGGGTTCGATCCGGCGCCGAGGAGGCCGCTGCTGTCAGTGTCAAAGACGGACACGGCGCCGTCCTCCTGCCCGCAGAACAGGTAGCGGCCGTCGGAGAAGCGCGTCGGCGCCGGCGCTGTCCCACAGGAACAGCTTGTTGCAGCGCGTGGAGAGCAGCAGGAACTCGCCGCTGCTCCTCACGCCTGCAAACGTCAGCCCGCGCGGCTCACGGCTCGGCTCCAGTCTGGCGACGCCGCGCCCGGGGCTCCTCCAGACCCAAACGGAGCCGTCATTCGCTATCACTGCTACCGTCCCGCGGGCCGTCCCCGCTGCTTCTGCAACCGAGGCCTCCAACCGTAAACGCCTAATGAAGGGGACAGAGGACGGAGCGGGACACAGGACCGTTCCTAATCCAGTTCCACTCCTCCTCCGCTCCCGTCCGATCTCGGCGACGTACTCTTCGAGTGCGGGGAAGACCCGCAGATAGGGGAGGAGGCCCGCCTCCATCACCGCGGGCAGCTGCCAAGGGGAGAGCAGCAGGAGGCGCGCGGAGGAGGTCAGCACACCGGCTAGGAGGCGCTTCTCTGCAGAGAACGCCCACGGGCCTCGCTCCCGCTCCAGCAGGGCCACCAGATCCCCCAGGAGCCCGGCCCGGACCATGGCGCCGTGGAAGCCCGGCGACATCAGCAGGCCGCGCTCCGCCTCCGCCCACCTGTCGCTCAAGCGCAAGTGATGCGGCAGCTCTGCGGCTTTTCTCAAGTTTACTCGAGCGGCTCCTCTGAAGACGAACGGATCCTCCAGCTCCTGGCTCCCACGAGGCCATCGGCCACTGAAGTAATCCGCCATGTTGGAGTGCATCTCCTTCCTCACCTGAGGGGCTGTTAAATACTTCTTGGCCACCACTATCTTGAAATGCCTGCTGAACCAGCACAAAACATCCGAGCCCATGACCGTCCTCCGAATAAGAACCTTCCTCAAGTCCAATAGCAGCGTCTCCACGTCGACCTGCGGGAGCCTCGTGCCGGAGGAGGAGCTCTGGCGGCCATCACCGCACAGCAGGTCGGCGAGCTCGGCCTCCGTGAGCCCAGTTCTGGAGAGGGCGAGGTAGGAGAGCGCGCGGGTCACGAGACATGAGCCGTGTTTCTGCTCGCAGCGATCCAGGAGCGCAGAGATGGACGAATGGACGCCGTCGGGAAGGGACAGCTCGGTCACATCCGAATCTGATGAGGGAGACGGGGGCAGATGTTACAGTCACGAAGACCGTGTGGCTTCTGTTGGTGCTGCATTCGTCATACCAGACTGCCAGAGCGAGGTGGGCCCATGCAGGAGGCGAGCATAAAGGGTCAGACCGCAGGACGCCAGCGCCCTGTTCAGCAGAGCCTGTTGTCCAGACGTCACCCTCCTCCCCGAACCCGCGAGCAGCGCGGCCAACATCTGCAAACGCGCCCTCCTGTCCGTCGATCCCAGCCGCACCCCGCTGCATTCTGGGTAATGTGCATGGACGGCCTGCAGTACGTGCGTTCTGGTGGAGGAGGCGGTGACGATGAGTTTGACGCCGGGGGGGAGCGGAGAGGGGAGGCTGCGGACGACCGGAAGGCCGACGTCGCGTTCCAGCTGGTCCAGGCCGACGAGGACCAGAAGTACGGGTCGTTTGGGGGACGGCAGCAGGGTGAGGAGGGAGGAGAGGGTGTCCTTAAGCTCAGAGAGGCTGATGTCAGGTGAGTTGAAGCCCTCAGGGCTGGGACATGGTGCAGGATTAAGACGGCTGCATTTGCAGAGTCTGGGTTTAGAGGCGCAGACGGGGTGAGTGGCGCGGTCGACGCTGGGATCCTGAGTTGGGACAGAGCACATGTGGCATTTTCTGGCTATTTGATAGCACAAGCTGGACAACACGTGCTTGGGTGAAGTGTTGAGAGAGGGGTTGCAGAAGTGTGTGACCACGACAGGATTGCAGCCTGGAAGCCAGGACTTGATCTGTGGAGACAAACAAAAACAGCATAGAACAGCATTCTATGCTAAAAAAAAATCAAAAGATAATTTGAAGGAAATTTGTTTGTTTTTCATGTTTGGGAAATTATCGAGGCCACTTGCCTGGTGGACACAATGTGCCAGCAGCACTGTTTTGCCTGTGCATGGACCTCCTGAAACCACCAGGGGGCACTGTTTGTCACTCTGTTGCACATAGGTTCTGACCTACGACCAAAAAAGAGGAATAAGAATAGCGAAAAGACGAAGCGGGATCATCAACCTACAGTGTAATATTGTTTAGCTATTTGTTTGACCCTCACCGTCCCCTCCTCTGGTCGAGGGATGTGATAACATCGGCTCAGGGTCTCACACCACTGCTCCTGCTCGGCCTCCTCTCCGGCCAGCGCGTCACCGAGCTGCGGTTCGTCTCGTCCCCAGATGTCCCAGCTGTCAATCAGCGTCGTCAGGTCAGCGTTCACCTGCAGGCACAGCGATTCGGCGTAGCTCAGCCTCCTGGCTGTCGTGTAACCATGGCGACGGTCACACTCTGTGGCGGCGGCGTAGACCCGCAGTTTGCGGGAAGCGATGACGGAGGGGAGGAAGCGGTCACACAGATCTGAGAGCAGCTGTAAGTCTGTGGGAGTTGTCTGTAAATGTAGGATACACCAAAATAATTTTACTCAAAGGTAATATATTCAGCAAAAAATAACACGTTTTACACATTCTATGCAGTATAATCTTTGTAAAAGGTAGGTTTTTTTTTAAATAAACTGCATACAGCAGCCTCTGACGGAGGTTTTTTCTCCTCCTTCGCTCGTTCCCCCGTTGCGTTGACGACCGTGTGGATGTAAACTAGGCCGCGTGTGGCGACGTCGTCACCATGACCGCGGTCCAAAGCAAAGCGCAGGTCTGCATCCAGAGCTAGAGACAGGGAGAGGAAGTAACAAAAGCCACGTAACACCACATTTGAACGTCTCTCACGCAGAGGTACGTAGCGCGGAGCTCTCACCTGATCTGCGGTATCTGTGGGCTCTTTCGGGGGTCATTCGGCCGTTGCGGACGCACAGACTCACACTCGTCTGAAGCTTTTCTTCCTTTGCCTTCGTTCTGATTTTTGTTTCCTCCACATTCTACAAACCAAAAAACAGCACCTTCGTCTAAAAAGCCAAAGTTCAGTAACCAAAAAAAGTATTATTCGCTGATACGTTTTATTCCTATTTGTATATCACTATACGGTGGTTACGTCATGTGCCCGGCTAGCTCAGTCGGTAGAGCATGAGACTCTTAATCTCAGGGTCGTGGGTTCGAGCCCCACGTTGGGCGCTACCTTTTGCGCAATTTCGTATTCTTTTTTTGGACTAGTGTGTTTTCTTTGTTTACCTTTCTTTCCTAAATAAAATGTTTGCAGTATGAGCATATTGACCTGAGCACAACGTGTGTGTCTATGAGGAGGTCTCAGGCGGTAGGATGGAGGAATGCTGTTCTCGTCCCTTTGATAAGCCTCCTCCAGCTCCTGGGTGCTGACTCCCGCCTGCTGGCTTTCCTGCAGCAACAGGTGGAACTCTGACACCTCCACCTGGGCAGGAAGCGTGGCTGTGCCGTACTGATGTCCTATCAGAGCCTGCAGCACCACCACGTGGACACAGAGAGAACAGCAGCAAGAGCTCCATCATCCATCCATTACTGTCTTTTAATGTGGACTTACAGGTCAAGACACTCAAAACAACAAGTAGAAGAAGCAAAGGTTCCTGCAGCAGACAGCCTGTCAGTGCTACTTATGTAGCTGATGTTTGCTGCAGCAGTATTTACCAGTAGAAATGGCCCAGCTGAGCTTTCTCTGCATTCCGCAATCAGCTGCTGTCTGGTGTTCTCATCAGGCCATCGACTGGGATCGCTGGACTCGAATGGGTCCACCACCTACACACATAGTGGTTAATGCAACAGCAGAGCGTGCAGTAGACGGCTCATAATTCATCTGTGAACCACAGTGAGACGTTGGTAACTGATCCAGCAGAGGCTCAATAACACAACAGCTTCCGAATTACAGAGGCGGCTGAATGAAGTCGGCACAATGATGGCGGAGCTGGCCCCCGGGCCACTTTAAATAAGAGGGTTGCATCACAGCTGCGCATCATCTGCTTTTCAAAGCTTAATTTGTTAAAGTTGAACAGAGCTGAACTTTGCAGTAATGATGTGAAAGAATAAAACCCACACGCGCCTGGAAGCGACTAAACACTAATGCGTCCCTCTCACGCTGCTGGTAGACGTTGATCGTCTCTATAGATTGTTCTTTAAGTTAACGAGCAGGAAACTTAATGGATTCCATAATAAAAGATATTTTATGTCGCATTTAATGTTTTATTACTTCTAACAACTTACTAAATACATTTAGAACAACACAAACCACAAGCTATTTAATTGGTGGGAAGACAAGCACGACAGGTTCAGTCTAAGGATAACAGTTTTGTTTGTTGTTTGAAACCAATTTTTTGTTGCAGGTTCAAAAATACAGCTTTTAATGTGCCTGCGTGGAACTCTAGCTTGTTCATAGGAAGATGAGAAAGGATGTAAAACCTTCACTAGTGTCTTTACAATCCTCTCCTGCAGCAAAACACAACTCAGAAGCGAGGAGTGGTGCGTTCACTCACCCTGACGTCCAGTCCCAGCGCGTGTCTGCAGTGCTGTCTGAATCTGGGGAAAACGCCCTCGCGCAGAGCTCTGCGCTCCACGACACTGTCTGCAACAGGCAGGGACACATTTTAGGAAATTCAGCCCATCATTTTTCAGCCCATCCTTTATAACCATGACTTATTTACGCACCCTCTGGGTTGGAGCACAGAAAGAGTTTAACGCAGGACGAGCTGCTATTTGAGGACGGATCCATGTTTTCCTGTAGGAGCAACCTACAAAAAACTAGTTATGAACATTTACATCCAAAGACAAAGTTCCCAGTTGCTGCTGCTGCTTCTTTGGCTTCTGCTCCACTCAGGAAACTCTTGCCTGTGTTTATAAGAGCCTATTGTCAAGCTCACACCCACCTCTAGGAGCTGAAACGTCCACACAGCAAACACACACGCACGTTTCCTTCACACCGATTTTAGGCAAACATGAATATTTACAGCACAGTCATGCAATAAACACACAAAACCCTATAACACAAAACCCAAAAGAGCAGACAGCAAACTACTTTTCAATATTTTTTTATTAATTAACATTTGTACACAATAAATACAAACTTTTTTGTACAGCCAATAATTATATGCAGAAAGACTTTTCATTATTGTCACCATGGCAACTGTCTGTGAAGCAAGAAAAAGGCCAGTTGTTCCACCGCTAGTTAATAACAGCGGCTGTGCAACTGCTCCAAATCCAAGGGTGAAAAATATGGAACTACATAAAACCAAAAACAAGCTCAGAGCAAATAATAGAATGCTGCAACACAATGTTCAAAAAGGGAAAATGCTGTGCTAAAGTGGCAACTGGCAACATAAAGGTAATTCGTTTCCTATGCGATGGATAGACTGACTGCTTTTATGACGGGAGGGCCTGCCTGATGCTGATGTAAACCATAAACTTCAAAACAAGTTCGAAAACGAGTATAAAAAAAGATCTCAGAGAGATCACGGAGAGGCTGCCGTTCCTCTGACCCCACCGCTCCGGGTCGAGTCTGGGTCGCACACCAGCAGCAGGTCTGGATGCTACACTACATGTGTTGTGGTTCTAAAGGCTGATTTAATAAAACAAATGGTCTTTTTAAGCATTTTTAAAATTTCTTGAATCTAGAGAAGAACTCACTATGGGCCCAGATCAGGTCTTTACAAACTGTGTCCCAGCTCCATATTACATATTCTGTAAATGTCACTGCACTGATTTTCAAACGTCATACTGTTTTTACAATTCACATACAAAATGAATATACATAACAGGAGAGAGAAACACACATTGAATGTCTTCACTTTTAGTTTTTCGCCATTTTTCTGGAGATTTTACACCATGATTATCTTGAATCAGCCTATTAAACACCACATATTTATCAAGTGCATTCCCGACTCTGAAATTAACACTGGCTACAATAGATATGGAGTAAAGAACTGGGACACGTCTTCAGAATCAAACAAAAAATTACATATTCAAAATGTATCATCTATTTTATTTGTTGTTTATAAAATTTAAAAAAAAACAACACTTATCTCCCCTTTTCTTTAGAAAAACAAGAAAAAGTATCAGTCACACTGAAACAAACTGGATGCAACCAAGCATTCAAACAAAAACAATAAGTGGCTTCTGTGTTTTTAACTAAAGTGATGGATCAGAGGCATTTTAGCTCGTTCTGACGCTGCTACTTTGCAGGAAAAGTACAAATAAATAAAAGTGCTACACTGCCCTTTAGGCAAGAAAGGGTTATTTAATTTGATTAAAAAACGCAATGGTTTGTATTTAGCTTCAATTGTTTGTCATTTACTGTTTCTTTTTCCACTATGGATCTCTTTTTCCTGTTTCTATCACCGACAAGGCTGAAATGTAAAACATGAGAAAAACAAAGGGATGATCTTAAAACACTGTGTCTCTTTGCTGCTATAAAAAGGTGACTCCCACAGCGATGTGATGGGGATGCTTGGAAACAGATAAAAATAATACCTGCAAATGTAATGTACTGTGTGTCAGCTAATAGGTAAATGTGTTATACATGAGCAACAGCATAAATGAATCAGAATCAGAGTGAGGAGATATGATCTGTAGAGATAAAAGCTGTACAGTTCATTCAATGATTAATAAAACTCCTGACCCCCAAATACTTTCATTGCCTACTGTGGATCATGTCCAATAAAACATTTCTTTGTCACCACATAGTGAATACCAACAATTTCAGTGCTTTTGAAAGCACCGCCTGCCTCCTCCTGGACCAACCAGTGACCACGCAGCGGGTCAGAATGACAAAGATATAACAACGCATGTGTAGTATTATTCAGCTGTATGTGTGTACATGATAACCACTGATTTACACCCACTGCCAATGGACAAAACAGAGAAAAGGCGAGGGATGAGAAGAAAGGCTGAGATAAGAGCAGGAAGGAGGATCCAGCCTCCTTTCCCCTTTGCTTTCACCCTCCTCTCCCTTCACTCCTGTCTTCCCTTTGTCATACTGTATTTACAATGCCCTTCAGTATGAGGATAAAACGTCCACTACATATCAGACATGGTAATCCATTCAGCTGAGTTATATATGAAATGCTGAGCATTAACACTCCTATGACAACAGTAATGTACTGTACTAATACACATTGAATACATATGATCATAAGGACTATATTTGGTGAGGGCAAGGCTGGGGAGAGGGGGTCTTCTTAATACATCCATGAGGGGGACTCTGCATCCCACACACACACACACACACACACACACACACACACACACACACACACACACACACAACCCATCCATGTACTTCATGCTCCACTACAGGCCACAACATGACAACCTTGGCAACTGATTCTGCTTCACAGAGCCCAGTTTATGCGATATGTCAAAAAATAAATAAAACTCTATTTCTCTTAAACCACCTGAACATAAAATCCAGTGAAACATGGAGTATTTCACTTCAACTTTTTAACTGGGCCAGTTAGCAGTTCTTTCTTCTCATGTTATAATTGAATGGACCGTGTAGGATAATAGACGTATATAGTCAGTATGTTTTAATTTGTTTTATCAGCTCATCGGTGGCAAAGAAAAACAAAAGGATTTGTGTTCACTCACACCTCCGCACCACAAACATTCATTCTCCCCCCTGCTGTGCTCTTGTTTGCTGCCTGATGAGGTGAGGTTTTAAGGCAAGAATGGAAGGACGGGGGAGAGAGGGGGAGGGAAGGGCTGTGGAGGTGGCTACTGCGGCACTTCAATAGGAAGCTGATACAGGGATCCCCCCCCCTCCCTGCTCTCCTCCTCGACTCGAGGATGGGAGACGGCTCGGAGCAGCTGGAAGGTTCCACGAGGTTCAGTTCAGTTTACTTCACATCACCTGTTTGGGCTCACTTCAGTCCAGAGAGGCTTGGTTCCCCAAACCGGTCATTAGTGTCTGTGAGCACCTTCAAGCCCGTCTGTCACACCAGCGTGATCTCCACCTCCTCTGTCTTTTCGCTCTTCTCCTGCTGTCGGCGGGCATGCTGTTTGGGTGGAGGAGGAGCAGCTCGCACCTGTAGCAATGAAGGAATGAATGAGCAATACAAGTTCTACAGTAAAATAAAGAAGCTGGAAACAGGGTTGTAAACTGCCTTAGACAACTAATCAATCATTAGCTTCCTATTTGTTCATTTATAATACAGTATTACAGATACAATACGTTTTTTAGCATATTAAACCTTCTTATGCAACTTAAATATCAAAATATGCTGACAGGAAACTAAATATAAATAAAGAGTTAAACATAAATAAGTCTGATACACACAGGCCGTAGTTTCCCTGGGCCTCCTTCAGGGGTGAATCGCAGTGGTTGAGTCTGAGGAAATCCTGGCGACACTGGACTCCTGCCAGAGGTTTGATCTACCGAGAGAGAAATGATAAAAAGCCACAATGAGTGTTCCCAGCAAACACGTTGTTTTACTGTTTGTGTGTGTGTTTCTGTCTCTTACTGTGAGTGGAGAGTGGGCCCTTGTGTGCTGAGGCAGGCAGTGGAGGCTTGTGCTCCCCGTTAAGTGCAGCGGAGGGTGAGCGTGGGAGAGGGGGGGGCGTGGAGGTCTCGGGGCTGGTGAAAGAACTGATGGGGGGCTGATCGTACAGTGGCAGGGGTGGCAGAGACGACGGCAACTTCAAAGACGGGGAGATCTACGAAAAGATGCAGAAAAACCACCTCGCGTGATTCCATGCTCTGTGTAATCTGGACCGTGATCACCGGAACAAATATTTCTGATGACAGCATCCGGATTGGAGTGCGGATTGGGGTTCTTGAGTGTGTTATGGCTACGCTCAGAGGACGGGAGAGCTTTGCCCTTCCTGTTGCTGCAGCTCTAACAGGGCACCACTCAGTATCACAGATAAAACCTCTACTCTTGATTGCAGTGTAGGGTTTTTATCAGGGAGCAGCAGGAACACGGCAGCTCTGATCCGCTGTTTGTGAACTCTGCCCTGCTGATAGATCAACTGGAAACAGGCAGGAAGGGAGTAGAATGGGCCGACAGAGGACCGCACTACATCCTTAGTATTTCTGCCCTGAGGAAATAACTGACCAGATCCGTAGCTCAGCTCTGGAGTCTGGAGAAAAGTAAAGTGAGTAAAGCGAGTGTCTGTGTGATACTGTACCTGTATGTCACCCGCCCCTCCTCCGCTGGTCTCCCCGTTTTCAGTCAGGTCCTCTACCAGCACAGAAGGAAAGACTCCCACCCGTCCGTTGAGCTCCCCCTCCCAGAAGCCGTCGTCTGTCTGAGTGTTGCGGCTCAGCAGGCGGATAACGGCTCCCTCGCAAAAGGAAAGCTCCTCGTCTGCCTGACCCTCGTAATCATAAAGTGCACGAACATACGCCACTGCAGAGTGAGGGGAGGACAAAGAGATGCAACAAAGGGAATTATTATTATTCTTGGAGGAATGCAGCTGTCTGTCTGTCCCTCATTGTCGTGAGGAGACTAGTGCAGAGTGCTGGAGAGAGGGAGATACGGGGAAGACAGAAATACTTTAACTGTGATGCGTCAGTGAACTGCGATGATAATTAGGTGTCAGATGTTCCTCAAGTATTCAGGTAGAGCAAGAAAAAAAAGGTAGAAGAAGAGGAAGTTAGCAGCACTGTGGTGAAAATTCCCATAAAGAAGAGCAAATTCCCAAATGAAAACAACTAGTCAAGCCAATCTTATTCTTGTTCCCTGCTGTCTGATGGAGAACCACTTAGACCTTAAATTACCCAACAAGTTTCAGTACACAACAACAGACATACACAAAAACAGAAACACCAGGCACACTGAAATGAATTAGCTTCTTCTGTTGAAATCTTAGCCTCGACACCACTTACTGCTTGTGTCGCCGTTGATGCAGCCAGAGTGCAGCTCCGGCTCGGTTGAGTTGGATGAGGTGTGCGATCGAGCGTCGAGCGTGGCCAGAGACTGAAGCATGCTCAGCAGACTGTTGGAGGTCGGGAACTGAAGGTATTTCTCTGGGACATAACCTACGTGACCAGTTTTATTGCGAGCCTGAAAAAACACACATTCGTCCGATGAAGTGAGTTTGACGAAGGGCGGGGGGGCCGACCGCGCAGCACAAAGACTCCGCAAAGTAATGTGGACCCACCTTCACCCAGTCCTCCATGTCTCCGTCCTCAATGACTTCAAGCATCTCCTGTTCATCGATAGTTAGTTCATCTGGCTGGGAGGCCTGCGGGAGACAGACAGCAGCAATAGGAAAGTGGGAGAGAGAAACAGGAAGCAGCTAAAGTCATAGCATTAGCACAAAATGCTGTGTGTTGTGTTCCTTGGTGGAGACACTTGATACGTGTGGGGGGATGTGACCGTGTGGGTTGGTTCATACTGCACCTTGTACGAGTACAGGACTTTGCAGGTCAGCGGGTAGTTTCGGAGAGTCCCCGAAGGACTAGAACTGCTGTCGTCAAAAACCTCCATGTTCTCTTCACATTCTTCACCTTCTTCACGCTCCAGGTCCACTGTGCCCTTTAACACACACACACACACGCAGCCAGATAAAGTCAAACCTCTGATTAGCACAAGGACAAATAAGGAAAAAAGCTCCACTCACCTCTAACGCACTAGAGGTGGAGTCCAGAACTGAATACCACCAAGTACAAACCTGCTCTGTCTTTCACACTCTCGCCTGTGTTACCGTCCTAATGTCTATTCAACATTTGCTAAGTCTCCTTATTCAGCTTTTCGACAGTGTTAACTAAACAACCTGCACCAATGCTTCCTTACCTGCTCTCTGTTTTCTGTCCTGCTCCGTTTGGCTACTGCAGCTTTAAGCCACAGGTTGAAGAGAGGCTAATGTTTCATATGATCCCTCCTTCTTTTGTTGTCTAAATATGTGACTGGCTTATATGAAGGTTGTGTGATCCAGCCGGGACAGAAAGATCCATCACACACACACACACACACACAATGAGCCACACATCAATTTAAATACTGTATTTAGGGAGAAAGAATGTGTGTGTGTGTGTGTGTGTGTGTGTGTGTGTGTGTGTGTGTGTGTGTGTGTGTGTGTGTGTGTGTGTGTGTGTGTGTGTGTGTGTGTTTATGCACTCCTAAGCCATTGTGTTTAGTCATCAGATTTCTGATGACACAGTACACTCTACACTAGTGCACAATAAGCCTTTGTGTGTTTTCTAAACGATAGGATCTCCCAGGATGGTTTCATGGACAGAAGAATGGAAAGAATAACCTTGAGGTGTGCTTTAACAAAAATGCACACAGTCGTGTCAATGCTGCCCACTGGGAACGGTTCTACTGTACACGCCAAGCTCACAGTGACAACATTAGGATTTTTGGGTTGGTCAAGTTCAGCATTTTGGCACTAAAGATACGACGTACAGCTAAGGCTTAAGAGTGATGAACACCTTCAGTATGTTCACAAACAATATAATGGTCAAATTTCAGTTTTGATCAGTCGACAGAAAGATTTGTGACAATTATGTAAATATTCTTCCCAAAATCCCAATTTCAGTGCACTGTGCAGCCTGTGGGTCCAAACTGACCCGCGTGTAACGTAAAACTACGTCTCAGTGAGAACCATTAGACCCGAGATGCAGACAAATGGATGAGATTATTGGTCCTGGAGGTAATAAGTGTGTAATGAAGGCACTGGATACTCGTGCCACTTGAGGGCTCGCTGCTGATGATAGTTTACTGTTGAATTAATAGGGCTGAGTGGGATGAAGACAGAGCTGAGGGAAGGAGCTGCTCCTCACACTCGTCTGAGCTATGGCCTCCTCAGCAAATCATCATTCCCAACCCATCAATTCTTTCTTCTGTCTCTCGCCGTCGGTCACTTCTTGACCTGCTCCTAATCAGCAAACGGCTGTTTACAATCCCCCTTCCTCTCCCTCTCTCTATCACACGTTCGCTCTACTCCCCGTGTTGCACCTTGTTATAATAATCTCTCCATCTTTGCTGCTGTCAGTCTCTTCAAGCTCTGGTGCACTCCAAGTTAATTCAAAGGTTTCGGAGGAGCTGTCTTTCCTTTCAGTGATTCTCCTCATCTGTTACATTTTTGACACATACTCATAAAGTTAAATAGGGCAAGCAACATTCAAAAGAAACGTTAAAGTATTCCCAAGACTAATACAAAATATTCCAAATCACAGTGATCAAAACCATAGGCTGTGTGAAGTGTTATGTTTGTCAAGGTTTTTCACAATCCCCCCGTCTCTCTCACCTCTGCGTCCAATTTTACTTCAGCATTATCACAATGACGCTACTCCCTCTTCACCTCTCCCCCTCAAACCTCCGCCAAGTCACACTATCTCCTGTTCTTCCCTGCTAAGGTTCTCTCCTCTATTTGCTGTCTAGCACTCCCCCTTTCAATGCAAATCATGTTATCGTCCCTCTTTCCAGGCTTTCTCTCCTTTTCTCACACTCGGCTGCATCATCGTGTGAGCAGAATGTCAAATCTTTCCAGTGGAGCAGACTGACTATGTTTAGTCCTGTTGACAGAAACGCACACACGTCTCCTCACAGAGTCCTGTGTGGGATTACACTTGGAGTCATGGTCACACCCGCAAGAAAAGAAGAGAAAAATGTACAACTACATAAGCAACCATTATTCAGCCAGTTAGCTTAGCTTAACACAAAGAATGAAAGCAGAGAGGCAAACTATTTGTCTGGCTTTGTTAAGGGCACCAAACCTCTAATTTGTTTATTCCAGCATTATCCAGTCCTATGTTTTCTAAACTTTATGCTCAGCTGAAAAAAACTTGCCTAATAATGGAGTTACAGATAATATGAACCTGAAAGCCTCCTACTACTTGTCAGTAATAAGAAAAAGATGAAATATGGCTAATAATAATAATGATAACAGTGATAAAAACATATCTTCATATTTCACATCATTACTCAGGATATAGTATAACACCAAATGTGATACACTGTGCAAAGACTAGCACACATCAGTGTTATAATAGGAAAGAGGCGCATTTTATCAGCGTGGATCTAGTGGGACAGATGATTAAGCAGCTGAGGTCAATAATCTTGCAATATACTGTGCATCACTCTGAAATAGATCTGTCACAAGAGATGATACATGTGGGAGGTTTTCACATAATAAAATCAGTGAGGTGGTGGAGCCATGTGATTTACAAACAGCAACACAAATCAGTGACGGGATGTTCTACTTCCATGTTGCACGTGTGATTATTCTACTTAATAAAAACTGCTGCAGCTTCCTTCAGGTGTCCTTCAGTTCACTTGCATTAGCATAGTACCAGTGACAAGTGGCTTGGCAAGGACGCAGCAGTGTACTGTAGGTGGAGTGGGGGGAGGTGTCTCACCGACAGTGAGGGATCGTGGGAAGTGTAGCTGGCCCAGCGTTCGTTCTCCAGCTCCTCCATCACCTACAGCATGCACACAGAGAGTGGGGGGGTTTGTATACACACACACAGCGTGGATATGAATATACGCAGGTCTGACGGCTGTTTGTGTGAATGTGACGACTGAGTGGATAGAGGCAAACACACACACAAACACACGCACACGCACACACACACGCACGCACGCACGCACACACACACACACACACACACATGGCCACACAACGTTTGTGTCAAGAATTTATTTAAAACACACCTGATTCATGGCACTCTTCAGCCAGGTATCCACGGCAACCCCCACTTGCCGTAAAAGGTCCAGCCGAGCCTCAGCTTTCAACTTTATTATCTTTGGAGACACAAGAGATGGGTAAAGACCATTAGGAAGACTGGGCACAAAAGTTACCAGGCTTCACTGTTTTTCACCATCTGCTTTTCTTTAAAAAGGCACCTTCTCCAAATCTTTGAGCAATGAACTAAAGCTGTGTTTAACAGCCAGTGTGCACCTACAATAAATCACCACAATTAACCTAATTAAGTTAAATATTACAGTAGCTATGAAGTAAAAACTTTAACACATGCTGTGAGAGCAATAAATTATGTCCCACAGTGGCTCAGCAGTAACAGTTGGTAATAACCACTCTGATTATTAGGGCTTTCAGCTGCTAAACATCACACACAGCTCACTGGCATAATCAGATGACCCGAACTAGATCTGCGCGGCAGGACCTGTCATGTAGTCCCTCACATACTATAATAAATTATGAAATGTACCGAAGGAAAAAAAATACTGAGCTATAACCAGCATTGGGGAAAGCCCTGAGTTTTATATTTAATCTGTCGGGTCTCCTGAACCTTTGCTTTTATCTCCGAAGCTTTATCGTTCCATATTCTCCTTTCATCAACTTCCACTTTCATTCCCTGTTTCTCTCCTTTCTCTGTTGCTGACAGGGCAGAGTGATACCTGATTCCTCTCGACACATATACAGGTAATGCTCGATCAATAAAGACCAAAGTGCTTAAGCATTTTTTTCATGTCTATTAGCGCTGCCCAACAAATGCCAGCAGAAAGCTTCATCTTCGGTCGCCGCTACTGCTTCTGTTGGACCATACACATACAGGACTAATGGAAAGAGAAGTTTGAAATATTGACCTGTGTACTGTCAGGCACGGCTGCTTCAAAGAATGTGCAAAGGTACGTTCATTAGGTAAAGTCAATGAAATAGATAGACAGCGGTGAGAAGACGACCCAACCGAGCTGCTTCAGTCAATAAACCCAACAAACAGGCAGACAGAGAAACAAAGACAGAGACGGAGAAAGCTCAACTGTCTGGCTTAAATTAATAATGATCTTTTAAATTTATGACTGACCTAAAACTTTGTGCTGCAACAAAGTCACAAACTGCAAACTAAAAGCTGAACATTATACTATAAAATGAAACATTAAGAAGCAGAGTGGGAGTAGTTTGGCCAATTACTGCCAATATGTGTCTATAGTAGCTGCTATACAAGCATCAGATCAGCAATATAATAATTCTGTACTGATACACACAAAACTGTATGAGAACACAGCACTGAAGGTGAATTTAGATAAAAGTATGCACTGATCAGCAGTGGAACTCTGGATATCCATAGTTTGATTGTGTTAAGAAAAACGACAATGGCTTCACTATGTTGATGCATCGTTTGCGTCGGGAAAGTCCTGGAGCTGTAATGAGCACAGACTGAACCTTCAGCAGCTCATTAGAATGAGCCTGCCTCAAGTGTTCCCACTCTCAGCCTGTAGGAATGTTTCACAATAGGGGAATGATAAGAATAACAATAATCATCTTTTTATAATATGGAAAATGTATTTTAGGGGAATTAGAAACGTCACCAACAAAAAGACATGATGCTTCATCTGACGTACAAATGCTGAGCTGGCTTTGGAGCACATAATGAGTTCAGTCAGTGAGAGTAAACAAGTTTTCCTCTCAGATATTTACTTCTCAAAAAGACCTAATTCACACTACTGTACATTTATGTTTCAACCATTGTACTTGACTTTTATCAAGGCGTCTAACACAGAGACTCTTCTTTCACCGCCCTCACTGAGGCGAGTGTATTAAAATGGGCCGCTGAGGTGAATCAAGGTGTTGGAGAACGGTCGCCCCGCAGACATACAGTAAATAATGATCCCATTTTAGCACAGACAGTGGATCGACTCTAAACATTGATTTTGAGCCTCCTTTGTCCACCAAAGCGTTAAAGATGTTGTCACACACAAACCAGGCAATTTATGAGCGATCATTAAACAAGGACAGGTAGCAAGACTAGCTATGACATCAATCTTTCTCACTGGCCAGTAGCCACGTTTAGCCTTCAAGCTCCAGTTTCTAAAAAGCAGAGGAGTAAAAATAACATTTCTCCACTTAGTCAACGCAGGTAGGTTATAATTCACAAACTTATTTAAATTAGGTGTCATTAACTCATTCTCTGTCATGCATACATGCTTAGCTTGAGTTTCCTAGTAACAAGTTCTCAAAATAGCTACTGCAAAGTGCTTGTAAATGGAAAGGATGATGCTATCACTTTTCAGATAATACTGTTATCAAACCAGGATAACGTCTCTTGTACTGCCGTCACTCCCTTTATTATAGTGCGATAAGAGCTCTGTGTTTGAAGCCATTTATACAAAATGAGCTCATAAAATATTCATAATCCTATTCAAGGTAATGCTGTGGCCTGAAAGCCTAGCAGACAATGCGAGCATAGAAAGAAATGAAGCAGAAGGAGCAGGAGACAGGAGGGTGGGGTAACAGAGAAGGGGCGAGTGCAAATGTTTGCAGTTTTCAATTAAAAGTCCCCCTAAGTGTCCCGTGGACGCTGAGACCACGCGCTGCGTGTGAAGTGTAGTAAATGAGCAATTACACAGGAGTTACCACCCGGTGTGTTATGAGGTTGCACCAAACCTGACAGCAGAGGGTGCCAGATACATGGAAGCGCCATAAGAGCGGTGATGTAGTGAGCAACCGAGTGGAGGAAGAAAACCAAATTCAAGAACCAAGAGAAGGCTGATGCAGAGCTGAGCTGAGGAAAACGAGAGACGACGCATTGATCTTATTCAAGGTGTGACGAGGAGACGGGATTCAGACAAGAAAGGCCGCCTGTGAACTGCTCAGATAGACGTAAGACAAGGCGGCGGAGCCAGACTGCAGGGACGGGCGCTGTCAGGCGAACCCACTGATGTGGCGTCTCCTACGGTGTGACAGTCCTCGCCGCTGTTTGCATTCAGAGTATGTACAGAACAGTTAGTCACGCAGCCCAGACGCTGAGGAACAAATATATCCTCGCTGACTGTCACCGCCGCGCTTGTGTGCGGAGCCAGGGTGAAGCCCGTCTATCGCAGGGCTCGCACGCTGACAAACAGCAACGATCACGCACAAGTTCCAAGTCGGGGAGTAAAGGCGACGTCCAGACTTCACGCGGGAGGGATCGAGTGTGAATGCAGACACAAGGCAAGGGTGCCATGGGAAAATCCCCTATAATTTATCATCTGTTAAGTAGCTTTGGACCTAAAAATAAATTCTCTCGATCTGAGTCACAGACCTCGGCTTTGCGCATGTTTTCTTTGGTGTCTTCTATCTTCAGCTCCAGATCTAGTCTGCCTTGCTCCGTGGGGGGCAAGCCGTGGCTCTCACACTCCTCCAGAGACTGAAAACAGCACACATAACAGTCATCACAAAATCCCAAACAGTGCGTATTGGTTTGAAATCATACTGTTAGAATAGGACTGGACAGTGGGAGTGTGTCCGTCTTACCCTCTTGCAGTGAATGATATTCTTGTGCTCTCTGGCCACCCTGGTCGCCCATTTCCTGGCCTCTTTGTTCAGGCTGTGCTCCTCCGTCGTCCCCGTCTCCGACTCCAGCTGACGACTCTAACACACAAACCATGCATGCAACCACACGCAGACACGCACACAGTATAAACACGTGCACAGTGATTAGAGCCCAAGGTGTGCGATTTGCAGATTTGAAGTTGTTAATTAAGCTGGAGAAAGTGCGAGAAAGACTGTTGCCTTCTCTCATAATTAATACAGCGTGTGTGCAAAAGCTCTATTGTTACCCTCTTGGAACAAAATAGCTGCTATTAAAGCCACATGTGGAAAAGAATGAGTGTGTCAGTGTCTGTGTGAGCATGTGATTTGGTCTGTGCTATCAAATGGAAGCAGAAGCTTCCAGCAACATGGTCCTTTTAAATGTGTGTGTTTGGTTTACATATGAACGTAAACACTGAACATGTATTACTTGAGTCATTTTCACACTGTGAGATGACATAAAAGAACAACATTAGAAAGGTTTTAGCCACTTTGCTTAGTTATATTTATTACTATATATACTTCAGCAGCACCTAACCACCTAATCCAGTGCACCCTGACTGTTTGTCATTTACTAATGCTAATACTATGCTAACTAACTAATTGTCAGGATTGTGCATACAACACAAGAAACAAATTTTCTCACCAGTAATCAAAATAATATACGAGCTAGTTAGTTATAGCTATAGGTGCTTTGGGTTTTTAAAAATAGATTTTAATTACACACATAATAAACAATATAAACAATATTTCTTTGGTTTGTTTATTTGTTTTTTTTGTGCTGCCACAACAAAGTGACCCTCAGAATTGGCATTTGCTGTCCATGATGTTTGCAGGCCTGAGACAATGGGCTTCCCATAATCTTATAATAAGCGTGTTCACTAAAGGAAGGTTGATGATATTGCAGGTTTGCACGCATATCACATCTATTGATTATGCGCTGCCTAGGTAACAAAAGGCAATAATCTGACTAAGTATAGGTGTGAAAGGTGTGAGCATTACACGGGACATCTGCAGCTTAATTACACCCCAGTAAGGGAGAAGGGTTCAGGCACTAGAAAAAGAGCTAGCATTGACACACAGGGCGCTATTTTTGCCTAGGGAGTTTGTTAAAATGAATGCAACGTAAATCAACTGAACCTACGTAGGCGTTTTAATGGTGTTTGGCTCGTATTGTTGAATGTAACATGCTTTGAATCTTCAGATGCAACGTTTTAGTTTCCACATTCTATATATAAGTTTTATGTTTTGCTCTTAAATCACAAGGTGCTAAAAAGGCCAATATATTATTATAACAAGCGATAGTCTTGTAAAGTGTGACTTGATAAGAACCATTAAAATAATGTCTTCTTTTTTTTTCAATTATCTTGATGAATGTTAGCCGTTAGCAGTTATGACCTACAGAATGTTCCAATCTAAATGTGGTAATGTACTGTACTGATGTAGGTCATAATACAGGTACGGTGTGATCATGCAACATCCAGTAAAACCCTGCACTGCAATAATACTTCTGTAGAGTGCAGCTGTACAGATGAAGAGTCAGAATAAAGTTTGGCTGGTTTGGTTTGTTTCTCAGTCATAAGTTCTGCTTCATGCTAAACAACCTCCATCCTCTCATGTAACGCATCACGTTAAACAGCGCCTGTATCAAGGCAGCAGTATTTCTATGTGATGGATTTTGAAAGGAGAGACTGGTCGTCTGCACAGCCTGCAGCAGACAGCTGGCAAATACGCTGCTGAATCCGAGTAATGTGTTTTATTTTCATTACTAACAAACTGAAGAAACACCTGAAATCAAACTTAGTTCCAGTATTTCTTTTAATCGTGTTCATTATGATTTAGTCCTTCTGCAGTTAACAAGTTTAGTTTGATTTTGGATGCCGCACTTTAAGCGAAGACACTTTAAAAAAGTGAACTTTCTTTAGCAGATGATGCAAAAGGGAACTGTTTGTCAGCAATAGCCATGATGTCAACTGAAACTGCAGCCACACCTGAATCGTTTATTACATCATGCAAGAGTCACAGTCATGTTACTGTGACATAATTACGTTGGGACGATGACCAACAACATATTGTGTTGTATTGCGCTGTGTTGCGTTGTGTATGCTTTTTTTTTGCTAAATGTATTTATACATCTAGAACCTAATTCATGAATTATTTTTAATAATGCATTTCAGCTCTAAAAACTGAGGCATGAACAATTAAAAGTTTGCCGCGGTACATGTTCAGATCAGTGTTAGGTTTAATGGATAAGAAGTATTAGGACATGAATGGATGTTAGGAATAAAGATGGGAATGCTAGTTCAGACTACCTGTGCCAGGGTCATTCTCATGGCACTGACGGGCGACGGCTCAATGTCCACCAACTGCTGCACCGAGCTCAGAGTCTGGCGCACACACATGCACGCAGCCAGGCACCCGCGCAGCCACGCGCCCAAGAGCAGCAGTGCACACGCACACAGACACCCAAATACAAGGAGGGGTTAATGGAAAACTGTTTAGGGAGAAGTGTTAGCAGAGGTTACATAGGATTAGGAGAGCAAAGGGAAGGAATAACACATTGTAGAAAAGCTTCAGAATAACAAGAATAAAGAGACAGATCAGAGAGGGAACGTGAGCGCCACACAACAGACTGAAGTTAGAGAGCACAAACTGACTCACAGGAGAAAAGGACAGCTGCTGTGTAGCGGCGTTAGGACCAGTGTCCACTGGGAGGCAGCTCTTTTTTTAGATGGCAGTACTTAACAGGCCCCCAGAGCAGTGAGACGAGGCCCAGTGCTGCATTATGACACGCATCTTCATCACTTGGCAAACAACAGCCACTTGACTTGATGAACGAGATGTTTAGGTTCAAATGATCTACGGCTAAAAGAGATGCCCCCAATAGGCACACAACTTGGTAATAACAAGATTAAAATTTAGAACAGAGCAGATTCATGCAGTTACTGTGCTTAAATCCATTGTTAACAAGAATGGAAGCAAGAGAACCAGACCTCTCTACAGAGAATAAGAAAGACAGCACTGGCTCTCTGATATCAGAGGCCTTATATATGTAAGTAGAACTCTACATTCTAGGAAATAAACATACAGTAGCTCTGTTCCATTGACTCAAGTGACTTTGACTAAGTAACTAAGGGACATAATGTATGCTAAAATCTATCTGATGGGACAGAAAAGTTCTGAGGAAATTCAAGAAACTGGGCGTGAGGCGCTACTGTACAGTGTGAACTGGTTCATATACAAACAATAGGCCTTTAACAACAAAAGGGCCCAATGCTGCATGTGCATGGATACAGTACAGTACGGCTTGGGTATCTCACCGTGTCGCATTCACTGGGCTGGAACTGGAAGTCATGTGCTTTGTGAAACACTGGATTCTCCTGCATGAACAACTGCTGGTTGAACTCTTGGATTATCTGAATGAAAGCACAGAAGGAGATCAATACGGAACCGTGAAAACCTGTCAACATCGGTTCCCAGTGCAGCCTCAGGGAACGGCCTCTGTTGATCCCAAAGAAGTAAAACTTTTTTCAACTTCAACCCTGTAGAGGGTGAGTATTTATTATAACATATAAAGTACATGAATGGACAGCACCTGACTAGACATACAGTACAGTATTTCACCAGTAAGAAAAAAAGCCTAATGAAGTAGTGAAAAAAAACTTAAAAAGACAGTGTAGCAACTCACCCTGGTGGATTTGTCCAACAGGAACTGAAAGGTGTTGTGAGTAGCTTGAGAGGCCTCTAGCTCAGTGCGACACAGCGCTACCAGATAGTCCTTCACATGCTCGTAGATCCTGCCATCCAAGGCCTAGGGATTAAAAAAAGGGGATGGACCAAAGGTTTAAAGGAGAAACAAAAGGATTGATTTAGAGTAATGCCACAATTCTTTGTTATAGTGCAAAGGAATCAGGAGGAGAAACCAAGATAAGAACAGAGTCAAGAGAGAAAGGTTGTTATTACAGAGCTTTTACATTCATTTACATGTGGCAAGCCACTAAATTCTTTACTGGCAGCTTCCATCTTTTAACCTTGAGTATCTTAACTAGAAGCCGGAACATAACAATTATTGTGTCCTTCCAGTCTCTGTTATTTTGAGCAGTAAGGAGATGAATGTCCTGGATATATGTTAAATAGTTTGTTTAACTTCAGTTTAGAGGAGCAGCGATCCAAAAGCGAAACAATAAGATTATCAACAAAGGCAGTTCTGCTGTCAAATATTCTGGACACTAACATTGTACTGAGATTAGGACAAAATAATACCTACCACAGATAGATAATGTCTACCACAGGAGAGATGTTGTGGATTTGGTCTCAGCTAAATTTGAATTAGTAGAAAAACAGCAGCTGTTTTCATATGACAGCTTTTATCATTAGAGGTTTCGATGCACTGATATAAACATACTGATGAAGTATGTCTTTCTATGCCAAGACAGTGTAAAGCTGCCAAGCTGTACCCACACTGCAAAACACAGCCATCACACAGAAGGAAGAGAAAGCCAGGCTAATGTGTGTATGTGTGTGTTTGTGTGTGTGTGTGTGGAGGGGGGGGGGGTTTCAAGGTACAGTATAGAAGGTGAAGTCAAATACACTTTAAATACACTTGTGAGGACATTGCATCGTCTCACTAAGAAACCCAGCGTGTGTGTGTGTGTGTGTGTGTGTGTGTGTGTGTGTGTGTGTGTGTGTGTGTGTGTGTGTGTGTGTTTCAAAGTATGCTTTGGATGGTGTTTTTGGATGGTGTTCTCACAGCTGCAGAGAAAGGTGAAGGGGTTCAGATTCCAGTTCAACACACACACACACACACACACACACACACACACACACACACACACACACACACACACACACACACACACACACACACACACACACACACACTTTAAAACACTCAGATTCACATACAGTCCTCTGGCCAAGTACTTCACAAAAGTAACACCCGCTCTCGGAAACCTGTCTGCACAAACACCTACACCTCTTACACAGGAACATGTCTCTGCTTATTGAAACATGCACAAACACAAACCCTCACAAAGTTACAACTGGTGCACAGACACACACACAGATGCTGATTTAGAAAACAATGGCATGTCGACTAGGAAATGATGTCATACGGGTGGGTTTTTCACACACTTCTGTCTAAATCGTTCTGCTCATTTCCTCCTCCTCCTTTCATCCTTTTACGGTAGCGCTGAAAAGAAATGAGTCAGCTTCCAGAAAAAGGCCCGTCCCTCTGTCATGACTGCAGACCGTGATTTTGTATGACGTCATCAACCGGTACAAGTTTACCAGGCGAAGTGTGCGCACAGCCAGGTTTGTCAAAAATAGACAATGAGAAGCAAATCCACAGCAAACAGCAGAGGGAGACATGGAGCAGCCTGTCTATCCTGGGCCTGTCATGACTGTGGCATCAATATATACTGTTCATATCATACATCAATTCCTTGGCCCAGTGCCTGCAAAATTACTATAAAATTATTGGCTATTGTGTCAGTATAACTTTTTTTTACTATGTCAATAGTAACTTTGTTTACAAATATTGTTGAAGATAGAGACTACATATTAGTTGAAGTGATGAAGGCCCACCACTGATGCTAATGTCTGGGCCAATTCCCATCATCCTAATTATGCAAAGAGTAGAGATTTTGCTGTGATGTAGGTTCTGGTTCCTCTGTGGAGAGTGTTGTCACCATCAGGTGATGGCCTGTAAACACCACAAGTGGAGCTGCAGAGGACGGAGTGAGGACAAGCAGATTGCTTCCCTCTAGCAAAGTCCCCCGTTGGCTTTGTGACTTTGTGCGTGCAATTGAGGATGTGACTGTTTCCCTGCAGCCGTGTCCTTCTGTCACTATGAGCTGAGGATCTATTATTTAGGACGGCCTCGTGGCAGAGATGCTCATACATGCCAAAGGCGGAGATCGTGGCATCAGTAGGCGATACGAGAGGCTTGTAAGTGATTATACGCTACCTACTGCATATTCAAAGGCTGTCTGTGTGTGTCAAGTGCATGTAGTACCTCATCACTGTCTATATGGAAGAAGAAAGAGCAAGCATGGCAGCACACAGAAGTTGAGGTGTGTTTACTTACATTGTGTACAGTATGTGTGCGTCTGCCTGTCATGCCTGTCATTGTCATTGTTGTCCAAATCAGATCGAGGATAAGCCGTGAACAGACCAACAGTTCTGCCTTGTGACTGAGTGTCAGTGTTTTAGCTAAGATTGGTTCCAGTGTATTTCCAGAGAGGTCATGTAGCAGCAGATGGAGGATGATGTTTACACTAACAAACAGAAACTAATAAAGTGATGACAGTAAACTGGCTTCTGTGACAAATGGGTTTCAATTCAACAGCCTCATAAGATGATAGGGTTTTTGTCGAACAAGTGTAATAACACACATTAGGATACCACAGGTAACAACAGAATCACACACTTTACCCCCCGACACAACAAATGGCTTCTTCCTGTAAATACCTGGATGCAGTGCAGCAGGTCTGTGTGGTAGTAGCGGTCATGGTGAGCGTTGGCGGCGGCTAGAGTTAGCAAGTAGTCGTTCCTGGCCTGCGTTGCCTTGGAGTTACAGTCACTTCTCTTAGCTTTCAACTAAAACGAAAGAGAGACAGTCGGTACAGTATCACATTAAAGTCTATTAGACCTTAAGTGGAGCCCCAGGATGTCAGTGTAGGTTCAGGGCTCATTAGAGGAAGAAAACGAGACAACCGTTTTTGTGAGTGTGAGCTCTCTTACCTTTACGCTTGCTTTCTGTAAACTAATTCTTGATTGGAAGAGACCCAGTTTAGACCTGGAGAAAAATAAATAAATAAATTACTGCAAGCGGATCATTACTCTGACCTCTGACTCAGAGCAGACCTTATCAATTGACCCTGATCAGGCTAGAGCTTAGAAGCATTACATCTGGACCTGGTCTGGCCACCACAGTTTACAGTATATGGATGGTGACACTGAGCAGAAGACCTCCTTGATTAGATGACAGAGTGTTGTGTTGCATGCACATGCTCACATGTGCTGCTTTTGTTATTCTGTTCTATTGTACTTATGGTACTGCACTTGCATGAAAACATATGACTGTGATGTGCATCTACTTTGCCTTTATGCCAAGAGGTGTTAAAATGAGGCGTGTGCTACCAAATGTATTGTCTGTGCACACACACACACACACACACACACACGCACACAGGCACGCACACACACACGCACGCACACACACACACACACACACACACACACACACACACACACACACACACACACACACACACATACACACACGGCTATGCAGTCATTTATCTGTGACTTTCTACTGAGTGATGCAGAACAAAAAAGTTCACAGCCAATTGATAGAGGCGCTTACCGGAGCAGTGAATTCACTGAAGTGAGAATGTCACCATAGCTACTGCTACCTAGGGCTGGGAGGAAAACAACGCTGGGGCAAACTCTGATGCAGCTGTGTGACTGCTTTCCACCGCTCTGATGATTGTTTATTGGCGTGTTTTTTTTTTTTATCTATATTTTCTTTGCCTGACATTGTTTTTTTATTGATTCTTTCTTTCCTTCATAATTATATTTCTCCTTCTGCATCACTCTCCTGCACACTCACACAAGCCCACATAGTTCTCTCTGTTGAATTCTCCATGGTATCACAACATGCACATGGCTCTGGATCTTACTTGGCCTCTATGTCGGCCTTCTCCCGTACGGCGTGGGCCACCTGCTCGCAGTCGTAGTATTTCTTCTTGGCTTTGGCGAGCTCCTTCACAGACTCCTGCAGCTCGGCTTGAATGCCGCTCAGCTGATCTATGGTCTGTAAAAGACAGCATGTTGTTAAAGGAGGAGCACATCAACATGACTCACGTTAACTCAGTGTGACTACACGGAGCAAAGATTGATTCAGAGAGCTATGACTAAACCACTTTTATCCACACATCTACTTACCTTTTTGAGCTGCTGCTCCTTGTAGAGTCTAACGGTCTTAGCAGGATCCGAAACTTCGCTCTTGTAGTTGTCGCACACATTGAGTCTAGACTGACTCACCTGCACTGTGCCTTCCAAGTAGGACCTCCACACTGCGTAAACATTCCTACATATAGAGAAAAATCACATCTTTGATTAGATTTTTGATCTATTTTTTACAATGCTATAAAACTGTAGAGGTAAAAAGTGCATCGGTAGTAAACAAAAGTAAACAAGGCACCTATAAGTATTTTATTATTGTGCTGTGGACCAGCATTTTTTTAGATTACTAACAGGTAGAAAGAGCACAAAACTAATGAACAAAAGGTTTTGTGTTTGAGCTGAGCAAAAAATACACACACACGTACCTGTAGTCTGTCCTCTGGTCGTCAGGGTTGGTCCCCGGCCAGTCTCTCTTTAGGTACTGACTCGCCAATTTCTGCAGAGCCTGAAACAGTAAATAAGTACTTCTCATCTTCTGAAGAGCACATTTTCCTTCACATGCTGTTTCTACTGTTAAATTTCAAGTACTACAGTCTGCTTTCTCCTTCTAATGGTTCTCCTCAGACAACATTTTAAATGTCTGACACAACTGGTTTACATTTTTTCAAAACATGATCCCGTTTTATAGGAACACACTGATTACGGATGTCAACTAAAATCTATCCTTAAGTATTCAGAGTACACGGCTGACCACTAACCAGCAAAGCATCTGAAGCATGTAAGCATGTCTTTGAATTACTGGAGTCCTGCTAAAAGATTCTCATGTCGATGCCATTTCTAGGCAGCTGTAAAGCTAGTAAAGCTCTTGTGTGCTATGCACAAGGAAAAGGTCACAACACTGGGGCATAAAAAAGCTGCTGTATTTCAATACATTCTACTGCTGCAATGCTGCAGATATTTTGAAGCGCACCTTATATCTAGAACCACTTACAGTAAGTTACCAAGTCATTTTAGCATTTCTTATTACTCCCTCACTGCACAATCCCACTATCAGTAGTATCAGCTCTGCATCAGCAGCAGTGATTCCCCAGTCAGCTTTTGTGTGTGTGAGCAGAAACCGAGGGCTGCAGGAAAGGCTAACCTACATCTCCTGGACTGGGTCACTGTGTCAGTAGCGACAGCTCACAGGCAGTGTTGCCCTGTCTGAACGTGTGCCTGTGGTTGAGTGTATTGGAGTGTGTCTAGAAGGGTGGGAAAAAGAGTCCCTGTTAATAAAACCAGAGTGACAACCACCATGACTTAGTCAGGACAAACAGAGCTAATGCTTATCTGATCTCAGCTGATCACTATTCCTGAAAGTAATGTGTTCAGTTCTGCTTTAAGGAACAAATCAACGCTATGCTTATACTGTATTTCTCTCCAGCTTTCATTCTGCATCTGTAACATTACTATTCTCACAGCCTGTTCGGTCATTATACAGTACATTCGTTCACTAAAATACCCTCTAGCTCTATTAAGCTATTCACAGGTGGTGAATGAGGCCATCAAAAAAATCTACCATTTTTTTCTGAAATATGACTTTCTACACCTGAAACAAACGATAGTGTCCTTGGAGAGCTTGTGGCCCAAACACCCCTGGCACCCACCGGCTCAATATCTGCCCGTCTGTAGAAATAAATCACTCCACAGTACCTTCACAGTTTTCCTGCTACTGTACATGAAAGCTGAACTATTAACCAATGGAGCACAGATTTTGTCGTAGATGAGGTGCTAATATGTCGTATACTGTATGAAAGCTACTTAGTATAAAGTCAGACAAAGTAGCCTAGATTGTTATAAAAAAAAAAACAGTTCACCTCAAATAAATTGAAATGTTAGATTTGAGAGAAGAATGTGCCAGTGTTTATGGATGCACTGGTCATCCTGCACAGCGAGGTTGTTTTTCTTATCACTATTATTTGAACAATTCAACATGACAACAAACATGTTACAGATTGTTATTATATACTGTACTGTAGATACCCAAGAGGGGGAGGAATAAGGTCTCTTGTGGACCACCTAGTACATTTAATGCATGGGCAACTGTCACTCATCAAGTTCTTATTAAAACAGAGAAAGTAAATGTAACAGTTTTATTTTCAATTCATATTATTTTTTTAAGGTTTATAAGGTCACTTGCCACTTAAGTGTCACTCATGGCACAGAAACTACACTGTCCAAGGAAGCGCGCTTGCTAGTCAACCTCTCTCTCCAGGGATGGGTGGAGTGGGTGTGGACGGTTCTGATGAAAGACTGAGTGTGGGTGTTTGTTAGAAAAAGGGAGCGGAAGTGTGTGTGTGTGTGTGTGTGTGTGTGTGTGTGTGTGTGTGTGTGTGTGTGTGTGTGTGTGTGTGTGTGTGTGTGTGTGTGTGTGTGTGTGGACAGGCACGCCGCAAACTGCAGTAGACGTGTCTGGGGTTTAATTGCCTCCTGCTGTACAAACACAGATCATGTGTATGTGTTTGGCGGGATGATTTATGCGAGTGCATGTGTGGAGGGCTGGTGGGTTAAGTGAGGACAGCGACAGACCGAGAGCTGACCGGCTGACAGGGGAACTGATTTGACAGCTTAGCCTCCACCACACAAAGCTTCCTACCAATTTATCACCTGTGAGGATTTACATTGTTAGTCACAGTAAACCAGCCTGTTACTATTACCTGCATAAAAGTCAATAGAAGCCTAACGTGCTGCTACAAAAACAATATGAAGATGTGATGTTGCTTAATTATGATGCAATAGGATTACAATTAGTCAAAATGTAAAAGCAGTGAACATGTGAGTCCACCTTCCTTATCTGGCTCCCTTTAGGGTCAAGCATACATTTTAAAGCCTCTTAGAGGAGACTATGGTGGCAGGCCTGGCATCTGAGCAACAGCGATGTCAGCAGGATCTGGCAATGACTGAGCAGTGACAGACGAACTGATTGTTTGACAGTTTCACTAAGGTGCTGTTCCTTCCTCTTCCCTCCATCCCCCACTATAGCTGCCCACCACCTCCATCCTGTACAGTCATACCTTACGTCCTCCTTCTGTCTCTCTCCATAAGCTTATTTTTATAGCACATATGATCCCTTCATCATCCCTTCTCTCCTGACATTACCTGGCAACCACCTGAACAGCATGTTGCCATGGTAACCACTCTGCCCTTCCTGTGTGGTCCGCATACAGTGCAAGCGCTCCTTTGAATGCACACACATACAGTGAAGCGAACAGGCTCTCACACATGCATCCTGTTTTTGTGATCAGAGTGGCACACAGGGTACCCAGACGGCAGGATGTCCTGAGGAGACCAGTGTGTGTGTGTGTGTGTGTGTGTGTGTGTGTGTGTGTGTGTGTGTGTGTGTGTGTGTGTGTGTGTGTGTGTGTGTGTGTGTGTGTGTGTTTGTGGCAAATGCCTAATATTTTGTGTACAGTGCGTTCTGCCTGGTCTACGTGAGTTCATTTGTACAGTACAGTATGTCTGCAGCTTCATTCCAGCATTTTCTGCATTTAAGTCCATGGGAAAAGCTACAAGTCATAATAAAATGCATTACCCTAAATGGCAATTGCACTTTTGTGCAGAATAACGTTTTTCACCCATTTTCTTTATACCTGAAATCTCCTCAGGCAGCTTTTGTCCTAGCAGTGGGAACTGATGATTAGTGAGCAGTATGAGCAGTAGTGAGCATTGTGGACATGGTTAAAATCATAATTTCTTTCTTCCCTAGACAACACTGCCTTCTCCTTCCATTTGACACGTTCCTGCGAACTGTGCAAACTGGCAAACAACTCCGCGCACAGTCCTTGATGCTGCCTTCTGTTTACTCTCCCGCGTCTTCACCTGTCTCTGTCACTTTCGCTCACTTTCCCTTAGCTGTCTCTCTTTTGCAGTTGTGCGTCTGCCTTTTCAACCCACTTACTTTCTCGACTTCCTCCTAAATCAATATACTTGATTTTCTCCACCCGTCTCTTCCTGTCTGCAATACTGTGCCTCTTTGTGTGTGTGTGTGTGTGTGTGTGTGTGTGTGTGTGTGTGTGTGTGTGTGTGTGTGTGTGTGTGTGTGTGTGTGTGTGTTGTGCTAAAGCTAAAGTTAAACTATTTCGGCTATCTACTGTACTTCTTCAAAGTAAGGTTAAATAAGTAGCTATGCTACTATGAGGAAGGCACAGGAAATAAATTGCGCTAGTTTAAAGGAGACAGCAGACATTGAATGCATTAAATGGCTCTTATGCATTTGTGGTTTCGTATAGCTGCTGCTGTTAATATGTGTTATTGTACAGGCGCTGAAAACATTATGAGGAATTTAGAAAGAGGCCTAAAAACCCATATGCTTTAGGTCTCATGTAAACTGACTTAAGGAACTTATAGTATTTCAAGAGCCACCCGTGATGTTTTCACTGTGTTACATGTAACAAACAAAGGCGTAGGACATGGACGCCAACACCAGCCACAGAATGCTGCTCTTCTTGGCCTGTGGAGCACAGCAGAGTGACCCCAGTCTGAAACTATTCTAGTAGTAAGTAACACTTACGCGATAAAACACACACGCTTTTGATTGATGTTAGGTAATTGTGGTTGACTCCTTCACAAAGACGCCTGACTGAGACAGTGAAAGAACCACATCTTCCCTTTTTTGCTACATCAGTGCTCGTACTAGACTTTTTTCTATTAAGTGCTTAAATCTATTGTCTTCCCACAGCTTATGCCCTTCCTCTCCACACTTCCTATTCATTTTTCTCTCTTCCTCTCGCTCTGTTGAACAAGCTGATTGGCTGGGTTTCTGTCTGTATCGCCAGTAGGGGGCCAATAAGGGAGTGGAATTTCCCTGAGTTACTGGCAGTGGTCGATTACCTGAGAGTAGTAGAAGGAGGGACAACAACAAGAGGCAAGGGTAGATGGGTCATAATAAAATGCTATTGTGGTAAAGAGACATAGAGACTAATTATATTGCCTATAGGATGTTATAAATGGATCTATTTTCTATTCACCGTGGCTCTATAAAATAAACTGTTGTACTCAAATTCCCACACATAAATACACACAACAAAGCACACACCTACAATTAGGAGAGAATCCATTGTCCAACTGAGATTGGATGGTGGGGCTGTTGCTAGGCAACCTCTATTTCTAAGGTGAAGGAGGCACTGCTGAGGGAGAACAGTAAGCGATAGAGAGAGCAATAGAGTGGGGGGGGGGGGGGGGGGGGGGGGGTACAGAGCGTCTGCAAACTGAAGGCACTGACCACAGGAAGCTCATATTTAATCATTCACACCACATGCAAATGAATACACACAGGTACACACACACACACACACACACACACACACACACACACACACACACACACACACACACACACACGCACACACACACACAAACTCCTTCCCTCTCCCCATCCTGTCATGTGCAATGGTGACATTAGAGCTAGAAGGCAAGTGTGATTTGTGAAGAAAGCTGAATAGAATTCATATTTGTATGGTACTATTTCTTTGCAGATTTGTAGAAGGTGTGTGTGACTGTGTACATGAAGGGGGCTTTAGATGAGTAGCATCAAAATACAAACGAAATCGCTCTATTGCTTCAGCGACAGAGAGCAGTTCTGGGTGTCTACTTAGACAGCCCCTCAAGTACTGCTTAGCAAGCGCACTGTGCTGATGCAGTCTTCTACTGGGAAATGTACTTGGCTATGTGTGCCCTGGCAGATCTGCAGAATGTGCGACCAAGTTGCTGCCTAAGAGGTGAAAATAATTTGATGGAAGTCAAGAAACTTGCTTTTAGAAATGCCTACAAATATTTTCCTTTAAGTCAAAATACAACTAGTCCAGATATTTGGTCTGATCGGTTTCAAGAGATAAAAATTAAGATTGATTCACTGAATGCCCATTCATCTCAGGTTTAAAGTCACATTATCTCTAGATATATAAAGGCAAAAAACACAGGCAGGAAAAGCAAAAGGCTTGGTTTACCAAGGCGGTCTTACCTGTGCATAGTCCCTCTCAAGCTGCCCCTTCTTCAAGCTGTAGCTCCTGCAGAGAGAGGGATTTGAGAGTCTGACTTAAGTGGCAAACAGATAATAAATTAAGTTTCCATTCATAATATGTGTTGCACAATGCAGCATGTCTCAAAAACCTTCTGTCTCTTGCTAGAATATTTTTATATATCTAAAAAACCAAAACGTTAATTATATTAGTTTATAACTAGACCCACAATATGCACAAACGTTTTCCTTATCCTCAAACATGACGTAACGTCCAGCTCAGGAATGTGCAGAATGAAAGCATAATATTTGTTATATGAATACACAAATAGATCTACTGAATGAGCAAAAGCATATAGAAGATAAGATTACCTCACCAGGTGAGCACATTGTTCCTACATATCTGACAATAATATTGTTTAATAAGCCATCTCTAATTTTCTATAATCAGACCTAATCCCAGTTACTGTAACTCAGAAACATGGACAAATAAGGAACTGTTCTAAGATTTGTTTACATGTTCATTTAAATAATGTGTTTTTTTCACTCTCTCCACTCATGTTACATTTGGAATAGATACAACCAAGCTTTTAAGGGATGAAGAGTGCAGAAAAAGCCCTGCTGGGATTTGGGGCTATTTTATTTAGACTTCAACTGCTGTTTACAATAAACTCTAAACAACCGTGTGACTGTGTGAGGGAACCTCATAGCGTCAATTAAGTAGCAAAAGAAAAAAGAAAACCATGGCAGATGACACTTACTTTAAGTGCAGACACCATAATTACTGCCAGTTCTATCTGTACTAATGACAGTTCTACCCAATAGGGCAGGGATTTTTGTCAAATGTATTCACGTCGGTGCGAATACATGTGACAAGGCCACGTATTGATGGTGGCATCACACACAGCCTCGTTGGCGCAGTAGGCAGCGCGTCAGTCTCATAATCTGAAGGTCGTGAGTTCGAGCCTCACACGGGGCAGAGATTTTGAAAGTAGGGAAGTTGCTTAAAATATTGAAGAAACTCCATCTTAATCTAAAGAGACATCCTACAAACTGATCTGTCACATTACAGACAAGTCACTCCATTCTGACAGTAGACACTTTATTGCAGTTATTTGTGTGCCTGTGAACACTGATGATATCACACTTTCACAGCTGTTTTTTCTTTCTGTTGGAAGACAAACTAAGTTAGACAGACAGTGACAGCTGTTTCTACTCTTTGTGTCAGCTTGCTGCAACGCAAGGTTCGGACAAACACAATTCTGGGACTACGTCAAAAAATGATACACTGTTTCAAAATACTGTATATAAACCAATCCACAGCACACCTTTCATTTCAAAATTCAGTAGCTTCAAGTCTGAATGAATTTCCACTGTCCACAGCCAGACAAAATGCGATAATATACATATACATACATCTAGAAGGTTCAGCTTTGGGCCCTCTGTACTTGTACTTACTGTACTCAGTAAGAAAAAAACATGCTAATCAAACAAGGCACACGCTTGAATAAATAATGAAAAGCCTTTGGCAAACACTGAATGATGTTTAGGTCCACTGAACCTTCAGTTTCATTAAATCATAGCTGTCATGTTTTATAAATAAGAAAATTTTACACCTTTTTTACATCACTTCAGCTTTCAAGATGCCTTGGAACTAAAATTTGTAATACCTGTGATGATTCTCACTCAATCTAGCAGATTTTAACTCATCCTCCATTTACAGACAACCTCATTTTACT
This sequence comes from Betta splendens, assembly GCF_900634795.4. Lineage (NCBI taxonomy): Eukaryota > Metazoa > Chordata > Actinopteri > Anabantiformes > Osphronemidae > Betta > Betta splendens. The sequence goes on from NC_040893.2 coordinate 10,365,355, forward strand.
GTAACAACACTTTTGCTGGTTACACAGAACTAACTTGAAGGCCATGACATCCTTTTGTGTCAGAAAGCTAAGCAGGTGGGGCTGCAGAAAACTTATCAATTCTATTGACCTGGAAATTTTAGGGTAAATCAAGTCACTGTCTCTACATATCTTTAACTATCAAAAGCCAAGCTGCGTTATTTGGTGTTTGTACCGAACCTCATACTGAAGTTAGCACAACTTCACAGCATCCACTGATCTAGGAGCTCTGTGACAATCCCTTGCCCTTCACACTAATGACAACTGAGGACTGCTTACTAGAGCTACTAAACATAGCAGACACTTCAAATAGCTGTTGTGCAACCGATGTAGCTGTAGGTACATAATGTATATGTTATTGCAGATCTTAGCTAATACTGCTTTCCCAATCTGTATGCATCAGTGTCGTTCTGTCTCTACAGATTACTGTTGAATTATATTGCTTCTGCTTCTAGAGATACCTCACTACTCAGTTTATTTCAGCTGTTACTTTTTTGGGGTTATGTTTATTAAATCCTCTGAATCATCACAAACTAGATAGATAAATATGTCCAGAAATGTGCCCCTAGAAGTTTAAGTGACTGTTTGCTTAGACCCCAATTGAGGTAGTTTTTCAATCAATCTACTATACGTTGGTAAAACACAATAAAAAAGAGACACAGTTTAAGGGTTGACGAACTGATGCATCCAGAGAGAACCTTGAACAAAACTATGACGTAGGCAACTTAGGAGACAGTCAAAACTTCACAATGACTAAAAGCATATCAAAAACTTAAAACTAAAATGATGGATTCCGAAAGGAGATAACGCACATAAAATCAACAGCGCCACCTGCAGAAAAGGCACTGCTGGGATTCGAACCCAGGATCTCCTGTTTACTAGACAGGCGCTTTAACCAACTAAGCCACAGCGCCACATAATACTGAAAAATTATCTGCTGAATAAGTTTCAGTAATTGCAACTGGCTATGGCACTGACACAGGTGAAAGGAATTAAAAACCATTCACTCTATACAATACCAGCATTGCTACGGACTCAAACACACAAGCTATTGTCCGCTCTGATATTATAGTTCAGGCTTACACAGACCCACACTAGGCATGTCTAGGCTTCTCAAGCTGCCATTGCTTCACTGCAATACAGATCTAATAAGTTCACCAGTAGGAAATACTGTACGTCACACCCACTGCATAGTTGTATGACAGTGTTATCCTTAGGCCAAAAGAACAATAAACAGAGCACACCTCTAAAGTGTGTGGTTATTTAACTGCATGTGTATAATCATCAGTGTGCTTGTCATTACAAAACTAAATCTATTAAAAACCTGTGGTGTTAGATTAAATAAATATAGACTCACACTTGCCTTGCTAACTCTCTTTTGTTTGTTTCTTTGTTTTGGCTACAGTCTATTCCAATTCATATTTAAACCCCTCCATCCTCTCCACCTACACATTTATGCTTCCTCTCCTTGGGTTTATTCCTTCATCTTGGGCTATGTGCAACCCCCACCCCCCGTCTGCCTGTCATGTTTGTGTAGCACATGGGGCTGCAAGCTGTGTCAGTATCAGCTGAAGAGAGAAAAAAGTGCCTGCACTTGCAGATGAGTATGCCTGGCAGGAAGTACTTACTCTAAGTGCTTCAGAGTGGACACTAAGTCTATGCACTGTACAGTATGTGCATGTGTGTGTGTGAGAATGCACCGCTCCAAACTGCACTGAGGGCTAAAAGTTAATTTTAAGGTTAAGGGTCACTTTTTATCTATGAAGGTTAAGGTAAGGAGCTAGGGAATGCATGGTGTACATAATTAGGGAAGGGCAGTACAGGTGCATGTGTGTGTAAATGTTGAGAGCAAATAGGGCTGAAAAGTAGACAGGGACTATTGAAATGTGGCAAAACAGCTGAGATCAATGCTTGACGGGACACAGAGTGAGATCAGTGAGAGCAGAACAAGCAACATGAGTCACAGAACGCGGCAGAAGTGGAGGAGGGTGGTCATGTTTTCACACTGCGTGATCGCAACCACAAATAATGGAGCACACTCTGCAGCACTCTGCCGGGCTGCGCCGGCATTTGGACAATGCAAACGGCCACTGCTGCATTTCACTGCTGAATAAAACATAGACAATGAGTTATGAGAAGAGAACTTGATTCTTGGCTGCTATGTTCATGTTAAAAGGCACTGGTGTCACACATGCAAACCCACTATCTGTCTCACAGTTGCAGAACCAACCGGTACACCAGCTCTGGTGTTCATACAAGGTGCTTCAGCAGACCGGTTCTCAATTTGATGTCACACTTAAAGTCAGGAACATAAAAAACTAGAAATGACCTGATAAACCCCAACATCCTAGGTGCTGCGTTAGAATGAACCCTGTGTGCTGACTTGAATACAATGTCCTCGGGCTCTGACATGTGTCCACAGCATCAAAGCAGACACTTGCTGATTACTCCATCAGAATTATCAAAGGGATCTCTATGGTTGATGTCGGTTTGTCGCTGTTTGATGCTGAATCACTTAGAACACTTGAATCTGCCACAGAATAAAAACCTCTACACTGACTGACTGCGCGGTGGGCTGCCGTGGTTAATTACTGTCAGGAAATTGGTTCAGGGAAATAGAAGTGACAGGGAATAAAGGTAATTGAGCATGATGGTTTCAATTTAACAAATCTTGAAAACGCCGCAGTAGATAAGAGGTGATGCGATCCCTGGATCTAGGCTAGCACAACAGCAGTAAACTACATAGCTTCTGTTAAGGAATATTACACTTTTTGAATAAATGGGAAAAAATGCAATCCAGCCTTCAAAAGTGCGTCCTGTCTGAACAAAGCTGATGAAGATTGATAAATATGACGATGTCCGGATAGAACTTTGATGAAGTGGCAGGTATTTAGAGCAGGCCCTATTGCAAATAGTTGCAGTGTGATACCCTCAGTTATATTTTTGTTTTAACTTATTAACATATAATAATATAAGTCCAGCTGACCCCTCAGTTATTAAACCAGAAACAATGTGTTTTTGACCCACTGTTATTGTTACAGTCATTACCAAGGGGCTTTGTGTGATTTCAACCCTCAACGTCTTCTGTGTTGTCATTTCACCAGACACGGAAGTCGCCTAATTACATTAACAGGGTATGAAACTGTGTTAAGTCGGGTCCTTTTTTGTTGATTGTCCCCCTCTTGTTCAATTATGGAGGCTGCAGAGAAAAGCATTAACGAGTTACTGTGATAGGATTTTGGGTTCAAATTGGGTTGGCTCATGTGGCTACTCAGCGTGAAGGCCCATTATGTTTTAATGACATCTGCTGATAATTCATAGGCTTTGGTCAATAAATTTGATTGAAGCACAATTTTCTTTTATTCCACGCAAATGCACCACATAACACACAGATGTGGTCTGTTAATTCTAGTCCAGCACTTCAAACCGATGCAGCTCTGTGGTCGAGATGAAAACATTTTCTTAATCAGCACTTGTACATTTCTTACGGTCAGCACTGGATGGTGGGTGTGCTTTTGCAGCAGTTGTGGCAGACATAAGGGTACGGAGGATTTAGCTGGATTGAGGACACCAAGTTGACTCCCTAAGTCCATCAGCTCTCATCATTTGCTCCTCTCTCTCTTTCTCTTATCCCCTTTAAGACTAGTCCAGCTAAAATGTAGTCCCAGAGGATTAAAGACACTACCCTTTCTCCAGGTTATCAAATTAAATGTTCATATTTTATTGTAAATTTCTTTTACGTTTTGGTTCAGACACAGGCTGACGGCATTAGAGCTTCAAACTAGTACAAGTGTGTGTGCTTTGATTACAGACAGTCTGTGGATTAATTAGGGTAAATAACTTTAGAGCAGCTTTTGGGATTTGAGAGTTAAACTCTACTGCAGGCTTTGCACTGGAAAATGTGTGTCTGTTGGCAGTGTGTGTGCTTCATTAAACGGTGACACTTTCCCTGTCCGGTGGGATCTAGGGAGATCATAATAAATGTTTTGTCCTGTGAAAAGTACTGCTGCATTATTTGTTAAAAGCGCTCTACTGTAAATTATGTTCTCGGCCAAATACTGTATATGCTTTACCAAAAATAGTAACAACGTTGTGTCACAATTTCACAAACATACTGTAGCCTAAATTCAGATCCAGCAGCCAGGACGCATCAACAAAGCAGATGCTTGTTGCTACAGGGCCTTGAGTCCAGCTTCCCAGTCACAATGCAGTCTCCCTGATCATCTCACTTTCCCGCTGCTCAGAATTTTACCACCATAAGAGTGTGTCATCAGAAATAATTACAAAACATTAAAGGCTGCAAAAAACACACCAACACGCTGCAGGCAGCATCTTTCAACCATGACAACTTGGAGACCTTCCGCCAGTGGCATGTGGCTCCATCCCTCACTGACTGAAAGGACTAACACACTGTGGTTTTAAATGCCTAAGTGGCTCTACCACAAGCTACACCAAAGCCTTGCTCTCTGTCCAAAACTCAGCAGCAACAAGGCAATCTGTCCACAAACAGCTGGAACTGTCCCTAAGGGTAAGGAGGGGGGAGACAAGAGGTAGAGAAAGTGTGATAATGAGAAACAGAGAGAAAGACAGAGGTGGAAGCAGAGGAGTAAAGTGCATTAGACACTTTGTTGTCATAAATAATCAATGCTTAGTCAACATAAGACACAAGAGCGTGTGAAGGAACCATGGTTTCCTCTCTTTGCCAAATCTGCAAGGGAAACCAGCCAGAATCACACAGAGTAAACAGAGCTAAGCCAAAATGAAAAGGAGCTACAGAGACAGAAAAACAGCTATTCTGTTACAGAAATTAAACCAAGAGAGCAAAAAAATAAGAAAGAGACAAAGGGAATGAAATTTGGAAAGGAAGAGGGAGAGAGCAAGGAGCAGAAAGAGTGGAGCAGGAAATGCCTTCGTTCTTTTCTCAACCCCTTTGTCCTCCTCAAGCTGGAATATGACAATCCCACCCTTCCTCATTTTTTCTTTCAAGCTGCTCTTTCCTCATTCATTAGTTGCTTCCTTTCTTCATTTAGCGCTGTGTTGATGTGTGCGTCACGGCCACACTGGACTGTGACTAGATTTCAAGTCATCAGGGAGTCATTGCTGTTACAGTGGGTGAAACAATACCTCATGTCTTCCAGCAGGTCACATTCGGTCTGGTGTTTGAAGTGGAGCCTTGTCATCTGCTCCATGTGTGTGTTCTTCAGCTCCTGCGTCACTTTGACCTGGAGGAAATATAAAACTCATCATGTGGTAACTGAATATATCTCCTGGCTCGTCATAAAAATATTACTAAAGACCTGTAAAAGCAAAAAAGCAAGCATCAGCTGCAATCATATCATATACACATTGATTAGTAAAGGTTTTTATCATTGGTGGCTGGATCGAATGTTACATGTTAAATGTCTTACTCAAGTATCACAAACACTATTATATAATATATTCCAGTCTAACTAAATACCAAGAGGTCCACAAAACAAATCTATTACATATTAAGTAACAAACTGTTAAAATTGTTTCTACAAAAAAAACAAAGAGTAAGTCCTCAAAAGCAACCGGACATGATCAACAAATATTTGGCATTTAGGCTTGTTTAAAAAATGGAATTATTTATGACAATTCATCATTCATTTTAAGTCCAAAGTGCGGTAAGCGGTGGACCCTGTGAAATGAGCTACTAATGGGAATGCATGCCTTCAAACACACTCATGCGCGCACACACACACACACACACACACACACACACACAGAAAAACCACCATCATTTTATCCATCTGCCAATCACCTGTCATCAAGCCCAAGTTTAATCAGCTCTACAGTCTACCTGAAAGTAACACACACATGCACGCAGACAGACACACACACGTAATCCAGTATACAATAATCAATACAATAATTATTGAGTTTTGATAAGAGTTCTTGCATTCAAAGATGACTGAAGACACTTTTTGTTCATAGATGTTAGAACAGGCTGGAAAAGCAAATCAAATCGTCACATATACAAAAGAACAGGGACTATAACCTGCACCAAAAACCCCGAAAAGAGACACCATAATATGAACACAAAGAAGTCTGAATGCACACATAAACACACAGTTGCTGTTTGAAGGTCACTGTGTATTGTTGGATGAATTCCACAGGCTATTCACCAGAGTAACAGTGGGCAAGTTCATGACTTTTCTGGACAAAACAATCAACAACATAACACTGGCATAATACTGTGGAGAACTCGATTCTTTCATGTTCCGTGTGTTCTGAGGATAAGAAGGGAGTGGTTCAATGTGTTATCAGCGCAAATTGACTTCACTTCATTTTAACTTCTGTCACTCTTAGAAAACCACAAGGCGCAATGAGAAGGAGTGATAGGCAAACACAGAGAGGGGCGGGCAGAGATTAGAGCGAGTAAGAATGAAGGGAGAAAGACACAAACGGCAAGGCCGACGAAGAGGAACGGTCACCGAGATGAGGAAACTGACAGTGAGAACTTAAGGTTGGACATAGAGAGGAAAATTATGAGGCAAATCCATCTTGATTCTTGGTCTGTGTTAAACGATAGGGAGATGTAGGGAATGTAGGAGCACACACACACACACACACACACACACACACACACACTGATGTAGGAGACGTTGATGCAGTAGCTACTGTAGTAGTAGGCCTCTAATACTGCTATGACAAACTTTACTATCTGATAGCAGTTGTTTTGTGTGTACATTGGCCTTTTTTAATTTTGCTGTTTCCAAACAAATTGTGTTGTATCACTGCCATGACAATAAAGTCTTCCTTTAACTTTATCTACTCCGCTTCTCCCCACACAAATATCCACTGCATTAAAAGTGTGTTTCGCTGTCGAACACAAATTAAGATCTCACGTTCAACCTCATCAGGCCCCATCTTTAACGCAACATAAACGTGATGGGGGCGACCTATAGACGAGCTTCAGGAGCTACAGTGTATGTGTCGCACTGGGAATAAAGTGACTCGTAGCCAAAAGCCACCGCTGATAAACTGTGGCTGTGCTCCGTGCTCACATCAGTATTTTCCTGCAAATGTGGTTCAAGTATTCGGGGTATTTTTAGCCCGAGAGCCGCACTGACAGCTGAATAACGACATCCTACAAAATTCATACGGCTATAACGGCGATACGCGCCGTGGCTCGTGGAACGCCCGTGATTAAAGGATCTCGGCGCTTCACGGGCGTGATATGACACGTTCAAGGACGCGCAGCGCGGACTGTAAACGGCAAAGCGGGAATATGTGGTAATTAAGAGGAATCCGCGCTGAGGTTCACAGCGGGGTAATTGGCTCTCACGCATCTATTTCGGGAAAGCACGCGCACGTACACACGTACACACTCGAGACCGGCCTCTCAACACTCTCCCGTCCTCACACATTAGATCTCCATCTATAGGGGGCTGTGAACGCAATCAGCAGAGGGGACCTGGCTCCGGCTGCCATGACCCCGCTCCGACCGAAGGTCTCCTCCCGAGACGAGACGCGTGACAGCGTGGAGAAGCGGCGGCTTTTTGTTTTGCCGTCTCGATGTCACCGTCGCGTAGACGCTGGCAAAGGAAATCAACACGCCACAAATAATCTGTTAATCGGTTAAGTCATTTTTGTGGCGGCGCCAGCTATGATGTCAGAGTTGCAAGTTAGCGTCTAAATGTTGTTTTGTAGATCGCTTTGGAGAAGTTCTGTCTACAGGGAGGCGCATTAAACGGACATTACGGATATTATAGCTGATATTATGGGGTATTTCTGTGGAAGGGGCGACGTTAGCCCGCCTAGCTACATCCAGCTAACGTTATTTGACGTTTGGCTGAATATCCATGTCACTGGGTTACTACGAACCCCGCTAGCAGGCGGTGCTAATGTTGGCTAGCGACGGGCTTTTAATCCAGCGCAGCCAGACGCTTCTGTGTGCGGCTATTAAACACAATAAGCACATGTGAGGTTACTACGGTGGTATCTGTCATTGTCCGCGCAGCCCAGCTCCAACATAACGGACCCCGGAGATCACTCACCTTCCTCGGCGGCGGCTGCATTTTGGAGTATTGACATGAATGGTGATTCCCTTGTGAGATGTATTGTAATTCCGAGAGGAAAATCCAAATCAGTGCGGGACTAATGTTTAGTTTCCTCCAACAGAAATCCTCCCCTCCGAACGACAGGGAGGAAAGACGGGACTTAGATTTGCACTCCGGCGGCCATGATTGATGATAAACGGCTACTTTATACGGAGCAGACGCTGAAGCTACGAGGGCACACCGAACGCACTTGTGCTGGATCCAGCCACTGCTAGTCTGCTGTTACTGTACTGTGCTGTGCTGTGGGGCAGGGGATCAGACAGGCGGAGAAGAAAAGGCAGAGCGAGGCAATGGGGGTGATGTGAACGGGGAACCCCTTCTATAAACCAGCTCGACGGCGCCCCAATGCGGCCGCGCGCGGCACAGCATCCGCTATGTGCTCGAAAACACGCGCGTTTCTTCCGCCTCTGCTCCCCTGTCGTCGGCACGAGCCCCGAGGAAGACGTGCGCAAAAGGTGTTTCGCGAACAACGGCGGTTTTAAACATGTGCACGCGGGGGTTATTTTTCATCGAAGCATCGGCCTTCGCTTGAGCTGCTCAAACGGGGAGAAGGAGGCTGCGTCTCCCAGACCTGCATAGCAACAAGAAACCGCAGTCGATCGAGGAAAAATCGATCATGCAGAAATTGAAAAAGAAAATTAGGAAAAATCAGAATATCAGAATTAAAACTGAATTCAATCATAATACGAAACACAACAAATGATAAATATAATATACTTAATTTATACTAAATATTACATATATATAAGCCGTGAGTTATCATGATGTCAACAAGGTCATTCATTGTTTACCATAAATTACAACAGAAGGTGTCTGTAAATTGGCACAAACAGCAGCTGGAAACCAGGTTTCGACGTGCGACATACTGACAGTGCGCTCCATTATTTTATGGTTGACGAGTTTTAAAGTAGCATTGACTCACAGGAAAAACGCCAGCCTGGAAGCAACCACTTTTGTATTTCACACGCCTGCTGCTCGCTCTGGGGAAGGTTAAGGGTCGTGTAATCATTAATACGCAGAGTTTCAACACCTGGAAGTTAAGTTATTCAAACCCATGTAGACTCACACTTGCTACCAAAGGAATACACGCCTCTGCATTTTTATAGTGGCACTGCCACGTATAGTGTCATTGTCAACATTTTTTAACGTACAGTGCCTGTGGTTTTTGCTCGTGATTTCTCTGTCTTCCTCTTCTGAGGTAAGACTTTCTTAAACTATTTATTACTTTGGCTGTTTTTTTTTATGTGTAACTTCACGAAGGGTCACTTTTACACCAGTACAGTGAGGTATGAGAAGAGCTACAGTGTAGTCAGCATCGGAGCTGCAGGCGCAATTACTCACACGCTGTGTACAGGCTGCAACTTGTGAAATATGCACACACCTCTATAGGGTTTTTTTCTCCACTCAATACATTATGTTAGGTAGGAATTCACCCCTCAGCCTGCTCAGAAGTACAGTAGCCAGTAACTAGCTGCATGTGAGAATGAGGACACCGTACCAGAGGTAACAAGTTTAATACAGAGTGAGTGATTTCATTTCTTTTCAACCTCTGGGCTTGTTGCGAACTGTTTGTTGTCTCCTGTGTTCATCTTTTCATGGCACGTGTAGGGAGGACAGTGGAATATTAGAGGGATGTAAAAAGAGGTTCACTAGGAGCTGTTTTTAGTCAACTTGAACACAATTCAGCTTGTGATGTGTCATTTTTGAGTTATTACACATCTGGACTGGAGCGTTCAGTTGATTGACAAAATATATGTCATGTAAAGAAACTGAAACAATTGTTTGTGCAGGGTCTGGTTTGAATTTAAGAGGTATTTGTCTGCGGGTCCCTCTCTCCTCTACCATGAGGTTTTGGGAAAACTCTGACAACAGCAGAGGATTAGAGTCTGTTTTACGCACAAGTTTCAGTGAATCATCAGTTATTATCCCAGATGTGATAAAACATTGAAGGAGCATCTACTAACCTCCGATGCTTGATTAGGTGAAGCGTTTGGGAGCAGAGTAGCCGACCAGCACACTGCGGACTAGAACCACAGCAGTCACTGATGCAGAAACGTGAGGAGGGCAGAGTGAAATGCTTTACTCTAAATTAGACGATTCAGGCTGTGACTGGGTTTTTCACATCCAGTTACACCGGCGCTGGTGCTGTGGTTACCGACGCCAACGCCTCAGGCTATTCAAATTTCATTCACGGATGCCTGCTGAGCTCACTTTTTCATTCATACTCTACCCCGGGGCCCTGCCCTGCTCCAAACATGTACAGACCGCAGACATATTTAGTTCTGTTTAATAAATACACAGGGAAAAAAGACAAGTTTGAACCTTTTCTTCTGTTATTTTGGTTCTTGACATTGTCTAATAATTTCGAATCGTTCTAATCTCTTCCTTAGCTTCCTACAACTAAGATGGCCGCGTTTGACAACAAGACCAACCTGACCAACGTCAGCGCCCTTTCCTGTAAATTCAATGAAGACTTCAAGTACATCCTCCTTCCTGTCAGCTACTCTCTGGTCTTCGTGGTGGGCCTGGCGCTCAACGCCACGGCGCTGTACGTGATAGTGTTCCGCACCAAGCGCTGGAAGCCCTCCACCGTCTACATGTTCAACCTGACCGTGTGCGACCTGCTCTACGTCTTTTCGCTGCCCTTCCTCGTCTACTACTACGCGGACGGGAACGACTGGCCCTTCAGCGAAGCGCTCTGCAAGCTCATACGCTACCTGTTCTACGCGAATCTATACGGTACAGTTTGAGTTGGCATGAACCCGTCAAACCAATGGGATCCAGCCTTCAGTGCATTAACAGCCTGTTTGACCTCCCTCCGGCAGCTTCCATCCTGTTCCTGTGCTGCATCAGTCTCCATCGATTCGTGGGCATCTGCTACCCGATCCACTCGGTCTACTGGGTCACGGGTCGACGGGCCCGGCAGGTGTCTGTGGCCGTGTGGGCCTGTGTTTTATTCTGCCAGGCTCCTGTTCTCTACTTCTCAAGAACAAGGTGCATTTCTTTCCTTCTTGTATTTAAAGTGTCTCCAATTGTGGACTACTGATTATGTGTCACTGATTAATTCCTGTTTGAGCTCCTGTTTGAGCTCCTGTCTTCTTCTCTCTGTGGTATTTTGCAGGGATGACACCACGAACCACAGGATCTGCTACGACACCACCAGCGCCGAGCATTTCGAAGACTTCCTGGTGTACAGCTCACTTGTGTCCGTGCTGCTGTTTGCCGTGCCCTTTGTGGTGGTGATGGTGTGCTATGGCCTCATGGTGCAGACGCTTCTGGAGCCCGGCTGGGCGTCCGAAGGGGCCGGGGGAAACGCGACGGCCCAACGGGCCCGGCAGAAGTCGGTGAAGATGATAATCATTGTGCTGGCAGCGTTCATGCTCTGTTTCCTCCCTTTCCACGTCACCAGGAGTCTTTATTACTATTTCAGACACCTAAGGAAGGTCAATCCGACACAGGTGAGAAACGCACCGCTTTTTTCTTCATCTTGCTGTGTTACAGTCACTTCAGGACTCGCGTGTCTCATGTTTGCGTTCATCAGGTTAGCTGTAAATTCCTGGAGGCCTCCAGCGTCGCCTACAAGGTGACGCGACCTCTGGCCAGTCTCAACAGCTGCTTGGACCCCATCCTTTACTTCCTGGCTGGACAGGACGTTTGTAGTAACCTCAAAAAGAAGAGCAAGGCATCTGCATCCGAACCCAAGGAAGCACAAACCCAAAGTGTGAGTCAGCGCTTGACAACTCCACTCTGATTTCACACATTTCTTATTGTTTCTCTTCTTTTAGTATCTGTAAATATAGAATAAAAAAGTGGGCTGTCTTTGGTTTATGTTTAATATTCAGCCAGACCATTGTTTTTTTGTCTTTTTTTTTGCCGGAGTAGTTTAGTAGAGACACAAATGACAGAGTTTGACCATATGGTTGTTCTGATATCACTTAGAAGACAAAGCGTTTTAGTTGTAACAGTTACTGGTGGTGTTTGAACTAAGTAACATTATTTATTACAATATGATGTACAACATCACCACTAGAGGGTGACACTGCCTAAAAAAACTGAAGGACTACTGCTACTGTGCTTTTTTCCAGAAATTTTCTGTATGATACGCACACACCAGTGTCCAACCCCAAAAACACATGCAAACACAAACTCACAACACACCAGCAAATGACACAGTCCTTAAAATATACCTTCTCTTTATTTGGAGAGTAAAACATCATACAGAAAAATGTAAAGATTATAAATGTCATTTACAGAGTGGATGAGATGAATGTATCTTTAAACGTTTCCTCCTCGTGTAACAACAGCACTTCAGTTTAAAAACATTTAATGTTGTAGTAATAAAAAAATCCATGGAAATGTGCAACTGGTCCAACCAATAAATATCCAGTCCCCCAGACAAACATTATATTCCTCATAACATCAGGATAAGAAAATATGAAGACTAATAGCTAAACAGCTCTATGATGAAAGTACACCTGAGGGTGAAAACTAAAACCAACTGAGCAGCATCAACCACTCACCCTCTGCTGGTCGAGGTTATTATTTAGAGTATAAAAATGCCCGTGTGTGTACTTAAAGTGATGGAGGCGGTGTTACTGTGTCTGGATCTGTCCAGTGCATGTGTGTGTGAATGTACAGGTAAGAAAGTCTTGCAATAAAATGATGTGTATAGTTAAATATCATGTGGATCCCACATGCAAGCGTGAAAAGGACTGACCTACAGCACATGTGGTCGACCTTGCTGCAACGTTCCAGGCGTTTCCAAGCAGCACCCCTGTAAACTCAAACATGTCTCCATACCCATATTTACATATGTACACGTCTTTACGCGTTCTACTGTACAAATGTGATTTAACTGCTACCGGAGTGCTTTGTCAGTGAAGCTGGTGTGATACAATATACGGGGCCCTAAAACAACACAGGGCCCCCTGATTTCCCAAACCCGGACCTCCTCGAGGCCTACAAGCCAAACTGCACTTTCTATGTGAGTAGAAGCAAGCAAAGCTGAAACACAAAACTTATAAAAATATTTAAAACATTGAAATTATATTACATTTCGTAACTTTTTTCTTCATAATACTTGCTGTAGTGCTACGGGGGGCTTTGATCGAGCGCCATAAAGATCTCGGTTTCAAACGGGGGTTTGCTCAGGCTGAATTCATGTGACACCTGACGACAGACAACTTGGCCGGATGTGAGGAGTTGTTACACTCCCGCTGCTGTGTGAGTTGCGTGTTATATAATCCGGAGTGAGTTAATGGTCTAAGTCTAAATTTAGTGTTTTCGTCAGCCTGTGTCTGTCAGAACCCTGCAGTGTTGCCGTTTTTTTAGATGGAAGCACACGTACAGGGGTTGTGGGTGCATCCAACGTTCATTCCTTTGTTTTTTCCTTCTCATCTTTCTTTCAAGTGTCAATAGTGCTTATTTCAAGCCCTTTTAACTCTTTCCACAGGACATGTAGACAGGACAGGACAGTGAGCAGCTATTTTTTTAACTTCTATGTAAGTGTGCTTCACGCACTTGTAAAACACAAAGGTCAAATAATAAATACAGTTATGTTCCTGATTTCCTGTAATTACAAACAAATTCTTCAAGCAGCTGGTGATTCTTTTGTTTTTTTTTTTTGCTGTTAGTCGCCTAAAAACACCCTCTTTGCCGTCCGGCACGTCATCAGTGAATGACCATGTTGTCTGCGGCGAGGTAGCATTAACGAGCAGCATCTCTGAGTCTTCACCTGAAAAAAAAAGCAAAATGTCCCTTTGACCACATTTTAACGATTCCACAGGGAATAGCAGAAAAATAATAACACATGTGCTGCAGTAGGAAGCGAAGCAGGTGGAGGATGTTTTGCGCTGTACCTTCTGATGCCGGATGATGAAGAGCAGAAGTGTTTCCCACCAAACAGGGAGTTCCTCTGCTCATGGGATGACGACTTGGTTTCCACAGTGGCGGGTTTCTGCTCAGGGATCTGAGCAACTTGAAATCTGTAAATCAAGCAAAACAAATACGGTCACTGTCACATTCCAGTATTTATTGTGAAAAGGTATTATTGGTCGGTCAAGAAGTCTCACCTCCCCACAGACAACACAGTCAGCTCCCCATCCTTGTTCACCTTCACTTCCTTCCCTTGCACCTTTTCCTTCACAGTATTTGGCACCAGTGCTTGTGTTTGGTGGGTGTCCACAAACACCCCCCCCAGGAGGGGCCTCTTCTGCTGGTCAGTGGCTTTGTCCAGGGACGGCAGGATGAGGCTCTGTGGGGGCTTCAGGGGGTCCTTGAGGGAATCCAGAGGAGGAATCAGAACCGGGGGCCACTTCCTCTGGGCACAGCGCGAGCAGCGGTAGCCGTGTTTGGGAGCCAGGCCGGAGAGACCGGAGATGGTGTGGAGGTGGGACTGATGGTGGCAGAGCCTGGGGAGCGAGCGGAAGGGAGCGAGTGGAGACAGCATGGGAAACCTGGGAAGGAAGACGAACACGAGAGGGTTGGATGCACAGTGTTTATGCTGCATTTATGGAGTTTGGTCAATTCACTGACAATTTGGCATTGTTTCCCAAGCAATAAATGAAGCCGTGCATCCCCGTGTTAGAATAGTGAGCGGGTGACCTGCAATGACCCCAGAGTGTGTGTGGGAGGGGAATGTTCTGGAATATAAAGATCACATGTTACAGCAGCCCATTCAGCAGCTGAACACGACCAGAGGCCCCTCAGTCCTATTGTAAATGGCCCATACATAGTGGAATGAACTGACTCCAGTTATCATTGTCCTGGCAGATAAGATTAACTAGAGCCTGCGTCAGTGCAGCAGCAAAGAATAAAAGGTGGACTATAAAGGACAGCGTATACTTAAACAAAGTGTGGTTTCTCATGATTACTTGATATACTCAGCTTCTCTGCCTTGTCTATCTTGCTCAAGGACACGTTGACATATGACAGAAGTTAGGAATCAAACCAACAATCCACTGATTGGCAGCCGGCCGCTCAGCCTCCCGAGACACAGCTGTCCCGACTGATACGATTACTACAGCAATTGTAATGACACGCCGAACTCTACATGCAAAAGCCCCGTGACTCAGGTAACAGCTGGTACAGCTATGCGGGTTCAAAGGTCACCTGGACACGAGCAGGCGACTCGCTGCCAGGCACCCAGACCTCCGCTGAGGACACTCTGAGCACTTAAACGTTGACAGGGGACATCAGCCAGAACGTCCTGACCATAAGGCATGCGGTGGTACAGACTCAAACAGTGACTCGGCAGTGACTAAGCATGTGGACTCATACTTGATTGACGAGCCTTTGCTTATGGACATCTGTTTGTTCTCGTACTCCAGCAGCAGTTCCTCCAGGGCAGCAGCATTTTCTGAAACACACATGCACACAAGCGTTATTATTATCAGCCTCAGTAAATGTTCAGCTAATAACTGTAGCTAATATAATAGAATACTAAATATACTTAATATTAATAGTTATAATAATTATGTTTAAATCAATAATAAAAATGAAATTAAAGGCATTAACCTAAAGTGAAAAGTTGCTGAGTAAGCAGCCGTCTTTTGCTGTGTGTCATGTACTGTGACGATGCAGCCTCATGCTCCTTCACCACCATCATGAGTAAAAAGCCAGTCAGCTCAGCACTCACCTTTTTTCTCAGTAATGAGGCGAACCAAAACACTGATGGTGTCTTCATTCATGTCGTCAGAGATGTAGGGACAACTGTTTCCTAAAGCGGATAAAAAAACACATATAAATACTCCATATATAAATACTCAAATACAGGTGGGCTTAAGGCCATCAGGGGAGCTGGGAGCTGTCAGGAAGAGACAGACAATGTACTGTACACGATGGAGCTGATAAGGGTGATGTGGATGACTAAACAGCAAAGAATAGATATGCCGCCATGGCAACCCCACGACTATCCCATAATAGTAAGCAACACAGGGAGGCAGCTGAGGGCAAAGTGATAAGAGTAGAGGCAGCTCCAGAATAGCTCAGTCTGTGATCACAATCCATTCAGTGTATAAAAATGTCTTTTCATGCATAGGCTACGCTGTTGTTGTTGGGTCAGAACACTGTAGTGATGTCTCCACACTGGCTGTTGCGTCATCCTATATAAAATGAGAGTTGGATGTTTGATTTAAAACCCTGTGTCTACGTTCATTTCCAGCTCTGCCCTCTCCGCCTCTCTCCTTCAGCTCTCCCATCAGGCACAGTCCAACCTTTTTCCCCGTCTGCAGTGCTGCATAGTCACATCTGATTTTAGCCCTGCCGCGCCAGGCCTGGCCTTGCTGTAACTCATCCCTGGGGGCTTTCCCCCTGACTGGAGATGAGGAGAGGAGTGCTGCAGTAGGAGCTTTCTAAGTCTAACCTCAGCTCAGTCAGGCCTGCAGCAGACAGACGGACGGACGGACGGCATGAGGAGACTTATGTAACAAAGAGTGAAACAAAACTTCCTGAACTTCTACTTGTCCTTATTATATCTAGTCTTTATCGGTCATAGTCATCAGAAGGTGTCCACACATACTGTACCGTACAGTCAACTGACAAGGCGAAGAAGAAATAAGATAAACAGAGAAAATGCAACTGAATGCATCAAGAAGGAAAGAGGAGACATAAACCATAAGTTGAGGACGCAGCTGAATTATTCATCCGACTGAGAAAGGGGAGATGCACGGACAGTGTCGCGTTCCGATCATGTTCGGACAAGCTGGGAATGAAGAAACTGGATGAGCGGAGAGTGGAGGGGCAGATCCAGAGCGCTGCAGGGGGCGAGGGTCCGGAGAGCTGACGCACGAGTACGGATGCACACCATCCCTGAGTGAACTGTAACTGTTGCTTTGTGAGGGCTCGGAACGACAGATGCCTGAAAGCAGCTTTACTGTACGCGCAGGACGCATGCAAATCTGTGATCTGCTCAGAGGCAGCTGCGCTCCTTCCACTGAGCCTCACACCATCAGGTGAGCGAAGCCAAAGTCACCTCAGCCTCCTCGTCGCCTGGCCTGCAGTAATAATGCATGCTCGTTGCTACATCCTGCTCTGTGTTGACTCAAGGCCAGCCTCTCTGGGGTGAGCGGGGATGGGAATGCTTGTTTTACCCTGTTCCAATAGGAAACCTACCAGAATAACAGCGCGTGCTTGGAACAACACGGCACGCATGACATGCAACGACCCCCCAGAGGTCGGAGGTCACACAAATAAAAACGCTTCCCACGTGGAATCGCGTGCGGCCGCATCGCGGAGCCTCTCGGCCTGCGCTGCCCGCTGGGCTCGGCTCCACCCTTCGCCGGCCTCCACCACATCACACGCGAGCGTGCGTGGGTGTTAAGTTGGCATTTTTACGACCCCCCCGCCTTCCGCCGCGTGTCCCTCACTTTCTTTCTGCGGCGCGGCCAGCTCCTCGTCCCCTCCCTCCTTCTCGGCGGTGCAGCGGTAGCCCTTCTTCTTCAGGATGTTGCAGATGAGGATGCCCAGCAGGCCCATGACGCAGAAGACCGGCACCAGGGCGAACACGGCGTACTCGGCCGACTTCTCCTCCGCGCTGCGGACCACCGTGCCGTTGGCCGCCGCCCCGGCGCTGCCGGACGGGCCGTTGCCCACGGTGCGCACCGCTCGGGGGCGCAGGGCTGCTGAGAGAGGACGCGTCAGCGTTAGGGCCTTCCCACAGAGAGCTAATCACTCAGAATGTTTGAGGGAACCGCAGGAGCTCGCTCACTTTCCACACAGGGGCTGTCTGTGGCAACTTCCCCTGCGGCGGCAGAGCGGAGCCTGCGAATGGAAAAACAGCGACACACACGTTATGGGAAGAAAAAAGCGAGATTGTTATACAATGAAGGAGCACAAATGAAGGTTTACGAGGTCCTTGTCAGATGTGAATGGAGCAGACACACAGGTAAAAGGCAGCTCTTACCGGGGCAGGCAGTCCCCACAGACGGCGTCTGAGGTCGCAGAGCCGGGGGACGCCACCTTCCGTCCCAGGGACCTGCAGGAGGTGTGTGGACGGCAGAGTTCAGAGTCCAGAGCCTCTGAGAAGGTTCCAGCTGGACACAGTCTGCACTGCACCTCCTCCGCTGCACCCTGGATCTGCCCGCACGCCTGGTGAGAGGAAGACACTTTTTGTCAGGGTTGCAGTTCTTTATCTATTTACTGTTGATGTAGCTGGATGAGCTTTTCATAAAAATAGTTCATAGTTTGTAGTCTCACCTTCGTTGGCTCCTGACCTGCAGAGCACTGCAGACACACACACCCTTCCCCCCACCGAC
This sequence comes from Betta splendens, assembly GCF_900634795.4. NCBI lineage: Eukaryota > Metazoa > Chordata > Actinopteri > Anabantiformes > Osphronemidae > Betta > Betta splendens. The sequence continues at coordinate 10,383,710 of NC_040893.2, forward strand.
ACTGCACCGCTGCAGTCCCACCGCAGCTCAACACCTGGAAAGTGCACATCCACAAACAAGCTCATGAGTCAAAGGGAGGTTCTGGATCACGCTAGTGTCTATAAGGAGCCATACTGGTTGTTCGCTGCAAAGAGCACATATTTACCGTGAGTAGGACAAGAGCTGAGCAGCAAAGGTGGTTCCTCATCTTCTTCAATGTATTCGTCTATGTTCATATGATCTAAAAGACAAAGGGAAATAGTGTTATTTACAAACAAAAAAGGAGCAGGTCCACTTGTTTACGGGGTTAAAAGTACAAAATGTGAAATCAAACCTGAGCTGAAATTATAACACGTCTTATAACACATTTTCACATTTTCACAAACACACACACACAGTGCTGAATGTGCATCATCAATCTAAAGCCACACACGCTCACGTGGCAAAAAACACCTGAGTCATGTTTTATCCAGAGAGCCGTGAATTGTAAGTAGGGGTCAGCTTCACCCGCTGTAAATAACATTTAGCATGAATTAGGACCTTTGGGGCGACGGCAGTGAATGAACCCAGACTCTCCTGTGCCTATTTTTGACCTGCTCCATGCGCTCATGTGCACATTTAAAGCCGTTACTCATACTACAGCGTATTCAGCACCTGCTGACATGACAGTAGCTGCCCCCGTGACCAGTATTTCATTCATAACTCTATGGTTAGTGGGGTTTAAGTGTTTAAACAAATCAGGATGTTTATACCGATTCACTTGAAAGAACTGGTGTGGCAATAAACAAATGAACTGAAAATGTACAAATATGCTGAGTCCAAGTTCACAGAGGAGTTCACTCAGTTTATAGCTAAAGTTATTTTCTTTTAAATTTGTAAGCAGGTCAGATTAACACAACAAAAAGTGCAGCTTCTGTATTTGCGTCATGTTATAACTGATGCGGCGACCTTATGATAACTGACCGACTTGCTCCAAGCATGTTTGTTAAACAACCACTGACCAAAATAAAAGACATTAAACAAATCAGATATGTAAAAAAAAGAGAAGGAAGAGGGCGACAGAAAGGACAGAAAATGTAATTATCCTTTCACGAAGAGCAGATTGAAGAGACGTATCCAGAGTCAGAGAAAAAAGAAGAAAAAAAAAGAGTAAACCTAAAAAAAAGAGAGAAAATGAGAAAGAAAGCCAGAGGAGCATACTCACCCCAGACCTGCAGCTGACTGACACGGTTGCCGTAGCAACTCAGGGAGGATGCTGTGAGTACGGTTGCAAATGCTGAATCTGGGTCAAATCCTAAATATTCTCAAACTTTCTAGCTGCTCCTTCAAACAACAGCTGATAAGAGTTGTATTTGGTTACTACTCAGACCAGGCGTTACGAATAGGAAATTTAAAACAAAGGTTCTATCTGAGCAACAAAGTTAGGACTCAAAAGCAGCTAAAAAGGTCAGACACACACCGGTCTGTGTAGCTGAATGGAGAATTCAATGTACCTGCCTGTGTCTTATACTGTCAATGTGAACACAGACACACCCCTAAGTTCAGGAGGACCAGCCTCCTCCACCTCCACTATCAGTGTGTGTGTGTGTGTGTGTGTGTGTGTGTGTGTGTGTGTGTGTGTGTGTGTGTGTGTGTGTGTGTGTGTGTGTGTGTTGTCCATGTCTGTGAGTGGCGAGGCTGTTTTAACAAGCTCTTCACCTTCCACCACACACTAAAACATGTTTTGAACGGTAGTTAGCAGGAAAGTCAACACTTTCCCTCTCGAACCCATTCATTGGCTTACTACATGTGGTCAGCGCACACACAAACACACCTGGGCTGTGTGTGCTTCCACCAATAATACTTTACCCACACACACATCTGGAGTATCGACACAAAGCTGTGCCCTATGCCTTATGCAAACGAGGGTATAACAAAGTTTATGATTATAGTCCAACAAGGCCCTTATGTCAATAACAGGCTTCTGCTGCATAATTTCAGGGGGAAAGGAAAGATAAAGTGAAAGTGGAACAACCACTCATTTTGAAAAAGCACCACAAGGCTGAAGGGCCCGATAGAGATGCAGAGGAAGGCGAAGAAAGGGACGGATGGAGCGTGGAGAGAGTGGCACGAAGAGGCTCCAACTGCAGCCTGATAGCATGATATATATGGAAGCGTTGGTTAAAATGCCATTCAGCCCAGAGTTAGTAGGAGGTTAATTACAAGTCACCCACAGGGCTACGCGCTCAGGCAAACATGCGCCCCTGTGAGCACACAATCACAAGGAAGGGTGGGGGAAGCGATCAATAAAACGACAATGATAGAGGGAGCGAGACCAAAATGTGACCTACAATTAAGTAGATCTGTTTTTGGAAAGTGTCGAGTAACAAATTGGACGGGGTTGAAGGGCTTGAGGAATGTTTCTATGGACTCGCTTGACCTCCAGAGGAATGGCTTAAAGCAAGATTGAACTGATTTATGGTGTGATGGACGCATATGATCCCAGGCCATCATTGGCTTTGCGTGGTTGGATTAAACATTGAATACATTAAGATGCATTCGATTATTTTAGTTTTTCAACCCAGTTCCTCTGACGTTGGAGATGGAGACTGAAAACAGCTGAAAGCAGGAGTCTGCAACAGAACTTCCATCTTACAGTATTTCTCCATATTTTGACTTGTGACATGAAAATCACAAATCCGCAGTGAGAAAGCACGAGTCTCGTGCTTCACTTGCGCCTCCTTTCTATTCTCTGGCCCGTGTGAGCCCTCAATCCTCTAAATCCACTTTATTGTTTAAGCGTTTCCTTCTTCACACATGGACTCAGGTTGTGGAGGTCGCTCAGGTCGGGGAATGAAGGAACAAGACAAACAACGAGGTCGCGCAGAGGAAAGCGTGGGATATAACAGGACATTAACACCTCCCAGAATATCTATGTGCACAATAAACACGCCAGCGCACAACAACACCCACGCCGCGCTCATCATTTCATGTGGACGGACATAAAACCAAAACAACGGGCGAAACAGGATGAAAAATCAGCCCTTCAAAGGAAAGTGAGAGGAGCGTGACGACTTTTCCTAAACTGTGTAAAACAGTAATTACACAAAACCCTCTGCGTTATTATTTAAAACGCTCACATAACAAGTGGCCACAACATCAGATGCTCAGTCACATGTCATGTGTTGTTCAGGGCGCCTAAAAATAGCAGTAATAAAGAAGTAATAGCAGAGGGATGACAAAAACATGGACATTATTCTGCCCCGTGGTGGTTTCTGGGGCCACGACCAAAGTCACAGCTAAAGTGTTTGGGAGCTTTTTCTGGGCGCCTGATGTCATGCTGCAGCTGAAGCGAGAAATCCTCGCGGATGAAGCCGTGAAGGAAGGAAGCGACCACAAAAGAGGAAACACAGGAATGAGTGGAGCCCGTCGCCTTTCAGCCTGAGGTGACTGAGCTCCAGGGAGATCAAGGGTAAAGCGGGGTCAAACCATGGGCCCAGCCGCAGCAGTGACGCCGCAGTTTATTTCACAGTCAGAGCCCGCGAGCGCCAAAATAAATGTCAGTCATGCTCACAGGGCCGCCGTGTTCCTGTGGGAAGACCTGATGCAGCGGCTGCGCCTCTGTAAACAAACCGTGATCAGCGGAAGATGAGCCATTCACTCCACTGACAGGAAACGTCTTCAACTGCGCGCTGAATCATCTATGCATTCACTATGCATGCACTCATTCATATGCATTCGATCCATATGAGCAGGACGGTCAGTCGTCAGTAGTCGTGGGTTGTAGTCAAGCAGCGGATGGTGGAGCTTCTGCAAGTGCACTCTGGGCATATGGGTTAAACGACTGGGTTTCCAGCAGCTGACGTTTCTTAGAGCAGGCCAACAGGCATAGCCTCATTTCATATAGTCAAAGACTAATTACTTAATAGAAACAGGAATCCAAGCATGATGAACTCTAATTTACATATAAAAACAGTTTCTCGCTGGACAATTTTGCCCCACAGAGACGACAACACAGTGAAGAAGTCACTCTAAATGTCCATATGCACACATTGATGTAGTGATGCATTTTGGGAGCCATCCAGGAGCAAACATGGCGTCCATAGACCCTTGAGCTGCTCATAAAGGACATTAGGTTTGTGTGGACAGTCCAGCATCACTGTGAGGGAAAGTGACCAAACTACCTCCTCCTGTTTCATGCTGAAGGATCCAGTTGGGACGGTGAGGCTACGTCTGTAACCGATCCTGCCCGACTCCAAGTGTCTGCGTTGACTTAGACGAGCCCAACCACCATATTAATGCATGTTGGAGTAATGCTGATGAAACCAGACGTACTTGAGAAGGACAGAACGCCCACGGGTAATGGCTACCCAACACAAGCAGGAAACACCTCCTTGTGATGCACAAGCGTGCGATACAATGCAAAAGAGCTGAGCGGGCAAGAAAAAGGTTTAAGGTAATTACACTGCATTGTCCATCAGACATTTTGTGGAGCAAGACATAATGTGTATGTGTATGGCTAAGACGTGATTGGGCCAACCACACCCTCGTGTTTGGCTTAATGGAGGTGGCCAAAGCCTGATTTACGCCAACGCTTTGTACGTGAGCTCGCAGACAATGTCTCATTGTGGGGAGCGCGACTGAGGGCCGGTGAGGTGAGGCCAGTCCACACGCGTCTGCAGGCCGCCGCTTTGACGTGAGGCCCCACGTCATGTTTTCCAGTGGAACTGAACACCAGCGGGAGCCCGAGCTTCTCCTGTGTCTGGAGCGCGGCTTCGCCAGATTGAGTGACCGGAGGCGAGAGCAGGAGCAGCAGCTCCGCGAAACCACCCGAACAATCCCACAATGCACTGCAGCGCAACTCAAATCAAATAAAACTGAACTTTCAGACATTTCCATTTTGTTTTTCCTCCACTGGATTCGACTGTCTGCATCATTTGAAATAAGCCTAAATTGCACTAATTGTAACAGTCAACATCTTTAACCCATCAGACACCACAAGTTAATTGTGGCTGCAAAACAAGCCTGAAATTATCCACCGGCAGGTTTAAAACAGAACACAGGGCAATTTGAGTTTTGTGTGGCAGAGTAGGTGTTTTTTAGCGCGTGGTGCGTTCGCGTACATCATCAACGCAGGATGTGAATCCGCACCGGTCCCAGTTTCCAACCTGTACGCGCTCTGCAGCTCGCCACACGAACATTACAATAAGAATAGTGTCACGCTCATGCAAACACATGAGCAACGGGGCAGCAGAAAACAACACTTCCAACGTGTCGCCTCTATTTGTCCAACAAATAGCAGAGGATTGACTTAATTGCTGTTTTAGCCGCGGGAAAAGTCCACGGAGCCTCAGAAGCTGAGCTCAGATAAAGAAAACACTTTCACCCACATCTGGGTTCACGTGTACTTAAATAACTGTAGCTTTTGGCCCGTTCGAAACATTGTCATTACTCAGCAGTTGTTTTGAACTGGAGCTTGTCTGTAGGTAGCACTTCTCATGAGAGATTACCTCTGACACACACACACGCGCACACACACACACACACACACACACACACACACACACACACACACACACACACACACACACACACACACACACACACACACACACACACACACACACGTCTCCTTTACTTCCTTTACGAAAGTTCTGTTTTAAGACCCCGCCGACAGGTCGAACGGAGGAGGAGCATTGCAGTCGTCTCAGTTTTGTTCTGACTCAACCGAGCCTGATGAAATGAGAGTGAGCGGCCATTCACGGTACAAACCACATTACAAGCAGAGCGTATCGGTTTACGGCAGGAGCAGCGCTGGAAGACAGCGACACGCCGAACGCCTCGACTCAGCCATTAGTCAGACGGGCAGAGAAGTAACCGTTTCCAGCGTGAATTCATCCTTTTAAAGCCTGACAGGACACGCCGTTGGTCGCTTCCAACACAAAGGAGAACCCCCTCCGCAGCATGACTTGCATGTTGCTCACTCTCCATCTCTGCTGTGAAACGCAGCTCAGCAGATAAGGAGAGGAATGCAAAAGCAACACAGGCCTCCCCAAAGGAAAACGGGGCGAAAATGCTGCTGAAAGTAAAAGCTACCACCAGGACTTCCACCCCAATACCTTATAATTAGGCCTTGGTATGTGTATGCGGGTGTCTTTCCTGGACCCCTCTGTAATTATCCGGCCCTCCACCGATCGTAGCCAGCGTGCACCAGGTCAGCTCGGTGCTTTCTGGCTGACTTTGCAGAGTCACGCAGGTCACTGTGGCACTGGGATGGACAGACGGGCAGATGACAGGACCGGTGGGTTAATTAGAGCTTAACTGAGTCTCAGCCTTTCACACACACACACACACACACACACACACACACACACACACACACGCTCCAGTAGAGATGAAATAGTGCACTGGATTGGCCCGTTTTCCTCTCCCTTTCTCCTCTTGTCATTATTACTTGCCCAAACCCTAAATAAATACACTCTAGAGTAAATGCAGGGTGGGGCACAGCGTGAAGTGAGAGTTACATCCGCCTCACGTTAGCTTCTAATTAAGGTGTGCGTATAATGACCACCGTTAGCTTTGCTACAGTTACTGTGACATGGGTTGACAACAAATAAAGGAGGTTTTGGCACAGTGCTGGAAATGAGAAGAGGTTTACAATCACTGGAGGAAAGAATGTGTGAATAAAGGCTGTTTTATGAAACCTGTGTGGGGAATCCCTGAACCATCTCTCACTGTGTCCAAGATGTGAAATTCCTCTGAAAGAAAGCTTCAAATTGTGCCCTCACAAGTCTGTGGACTCATGCAACCTGGTTATTTTCAAGTAAGACCAATATACTTTAGTGGCTGTAATGAAACCACGCTGCCGTTTTTAGTGTTGTTTGAAGGGAAACAAGCTATAATCTTCCAAAAACATATTTGCATGCAGGTCCAGCAAGCGGCAGCTGGACTTTGCTTAGAGGCCAGTCACTGGATGAAAGAAGACTCCGATCGGCCTTTCTCCTCTCGCCTCTCCCCCCCATAAATAATAGTTGACAGCACAGGCAGTGTACAGTATAGCAGAACTGGCCTCTGATGATTCAATGCCATAGTCTGGCAAATCCAGAGAAACCCCAGGGCGGATTTTACCATCACACAGATGCAGTGTATTTGCAACATTATGGTAAAAGTAACAGGCAGAAAGCAGGAAGTGAGTCTGAGAATATCAGCATTTACTGTGTGTGTGTGTGTGTGTGTGTGTGTGTGTGTGTGTGTGTGTGTGTGTGTGTGTGTGTGTGTGTGTGTGCGTGTGCGCGCGCGCGCATATGCCTCTTACTGATTTAGGGGTGCAGGAATTTGAACTCATTGTTTTTCTATTTAACCCACTTGGGCGTCAGCTTCAAATCTGAACTGGACTTGGATACATTTCAACTCTTGACTCATCTTTCTACAGAGCCTTCTCCAAAAACGGGTCAGAGGGACGCGGTTTTCTTCCTCCCTTCTCTACAATAGAAGCCATTTCAACTCAGTATCGACTGAGTAATAGACTGGGTTGAGGTGAATTCTCTATTGTTCTATGTCTTTTCTCTATTTGTGAAAAGAGCCTGTCCTTGTGACAGAGATGGTTCTAATGTTTGGGCCCCATGTTTCATTTCTGCCATAACCTTAAAACAGATCTTAGTATAATAATAATTTAACTTAAATTCATGGCTGTCTGTATTGTACTGAATAAAAACGGTTCGTTTCCTTTTAACATCCGCTGTTATAGTAATTACATTAACACTAACGCCAAGTAAAACTGAACTTGAAGACCTTCCACTTCACGCGCTACCGGTGACGTCATCACGTAGAGCCATGTCAGTGCGTCGAGCATGTGCTCCGTCCGCCGTTAGAGCGCCCGGTTGTTCCATTGTTATTAGAAGTCTGTGAAATGTACTGAATAACTGGCGGACGCGGCGCAGTAACACAACAAACTGAACGATGTATTCAATTAAAAATCAGGGATATTGTTTGCTATTAATAAACCTCTATGTTTGGTCACTACATGAACACGGACGTCTTGAGTCTGTACGCTACGCCGCTTCCAAACTACTAAAACTAAGTGACAGATGAACGGAGTAAACCGCTAACGTTCGCGTTACGAACTCTCCCTTGAGCCGCAACCTGCGTCCGAACACAGGGTCGAAGACGCGTTAACGGCGCCACGCGACGCCTGACGGGCGCGGACGAAGTCGCCACCGCCGTGCGTAAAAGTGGTCAAGAGCGGCTTTGTGGCCACGGCGGCTCCACGGGACGCGACGGGGGCTGACGTGACCAAAAGCACCGGCCTCAGCCGCGCGTCCACGCCGCTGCGGCGCCGGAGAAGGCGCGTCCCACTTACCGGCTGAGCACGGGAGCAGAGTTGGAATCAGGCTTTGGACGCGAGCATCGGCGGCGGCGGAGAACAAGTATGATGGAGCACGACCACAAAGCCGGTAAGGTCCCCCTGTGAGAGAAGACGGCACGGAGATGGCTCGGTGAGCTCACTGCGCGTCACGGCAGCTCACTGAACCCCTGTCAGAGCGCGAGCGCGCGCGCGCGCGCGCGTGCCAGCGTAAGCCCCCTCTGTCGGCCGCTGAGCTTCCCCAGCAGGTGGCTGCGGCTCAGTGTGACGGTCGCAGCTTCTCTCAGTTGTGGCCCAGCATATGGAGCCTCAGGCTTTATGAAATCACCTGAAACACAGGGATGGAAGTAAAATACATAGAAAGACGTGACTAGAACAAATGAGCAAAAATATTTAAAATGTTTAAACGCAATTGACAAATTCTCCTACTCCCGTATCCACTGAGACGGACACATTGGCTCCATTACACACATCACTTTGTGAATGTGACGCCAGCGAGCGAAGGCGATTTCCACCGCGTCGCCTCCTTCTGCTGAACGGGATCAGTGAGTCAGTGTCAGTGTCAGCAAGAACAACGTCCAGCGCAGATGAGCGCGTGAGCTGCTGTCTTCACTGGCTCTTTCATTCGGCCCCGCGCCATTCAGCGCGTCACGCCAGCGATGTCAGTGGGACGCAGCATTCACAAGCAGAGGGGGCATGTGCATTGGATTGTGCGCTCAGTGGCCCACTTACATACAGTTTTCTTCTATTCACTCTACACACACTCCATTGTGGGTCAGTGGGCTGCAGATGAAGATGAGGCTGAAGCGTGCTGGACCCCTCCTCCATCTAGTTATCTATTAAAGCTGTCTATTAAATCATAGACTTCTTAAAACTTCACGGAAATGATCATTTAAAACACTAGTTGTAGCCTGTGAGCCCAAGGCAAAAGGGCCTCTGGGCTGTTTCAGAGGCTTCTTGCAGAGGAATAATTGTTAATTTCTCTGCATAGAAAATATGGAGAGTTGTGAGTGTCCCTTCATTCTTAAATACTACCCCAGATCGTTTTGGTCAACCCACATTGAAAATCGGTGACGTTTTCCTTTAAATGGTTTGCTGCAACACCTGAGCAGCTGGAGGAAAAGCAAGACAGGCACAAAGTGGCACCAGTGAACTGATTTAATTACAAAGGGAAACCCACAGTGACGAAACACGAACAGCCACATACAGGAAGTAACTCTTGACAGCGATAGAGCGTTACACGAGCGCTCGATTGTTTTCCTCCCTGTTCCAAAGGCAGACGACAACGCGTTCCTCAGGCGTCAGGCCGTCAAAACCCCTGGTAGCAACAGATTCTCTCTCTCTTTTTTTTTAAACGTCTTTCAGAAAGATTTATGACAGGGGACTGACAGCGCATGCCAGATGGGAAAGAAAAACACAAACTGAGACACAAATATATAAAAATATGCCATTAGATTCATATCAACAACCGAGGACCATGGGTGCACTATTTACAGAGAAAATATACTAATATTTACAACAATAGAGACTTTGTTCACATACGGGCATGAGGAGGTTTCTAACACGCTACAGGAAGAATGTGATGAAAATGCTCCGTTTCCTTATCACAGCACTTCATCCTCTTAACCCTCGAGGTTCCCTTCACGTGTATAAGATGCAGAAAAGAGCAAAGAAAGAAATACTTTTAAGGCAAACAATCTGTTTCAAATCGGCCGAAGGGAAAGTCGCTTGTTCAGGAGCATCGATACTGAACGGTGAGGGAATTAGCAACACTGTTTTCTTGCAGACTTGAGTAAAAATACCATTTAAATGAAGCCAGTAGGGGAAAAAAACAAACAAAAAAAAAACAATGAGCTGCCAGTGTCTGTAAAGATCAATAATTTGTTTGGTCTGCCCAAAATTAGAGGCGTTAACTCCAGGAAGTCGTTCATTAACACACTTTGCATTGAAATATTATTCTGGGATAAATCTTCTTTCGCCCCCAAGATATTAAACTCCTTGTCGTTTGTTTTCTACACAGGCTACCACAGGCCGACTTGGATCTTTACTAACAACAGAAGAGCACTTGTGGAGGATGCACTGAAACCGGCCGTTCCACCTTCATACTGTACACACACACACACACACACACACACACACACACACACACACACACACACACACACACACACACACACACACACACACACACACACACACACAAACAAGGAGCTAACGTCAGTGAGCAGCTAGTGTGATGACCAGCTAATTCCCCAAAGGTCAACTCCTCTCACACGGGGAGAATTAACCTAATGTGGAGAGGCCTGAACGTGGGAAAGCTAAGGTGAGGAGCCCAGATGGTGTGTGTGTGTGTGTGCGTGTGTGATTCTTTAATTCCACAGACATCTGCTGAAAGCTGACTCTTTAATCTGCGTGTGTGTGTGCGCTAATTGGCTTAGCTCTGAGCCTCCTGAAGGCACGTGCAGGTTCTCAGTCTCCCTCTGACCTCGTACGGCGCAAACAACACGCTTCTTGTCCCCCAACGCTGCCGTTAATGACCGCGCTGTCCCCTTTGGCACCGAAACGGGCGGAGGAGCGACCGCGCTCTGATCGGTGGTGCATCCGTTCTGTCGGGGACAAAAATACCCCCCTGACCTCTCCTTTCTGGAAATCGCTCTCTACATTTATGGAGAAGCCAAAACAAGAACGCTGTATTGTATATCACACCAAAGCACGAGCGGACTGTATCTACCCCTGCTTGGACAAACCACATCGCTTCTTATCCTTCAACTCCAAAAAGAAAAGGTGAAAGCTACATCTTCTATAAATTAAGTGCTGTAAAATGAGGCGCTAAAATCAGAACCATAAATACTGTACATAACTAGGCTTTTCTGCTGTCACAGCCTCGTGTCGTCTTTACAGAGTCCGCTATGGAAACCAGTAACACCAGTGCCTTCTGAAAGAACGCTCAAAGGAATCCGCTCATGTCCCGCAGTGCGTCTCCAACACAGACGAGGTTTTGGCATAGTTGCGTTAAAGACGAGTGTCTCCAACACACTTGTGTCACCGGTGGTGGGACGTCGCTTCATCTAGATTCATGTCATCTCAAAGTGACAACGAGTTACATTTGAAAAACAGATACAACGTGAAACACATGTTTGTGCATTCGTGTGTGAACCGTATGCGTGTTATTATACTCGTTAGATACCACTGACACATATTGCACTAAAACGATGCTGTTCCTCAACAGGGGAAAAGATGATTTCAGCAGTCACATCTATAAGCAACGATTGCGAAATACTTTGACACCGCTTGGGTCCGAAAAATCTGACCTCAGATCAGCCTCGAGCAGTTCAGTTTACCGGAGCAGAAGGTTGTGAAAGGCAGAAACCTGCACATCAAACTCCAGTCTCGGCTTAAATCCGACTGTAGATCTTCATGTCCTCTCTCCTTCGAGGTTCAGTTTAAGATGATGCAGTGATGTGGTGAAACGATGGTCAGGGTTCAATAAAACGTCCAAGAAGGAGCACGTGCTTCATTCACGCTTCAGTTCAATTTGTCCCTCAGTGCAGAGTCCGAGTCCACTCGTCTCCTTCCCGTCCTCGACCATAAGACACTTCTGTCTCTCCAAGGTTTTTAAAATCACTGTTTAAACAACGCTTGCAGATGCCAAGCAATGAAGACGCACAGTCAGGTTCAACGCACACCATCGGTAACATTAACACGAGAGGGAGGTCAACTTTACAGGAGGGAGTTAACAGACGTGTTGTGCACAGAGAGACCGGTGACTGAGCAGAAGGAAAACAACACCAAAACGTGAGGAATCAGATGTTGGGAGAAGGACCAGGCCTTGTGCGTCATCCTCCGATAGAGGACGTTTGGGGGTTTGGGTTGACCGGCTCAGACCCTCCAGAGCAGGAGATGGTTGGTACTGTCGTCCCGCCCCACCGTCTCGCTGCTGTTGGTGAGTCTGAAGTCCTCGTAGCCGTCGCCGCCAGAAATGACCAGATGGTTGGTTTTGGACGGGATGTGGGCGGAGGCTCTGCGACGGGCAGAGTCACGCCGCTGGAGGCTCCTGTCGACTGCGCTGCAGCTCTGAGGCTGGTTGCCTAGAAACCAGAGAGGATGGGTCAAAGGTCGCTTCAGTTCGGGTTTCTGTATATATTTAGTAAAGAGCGCATGGGAAACACTCAAAGATTGTATGTGTGGGCCATTGAGGAGAATTAGGATTTACTGAGACCTGTGGCGTCTGTCAGCGGAGGAATGTTCATGTCAAACCCTTCTGGCAGCTCGATCGTCGTCAGGAACCGAACGTGGCCCGTGTGTCCGTGAGCTGAGCCCATTGGCACCAGGGGGCATTTCAGGGTCCCGGCCCCGGTTCCTGAGCTCACCGCTGGTATGGCCAGAGTGAGGACAACCCCTAGAGAAAAACACATTGAGCACACTTTGTGTCTGGATCCAGGAATAGTTCATGTTATAGATGGGGTGTTTACCAGCACTGGTGCCGATCCACAGCAGATCTTTACAGGCCAGCAATGCGGTGATTCTGAGACAGGCGGCTTTGTGCTGTCGGATGATCGCATCTGCACCTGAATGGAAAAAAAGGAAGCGGAAAGATGATGATAAGTGAGCTACAGTATGAGAGGCGTGAAGGCCAGGGAGGCCTCATGGATGTTCAGGTACTGTCATACCCCCATACATTGACTCATCAGCCGTACAAGCCTCTCTCAACCACCGGATAAATGCATGTTTACACGCTGGCGTGTGTTTACCTGCGAGCATCTTGTGCACGGCGGGTGCCACGTCCACCTCCGTCAGGCTCTCCCAGGTCTGAGCGTGGTACAGCTTGACCTGCGCACTGCCCTGCAGCGCCAGCCACACGCCTTGACCGTACGCCACCATGCACGTCACGCAGCGGCTGCTGTCCGTGCCCACCTGGAACCAGTGCTGGGGCGCAGACAGGGAGATGAACAGTGGTAAGTCCTGCTTGTGCCTTGTGTGTGTGTGTGGGGGGGTTCGATTCCACAAACTGGCCTACCTCCTGTACCAGTGTAGTTGTGTTGATAACAAGGACTCTGTTCTGTGAGCCACACCACAGCTTGCCTCCTACAGGGACCATTTTGGTGATGGGGCTGCTGGGCGTGCCCAGAATTAAAGTCTGAGACGACTGAGGGTCCCAGAAACTGCCTGCAGGTCGAGATCCACATTTATAGGTTTTATAAAATCAAAACAAAGACACACAATTTCTTCCCCTTTTCCGAAAGTATATGTGACGCTCACCCTCACCACCCACAAATCAAAAGATAACAACTCAGACTAGCTGTTACCTGCTTCTCTCTGATAGACAATCACTTCTCCATTGGCCAGCGACACAAACACTTTGTTGTCCAAGTACCTTCAAGAGAAAACACAGAATAAAGTGGCACCATATCACAAGCAAATCAGGAGAAAACAGACAGTACCCCCCATTTTTACTTTGGATTTATATACTTCTAATACTAATAAAGAGGCAGCCCACTCACAGTATACACAGGATAGAGGCTGAGTGCTGCATCTTCATGCTGTTCTTACGGTTGCGGATGTTATCGGAGGACTGGTACACGTGGATGCTGAAATAAACAGAAGAAACAAAGGAGGTGGAGTGATTGCATCAGTACAGTAAGCAGGGAGGATATTACCACCTGGAGAAAGAAGACAGATCCAACCAAACGGTAGAATTCGTCTTTGTGCGAGTTGTAATGAGTTAACGATAAGTTAATGATCACCCACCACCCATCCTCCGTGCCTAGCCACACTGAGCTCTGGTAGGCCTCTGGGTCGATGCTGAGCAGGTCCTCCAGACTCGCCCTGGTGAAGGAGCCCCGCGAGGAGCGGCGCATGGCGCGGCCGTCCATGGGGCTCTCTGCCTGGCCTCGACTTCCGCCGCCAACACCCAGCATCCCCGGTGCTCCGTAGGAGCTAGTTGGTGGGAACTCCTGCTCCTCCTCACTGCTGGTGGTCTCTGTAACCATGTCCTTGGAGCCTGAACCCTCATCATCTTAAGAGACCAAACGAATGTGGATTAATGACAGAGACAGCAACTACACTACCTATAGTGTATGTGGATGGTTTGCGTGCTTTTACTCACTTCCATAGCTGGATGAGATGGTGGAGTGACTGGCCTGACTCTGTAGAGTGGAGGAGGGACTGGGAGAATCCTCATCATCGGTGTCATCGCTGTCAAATGGCACAAGCTCCGCCCCTGGTCCTGGAACCATCACAACATCAGGCCACGTTTTTTACAAATGCCTAAACCTGCACTCCATATAATGTTTTTAAGAAAAGCCTCAGGATCCCCAGTAATGTAGTGTGCAAGCTCTGCAGAAAGGCTGCAAAAACCCACCTGCAGGTTGCTCTGTCAGCTCTAGAGAGGAATGGGAGATCGATATGTGGAGCTGCTGCTGGGTGTGAGCGGGTGCTCCAGAGGCCGGTTCGGTTCCACGCTCCCTGACACATTAAAAGAGATCAAGATAGGAACAGTCAACCTTCAGGTGTTGCTGGGAAATAACTGAGCAAAGGAACAGATTAATATTTCAGGTTAGAACATCTTAGGTTAGATGTGCTACCAGAGGAGCCTCTTTTCAGTTCCTATCCTTCATTCCTTGTCCTGTCATCTCACACACTGACAGGAGAACGATATTAACAGCGGTGTGTCCAGTACTGACCTCCCCTTGAGTCCTGGTACCGCGGCGATGCAGATGATCCTCGCCGAGCACACAGCGATGCAGGCCTCCACCGTGGGCTCGTCTTTGATGTTCAACAGGCAAACCTGGAAGGGAAACGTCACTGAATCTCTTCGTCTGGTTTGATTCTATATCCGGTTGCATAACCACAGTTATGACCGCTGACCTGTCCCACGTATCCATCGCTGTTACACACCCAGACTTCACAGCCGCTGTCCGGACAGCTGTGGCTGGGCGAGGCACAGGAGAACTAGAAACAAACAGTATCACGTGAGTAATGAGTGAATGTAGATGCAGTACAGACACGTTACGACGTGAATTCTTACTGTGCTCACCTGCATCCCACTACGTGTCTTCATAATGGGAATAGCCTTCAGGAACTCTGGGTCCCACTGGTCCTTATACATAGCTTAAAAACACATGGAATAATTAAAAGCAGCCCTAGGCCTGATAAATAAAAAGAATGTGGTGCAAAAACACTTCTCTAACCCAGCTTCTTCTTCGCTTCCTCAAAGGCCTGCTCGAAGTTGGAGCGAGCATCAGGTGACGTGAACTCAAAGATGAAGCTGCTTTCAGCCGAGGCTGTGGTGAACTCCAGCTTTGTGGGGAGGAAGGTCACGCTGAAGGCCAGGGACTGCTTCTCCGACAGCTCCCTGTGCACCGATGCCATCAGATCCTTGATGACCTCGTCTAGTGACTGAGACAGACGGACAAATGAACACGAGAGCGTTAGATGAACGATGTTCACAATGGTGTGATTAAAAAAACAGGGGAACGCGGGAAAAAAACAGAAAAGAGTTCAGAGTGACAGACAGCAGGCAGTTGGCATTTTGATCCATATCACCTGGTGGGGGAAGCTGAGGGTCTCAGACAGCTTGCTGATCTGACCCAGTGTGCTCAGATCCTCGTCTAATCGGCTGATCATTTTCTGGATATTCTCCTTGTTTGTTGCCTGATTGGGGCCTGAGTAAAAAGAACACAGTTCTCACACAAAACATCCCTATTTCAGCTTAAGACTAAACGCAGCATTGTGCTTTTTTACTTTGGATTTTTATACTGATGAAGACACTGTGTATAAACTGAAATGTGCATCATTAAGGTCTTAAGAATCTTACTTTTTACCACCTCCACGTCCTCTAGAGGAAGCTTCCACAGGAACTTGTATTTACTCGAAGTGTCGATCACACTTGCAGCAGAGTATCTGAGTGTGAGAAGACAGAAAAACAGGTAAATGTAACAACAAACTGAAAAAAATCAATTTTAACAGCAGGGGGCAGTGTCCTCGTGTGTTACATACAAGCTCATGGAGCTGCGCCTTAATGAGCCAGACTTCCTCTTGAGAGTGGTGCAGATGATCAGATCACTGAACAGGAAAAGAGAACGATCTTTTTTCCCACCCACTGTTTTCTGCAAAGACAAATATTATAATAATAAGTTCAAACATCAAAAAACGTTATTATCGTGACGTGTCCGACTTAGTCCTAATAAAAAAAAAGATCAGTTTTGCATTCGACTGTGCAGCTTGTGTGATTTTTCCTGCACTGTTTTCCAGTTCAGGAAGTCTTCCTTACCGCCTCCATGACCATTTCCTGTCTCAAGAACTTCCGCTGGGGGTTCAGAATCTAACACAAACACATGCACACAGAGAGAAAGATGTGAGCATCCCATCACACCATCAGGATTTCTGTGAACTGTTAGCTAAGAGCTAAGTACAAGCCATAAGCAATGAGGAACGCTGTCAATTGCTGATTGCTTCTTGCTTCTTACTGCTGCAATTAGTCCATGAGCTAAATCAAAAATCCATAAAGGCAGACTGACAATATGAAACATAACTCACATGTTCAACTCCTTCTATGTGTGCCTCAATCTCCTGAATAACCCTGGCCTCCCTCTCCACCTCCTCAGCTGATCGACGGCCCTTATTTATCCTCTCGGCCAATCGCTTGATGTCCCTCTGGGCGTCCAGCAGCAGCGGATGGTCTGGGTGGTCCTCTGAAGTGTGCTTGAGTAGGTCCTAAGACAATCAACACAAACACACAGTGAGATCCTGGTCACGAAAGAGAGCTGTATCATAATTACACTATACAGAAATCCACCTTGACCAGAAGCTCGTATCGAGGGATCCTCTGCACCGGCTTGATCATCAGATCGTCCAGAGCCTGTTTCTCCTTGTTCTCGCGCATGTTTTGCTGTTGAGATGAAGGGACATATACGGTGACAAAATAGGCAAGTGTAAAGAGATGCTGGAATCTAGTTAGGCCAGTGTGCAGTTCCTGCCTCCAA
This sequence comes from Betta splendens, assembly GCF_900634795.4. Lineage (NCBI taxonomy): Eukaryota > Metazoa > Chordata > Actinopteri > Anabantiformes > Osphronemidae > Betta > Betta splendens. Next base: position 10,401,014 of record NC_040893.2, read on the forward strand.
CACAAGATGGGGACGTAGTACCACGCAAAAACCAAGCCTGTCATTAGGCTGCATGTGGTTGTATCAAAATAAATGTTCAAGTGTAATTATACATTTTCTGAATGCAGTGAAATGTATATGTAAATAAACATTCATATTCAAACATTTGTCTTCAGATGCAAAATAAAAAGGAATGCATAAAACTGAGGTTATTGTGGCAGTGGCAAAGAAGAAAATGAGATAGAAAGCGAACAAAGTAATCTCATAATTTGTTTCACTTCATATTTTCACTTATAAAAGCCTTACTGTCACATATTAGAAACTGTATGAAGCGGTTTCTATTTACTCCCAAACAAGCACACAAAAAAAGTAGCATCTCAAGTGAAACAGCCTAACCCTCACCTCCAGAAACTTGTGAAACGCTGGCTTGGCCTCCTTGGCGATCCTCACAGCATCTTTCGCGTTGAGAAAGTTGTCGATGTACGCCGAATACACATTAGCCAGAGTCTCTTTGGAGAACTGGAAGGAGGAAAAACAACAAAGAGGCACTGGAGTTACAACATGTTCACATTTTTAAGTCAGTCTGACAGCAGACCTATTAAAGTCGACAGTAATAATGCCAACAGCGGGTACAATTTGTCCCATCTTTACCATCATGGTGCTGTAGACCTGGCACCTGTTACAATTTTTTTCATTTCTTTACTGTAAATGTTTTGTCTCTCTCAGATAGATGTAAACAGTCAGGTGATTCATCCTGACCTGCTTTTTTTTCCTTTTCAATGCAGGTCGATGGAAAGAAAGACAGAACGCTTAAATGAAAAAGCAGGATGACAAACAAGGAGAGAGTGTGATAACGGGCATAGGGCACAAAAAGTAACAGCTTTTCTAGCCTTTCATTGAACAATGTGACCTGCTGCTATACTTCACTGTTATTCTCCCATCTCTCTCCTTTTCTTTCTACAACCCACTTTTCCTCTTTGAGCAGCACCAACTGAGTCTGAAGAGCATGTGAGGATATTTACAATAGCCCAATTACAAAATGTGAAACCTAGGGGTTGTATTTTTAAAACCTTTCAGTACATGTTCTCCTGAAGAACATCAGGAACTGCCTTTAATAATATGCGTACATTCATCTTTATTCTGTCACATCAGTCCATCATGGAAGCAATTATTTTGTAATAGAAAACACAATGAGTCTAGGAACCTTTGGAATAAAAAACAATTCAATTGCATAGAATGAAATTTATTTAGATACATTGGAAAACAACAAAAGTGTTTAAGCTCTTTAAATATTACAATACATTGCAACTGTCTGACTCTGAATATAATTAGTCATGGACTTATTTTTTAAATCCTAATTTAGAAAACAATCTTATACTACATTATAATGAATAAATCAAATAATATAAAATATTGATTAGTATATGTTATATGTATAAAATGTTGTACACATCATAAAAGAGGGAACAACATTTTTTTCCACAATTGTAACTTAAAGACTCAAAAAAACTCTGCCCCGTGTGAGGCTCGAACTCACGACCTTCAGATTATGAGACTGACGCGCTGCCTACTGCGCCAACGAGGCTTGTCTCCCAGGTGGGCTAGTACAGCTTTAAGAGCAAAAAAAGGGGGAGGGAGGGGGAAGTTGTCATGGGTTCAGGTTGTAACGACAGTGGAGAGGTCAGCAATGAGGTGGAGGGAATTAGCAAACAGTCACACAATTGTTTCTAATTATGCAGAACATGTTTCATGCAATTATTAATGTATCACTTAATAAATGCTTTATATATTCTATAGTATATATAGTATAGAATATACATAGAATATATAATGTTATACTGTAATATACGCTTTATATGGAGTGGTTTTCAAAACTGCATAGTTGCTTAGGATGTTGCAGAAATAGGAAGTCATGTAAAAAAAATGTAAACCTGACATTTAGCCTGACGCTAATGTTTTAAAGCACAGTTAGTCAGAGCCTGTAGACGTCCAGTCACCCTCAGGTCATGGGAAAAGAGCGGTCACGAGGAGGAAACATACTGAGCAACGTTTCCAATTTTAGACATTTGTTAATAAAAAAGAGCAGAGTATGTGCTGTGTCAATAAGGCCTCCAAAGGCTCCAGTCTACATTAAAAGTGATGTTTGTCGAGTTACCGTCCTGCTACAGAGACCTGCTTCTAGACCTTCTGAGCTTCGTGTGGTCTCTGACAATAAAGTGATGTAATATTGGCTTTCTAATCCGCTCCGGTTGTCATTTCTACTCATCTCTACTCACTGATTGGATGAGGAGGTGTCCGATGGTCTGCCGGTCGTGCCACTGGCCGACGCAGCCGGAGACCTGCTCCAGGAAATGCTCGTGGTGCTCCAGGATCTCTGGGATCTGGTAGAACATCTCGTCCACCAGCAGGGGGTCCACGATGCAGCCGCCGTCGGGCTGTTTGAGTGGACGCATGTAAGCCTTCAGGAGGGAACACAGCAACCTGTTACACAGTCATCGGAATTTTCCTCCATCTAATCTGTGCGGTTACTGTATGTTTGTCTGCAATAAAAACCTACGCACATTAATTTAAACTTTAGAGAAGGCAACATTTCATTTTTTCTATAATGAACAGGTCAAGTTCTAAAATCGGTCGTCTATGTGACTTAAGTATATAAAAAAAGGGGGGGGGGAGCAGGAGGTGGGCTGGTTTCTGGGAAAAGAGGAAGGAGGCGTTGTTCTGGACAACATGGCTACGAAAACATGACTGTGATTACAATTTGAAATTAGCCAAGAGTAACACACAGAAACATGATCAAATGCCTCTATTTCTGGTAGTTTCACTCTCGTTCCTGACCTGTGCCAGGTCTGCCGCTAAACACACACACACACACACACACACACACACACACACACACACACACACACACACACACACACACACACACACACACACACACACACACAGATTTAGTTTCATATCATACATACATACAGTACGTAAAGATCATTTCCTTTTATAGAAATCTTTTATGGACTTATGGATATTTGTCAACACACGTCCTGAGATACAGCAGCGATACTGCTTCCTTCGTTATCTTTTCTTGGAAATACGTTGCGTAATAGTTCACTAGTTTCCTGGAAATGTATCTGACAGAGCAACGGGTTAAGATGGAGCCCGTCCATTTTTTCTCCTGAACCTTTCTAAGGATATCTCATTTAACCAGTAAAGCCAACATATTATTATTATATAATCTTTGGTCAACTCCATTTGCGTCTTGCTTCCTTCCACCTTTTTCCTGCTTGTTAAAGATAGAGCTGCTTTTAAATCTGAGAAAATATTTATGTTGATAAGCTTTGAGAGCACAGATAATTTTCCCCAGAGGACAGGGAGGACATTGGCCTGTGAGGGAGGTGAGAAAAGGGATGTGAGATGCAACCTTGGTGTAGGTCATTACGAACAGACGACGTCAGTGTCGCTTGAATGCTCCTCTGTGATTGGCCCAGATGTAACACAGTGGACTAACATCCAGTGCTGTTGTGCATTAGATGACACACGCATGTGATGCCTGGATCACATCTGGCATCCACATCCAATGATAACTTAAGAGCAGCTCAATGAACATTATTTCTGGTCCACCTTCTAAACACTTTTTTCACCTCGCACATTAGCTGCATGATATTTCTCAGTGAGTTCATCCATTGTAATCACTCAAGCTTGATAGGAAACTTGAGTGCAGTTATCTTTACAGTTATCTTCCCTGTGAGTCTCAGATTTCCAATCTGCATAGACTGCTGTAGAGCTGCCTCAGCTCAGCCACATCTGACACCCTCCTTCAGGGATATGCACTTTCACTGCAGTCACCGTGGTAACACTTACTTTCCCTGTGTCACCATGGGAACACAGCCCAGGATTATTCACTTTGTGACCACACACACACACACACATAGTGCATTGCAATATGTGCACACAGACACTGACACATGCACTTTAGAAAAATGCAGACAGAAAGAAACGTATGCAAGAAACACCAATACATTCATTATGCAACGATCACAGCTATATGAACGGCTCCTGTGTGTGTGTGTGTGTGTGTGTGTGTGTGTGTGTGTGTGTGTGTGTGTGTGTGTGTGTGTGTGTGTGTGTGTGTGTGTGTGTGTGTGTGTGTCTCACAGAGAGGGAGGGTAAAGATATAGGCTAAAGGTGATGGATGTAAAATATAACTGTCTGTGTGGGCAGATGGTGCTGATGACAGTGAGAGGTGATTAGCAGATTAGCCCGTTAGCCCGACAGGACGACACTAAGCAAATTACATAACTCCGTTACCTACGCTTGTGGTTCGTGTTCTGAGCAATGCCTAGATCCAGAGCAGTGTTTGTTTTTGTGCTGGGCTCATGCGGAGACAGAGGCGTCATAATATGTGGGCCATGCTGCATTTAGTTATGTTTGTCGGCGTATCACCTGAATCAGAGTGCGTAGTGACTCCACATATGATTGTTCTGTGTCCAAGAGGGTCATCATCACATGCTTCCTCATGTCCTGCAAAGAAGAGGAGGAGGAGGAAGGTCAAAAGTTTGCATTAAAGTACCCACATGCATCCTATTCTACTACAGATTACACTGCACAGCAAACAGTATCTGAAGTGTACTCTGAATTTTTGTTGCATTTTGACAAACTCCCATGTGTTTAGTGCATAAACAAGCATGAACAGTGTAAACACCCTTGTGCACAGTAAAACATGACTCATGAGGCCTTGTTTTGCTTCCTACTAACATATTTCTGCTCTGTGTACTGCATTAGCATCCTAAGGCGATGCGTCAACCGTATGAAAAAGTATCGCACAAGGTAAAAAGCAAATCAAGTGTCTAACTTATGGACAACATTCAACAAGTCAAGCGACAAGTGAAGCGCATGGGGACGATGGGCTGGTGTTTAAAGCGTCTGTCACAAAGAAAAACACATTCCCTTCCTGTTGTGGCGTCCTCCTCTACACTGAGAGACAAATCTAAGTGAGTGGGTGAGTCGCTCTATAGCATTTAAAAATAAACCAACAACAATTAGTAAGCATTCCGCTTCCACCAGTGATGATGGGCCAGAATAACAAAGGGTCATGGAACAAATCAGACATGTTACCTCAGGGCTCTCAGGGGAGACTCCCTAAATATTCTGGTAGCAAACATAACTTATCGAGGCACCAGCTAAGCGCGTATACGGCCACTCTGCCCCTCGCTCCCGCTCTCGACCATTGTGTCGTCGTTTCTCACACACACTCACAGTGGCCACAAAGACGCACAACGGAGGATTTTCTCCTCCCTCAGCCCTCTCCCTGCTGCCAGCACCGCTGTGCCCTATAAATAACTGTAACAATAACTTCCCAGAAAGGCCGTGTTTAGTGTTTGGCATCTAAAAGGATCCCATGGGCGCTGTGGGGTACCACACGGGGGTAAGAGCTGGTGTGGATGGAGGAGTGAGTCTGAGAGAGAGAGAGAGAGAGAGTAAAACACGTCTGGAAAAAAAAGTGCAGAAATTAAAATCGGTTACATGTGTTTCCAGTAATGGTTGATTTATCTCTGACTCTACTTAGCTGTCAAACTAATTTAGTGGAGTTTACGCCGCCATGACAGCATACTGTAAATACAGCACAGTGGAGGAAATAACTACAGGACTAACCATGGATAAACAGATAACACACAATAACACAGCAATCATCCACTTACGCGTTATATTTATCTACCAAGCAGAGACGCTTTTTAATTGGGGGCTGTTTCAAATTCTTGTGTGTGGCAGTAGCACAAGAGACATTAGTCCTGATTAATGATCAACTGTGCAGCAGAAAGCAAACAATCACCCGGACAAACTTCACTACAAAACAGGTCAACGGACACAGACGTGCACGCACACACATCAAAAGCACGACTGCTGACCACACGACCTGACAACATGACGTCACAATGAGGTAAAACAGGGAAGGTCCTCTGTCCACACACACACACACACACACACACACACACACACACACACACACACACACACACACACACACACACACACACACACACACACACACACACACACACACACACACACACACACAATGAAATAATGCTAGGAATGCTAGTTTCATTTTGCTAGCCGCGTTACCATAGCAACCCCAGCCGAGAGGCTGAAGGGCTGAATGGTCACAGGACAGGCTGGTCTCAAGGAGCACAGCTAGCAGCAGCGGTACCAAGGCGCTCAGTCCAGTCTGCACGTATGACACACTGTAAGTGGGTTCCTGGATGAGTCACCGTGTGCAGGTTCATTGTTTCTCACTGAACAGCTCATGAAACCAAAGGTGGGAAATTGCTTCATATTCTTCAAACGTTACTGATTCAGCACCACTTTGGTCTTATTATGGCAGTGAATAGTCAATTAAACTATAACCAACAAAGGAGCGACGGATGTCGGATACACAACTGAAGCACGGCCAGATTCTATGCTCTTTGCCTTTTTTTTGCTTCGATGCTTAAAATTCTGCTTCAGCTTGAAAGGAGGTCTGTGCCAGTTCCCCTGAGCAATCATCTGCTGATGTGGATGATGGAGGGATAATCATCATCCACATCAGCACAATGAGTGGATGTGTAACCAGACAGACACGGGACGGTCAGAGCTACACACCACCTGCTACCGTCCTACAAAAACCAACACTCTTCATATATTTATGTTGAATTGGATTTAAGAGCATCAGCGCCAACATACACCAACCCTGCAGCTGGTCCAGTCCTGATATGGATCTGAACCTAAATGATTAACTAGGAGATCCGTTGTTCCATCTAATGTGTCATTCTCCAACTAACTTTCTATTATAGTGGGATTAGTAGCTATTTTGCCAAGAAAAGAGCTGAAGTTGTTGCCAATTGTTTTCTGTAAGCCCTGCTTTTTGTGACGTGTTGTGCTGACAGCTGTACTGACTAGCTGCATTCACTTTAGGGAACGCACAACACTCTCCTGGCTGCCAGGATGCTGGTCCCAGAGTGTCAGGTGTCGCGGTAAAGCTGATTAGAAGATACAGCGTGTCTGACAATGTCACCAAATGACTCGGCATTGTTCTTCATTAGAAAACTAGAGTTTGAGCTGAACTTGGTTCATTACAACCATCGCAGGGAGATGCACAGCTCTTTCCTGTCATCACACTGCTGTCGTCATGCCTCTCCACCTCTGCCTCCTTCACCCTCCCCTCCTTGGCAACTGTATCCCCTGGCAACAACCTGGCAACAGCATCAACACGCAGCCCAAATAGGCTCCAAAGCATCTTCATCACCCATCCTCTGCTCAGACGTCTGAAAATCACAAAGAAATACTTTCATATTGTATTCTACACTGGCATGAAGCTCTGAAAGTAATTAAGCCCCGTCCTTGACTTCTGCTTTAGCATCTGCCTTTAAGCAGGAGAAGGCTTATGTAATTCTGCCATGCAGCCACAGTGTAGTTAAGCGCATACATTAGGAATATGTCTCTCTGTTTGTCTTTTAAAGCTTCTTAAATCTGGTGTGACTGCACCTTCACAGAGTCACCTACTTAATAAAATGATCAGTCTCATTTCAGACTTTCTCTGCTTCACTATTTTCTTTAATATCATTACAAAATAAACCAATAGAAAAGGTTTATAGTTTACTGTACTGAAATACAATTTAATTTATTTTTTTAAGCACACTTTTATTCCAATTTGCTTACTTCCTTCTTTATAAAGAATATGATTACGGTCATTATTTGTGTATTGTGTGTAAAGGTATGAACAAATTCCAAATTATTCATGAGCACGATTAATATCAGTAGACTTTGAAGGACACCGTCTTCTGCAGTTTTCACAGAAATGATCATTACTTAAAACATACAAAACTTTAAATGGTTTTATGAGCTGATTTTACAGGCAGTGAATCTCTAAACAAATGGGAAACATTGTTAAATTTTACACAATTATAGATAATTGTACATAATTTACTTTACACTTAAGTCAAACCTTCATCAGCTTATCATGAGCTACACGATTCACACAGACACAAACCTTTAAGATAAAACTTAAGTTTATGAAAAACCTGCAGATCCTCACAACACTGTACATTCAGGTGCAGGCAGACAGTGACAGTATAGTGGTGTGAGTGGGGACAGAAGGTGTCAGAACTAATCAGTGATTCACTCTGCTCTAATTCTATTATAGACAAACATGAGAGAGAGACAGAGACAGAGAGGAGGAGGAGGATCTGCTTATCAAAACCAGGGGATTACGAAGACGAGAGGGGAAAAGCTTCAAAGGAAGTGTGAAACGTGCAAATGAAAAAGCGTGCAGTTGATGTAGGAGGGTGGAAGCAAAAGGTACCATACTTCACAAACAGCACAAAACACGCAGACGCACAACCTGAATGACTGAAAAACGCCCGTCTACCTCTCCAAGGGGACTCCCAGCTAGAGGTCCATTCCCATTCAAATTCCCACCGACGTTCCCATTCCTGTTGTTGTTCCTGAACTGATCCGCGGCATCTCTGTCCGCCACTTCTTCTCCGTCTCCGTCTCTCCCTCCGCCGCCGCCTCCTTCGTCTCCCGTGTTCTCCCCGCTCTCATTCATCTCCTCCAGAGCGATGCTGAACTGGGCTAGGGTCCGGACCATCTGCAGCATACGGAAGCGTCCGCTCCCCCGACCGCACGCTCGGCTTGGCACATAGACACGCGCGGCGGCCCAGGAAGGTTGGGGGGAAGTCAGGCAAACTTGGACGTGACGCCTGCAGGAAAACAGCCACGCCTCCGGGCGAAAGGAATCACCACCTTTTCCTCTGAAGTCACAAAGTGAAACAAAAATCTTCCCTTTGGCTGCTTTTCTTCTCGTTTCCTCTTCTCTCGGCAAATGTCCTTAAATAATTCAGCCCCTTAAAAAGCACATGCACAAATTGCCTACTCTTCTAATTCGGTCTTGTGCCTTGAGTGTGTATCAAAGTGTGCGCCTCCTCTGGAGCAGACAGCCTCAGCTGTGTGTGTGTGTGTGCGCATGTGTGTGTGTGTGTGCGTGTGTGTGTGTGTGTGTGTGTGTGTGAGACTCCATGCGAGAGGCGCGTGCTTCCGCCTGCGTGCACGGGCGTCTGATCCGCTCCTGCTGCACGGGTGATGTAAGCAGCGATGCGAGCGCAGGTCGAGGTGTGTGGACCACAGGGGAGGCGGGGAGCGCGTGGGCGCTTGTGAGCGTGTCAGGGCCCTCCCCCCCGGGTGGGTATAATGAGAGACAACAGGCGGGGAAGACGCTGGCAGCGCTGCGCTCAGCCAGGCTCCACCAGTCCCCCCATAAATAATAAATGGAGACATCGGAGAGGTGAGACGGGGGACGAGGGCAGCGCCGCCCACGCGTCCGACCGTTCATCTGTGTCACACGCATCATTTATGTCACAACAATGACTAAATGCTTGTATTTTCACCTCCTCTAGTTATTTTGTCTCCTCTGTATGGACACAAATTAAACTTCCCAGCCTCAGTTGCATTTCAATGGCTCGTCTTTGCAGGCAGCAGCATCAGCCCAGAGATAACCATGACAACAGTCAGCATGGAGGAACCTCACAAGGACCGCACCTGTGTTTTGGAGACGTAAAGAGCAAATATCTGAAGCCCACGTGATGAATGTGGGTTTGAGGTTAATTATCTGAGTTGAAGGAGGTAAGAAACAGTAGCTCTACAGTGCAATGTGGAAATTTACCTTGAAAAAACAAATCATGAATAGAAGTATAAGAATAGTTGTTGTTTTTTTTTCTTAAGCTTGTGTGAGGGGGCTTTTGTCTTATTTTCAGCTGGCAATAAATCAAAGCAGACCTTATGCTCTTTCTCTCCGAGGGAGATCTAACGGCGTCAGGGGAAGGTCACCAAAGCACATTTAAAGGTCGAGCTTGTGACAGGACATCGGCCTTTAATCCCGGTCGCAACAGAAGCTGCTGGGCTGTTTTGAACGTTGGGTGACGGAGCTCAGGGGACAATCGGGCACTTTTAGAATTAGACGTTTTCAACCTGTGTGTTCAGGTTGAGCTGCAATGAATCAATCTGCTTCTATATTTATACAGACAATGCGTGTTAGATCTGGCACTAAATACAGGTGTCCTTCATTGCCATTACCTGGCTTTATTTATTCAGCCCAAGTTTTATTTCATTCACACAAATCTTGTAAAGATGTAGCTCCTCTATATATTCATGTATTAACACAACCAACCGCATTTCACAAATAAACACACTCTAACACCACGGAGTGGGCTGAATGCGCAGCTGTGGTTCAACCTCTTATTTCCTCCCCACCCTGCGAAGAAATGTGTGTGGTTTAATGCTCGCCACGCCCGCCGGCGTCAGCGAGTGCCGTTAAGTGACACATGACATCTGTATCACAGCCTCCGAGCTGCCACAGAAGACAAGCCACGAAATAGATAAACAAGTAGGAGGCCGATGACACCTGTCAGTGTGTGTGTGTGTAACCTTAGTGGAGGTGGACGCATGACTGCCCAAACACAACACAACACAACACATCTGTCGTCACACACCTGTGCATGAATACAGCTTGTGCCACTTCAACTTGACGCCCGTCTGCCGTTTATCACCACAGCTACAGAGACGCTCACGTGCACGGCCCTGCGAAGCTGAAGCACCTTGTGACATTCAGGTGTGCGAGCTCTACGTGTGCGTTTGCTCCCCGTGTCACTACTGGGTGACTAAATAATGATGGATGCTTCCTGGAACACGATGTTTCCCAGCGCTACCTGCGACACGGGAGGTCGGGAAAAAAGGTTCGGCTCTATTTTATCGACTACGCTCTTTGCTGCGCTTCCTGCCTCCGGGTACATCTGTCTAGTTTGATCTGCACCGTATCATTTAAACAGACAAAAGGTTTCAGGTGAATAATAGACCCAAATCAAATGTCTATGATTAAAGAATAAAGCTTCACTTATTGTAACTTCTCCTAATCTTGTGTTATTGTGCACACAGAACCACCAGGGGGCAGTCAAAAGAGAAGAAATTGCTCTCTTATCCCATCAGAGGGTCAGGTAAACTCACTGTCAAAGGCAGGAAGTCATACACATCATGACGTATATAAGACACAAGTACAAGAAATACAATGAGCCAGCAAAATGACAACCAGCGCTCCCTTTGGCTTCACAAATGACAACAATTGTTTAATAAGCAAAGCTAGCCACATCTGGCATCAGCTGTGGGGGAATGGACAGGTAGCCATCTGTGAGTGCTGCCACGCGCCCCCTAGTGTGATGCTGCACATGCATGCGTGTTTGCATGAGGGGGGAGACGGGGGAGACGCGTGCTGTGAAAAGAGCCTTTGTCCCCGAGAGGTGAGGCTGAGGCAAGGGCACAATTGGCGCGTGAGCTAATATGCGAAAGTGCACAATCACGCCTACTTGGAAAAAGATGCGTAAGACGAGTACGTCTCTCCTGAAGAAGCAATAAACAAAGCAGACGGGACTCAGAGAGTCGCGGAATGACGCGCCGGCTTCCTGGGAAAATTTACCGAACAAAAACATTGAACCTTATAAGGCCATTTACTGGAGGGTGAGCACGAAAGATAAGATCTAGCCTGATAGCGCGTATAGTTTTATATAACTCAGATATGATGTTGTGGGGATTTGTCAACTAACTAGATAAGGATGTGTGTGTTCCACTATAGCGCGTGATTAAATCGAGCAGCTCGCGAATAAAAGTCCAGCGGTGCCATAACTGGAGGTGAGGAGCAGAACGCGTTACTGAGCCACAGCGAAGGCACAACGGGAACTGTCTGGGGTGTTTTAAAAGGTTCACAAACAAAAAAATTGTCTTGTCTAATCAACGCGTGTTTAGAGAGAAGCTAAAATGCTCCGCAGACCTGCAGGAATCTGGATTCAGGCCTTAAGTCCAGTTTAGTATAGTGGCATTTACATGGGAAGCCGAGCAGCCTCTTATGTATGAATAAAGGGAGTTTGAAAGACTGTAAACTGCATTCCCATCCGGTCCGGCCCAGCAACCTACTGGGCTCCACAGATACTCATCAGTCACGAGTCTTAACCCCCGACACCACTCCGGAAATACCTTCTCCCTGTCTCTGTCACTCCCTCCCACTTTGTCCGTTGCGGTTCCTTTTTCCCGCTCTGTTAATTTCTAGATATGCTCCTGCAGCTCTCGACCCGCCTCCCTCTGAAAGACCCCCCCCCCCCCAAAAAAAGTTCAATCCTCCCGCTGCTCGCTATTTTTAGAAGACGTGCAGCCGTAACCGAGGGAGTTTCGCAGGAAACGACATGTCACGAAAGATGTACACAGATTTAACGCTGGCTCCTCGACTACGCTCGGATGCGGCAGGAATCTTTGTCGGCTACTGGCGCTACAATAAATGAAGTGTCTTATTTCAGCCTTTGGCCGTTCAAACGTGCGCTGTTTGTTCAATGGAAAAGCTCCCCAGGAAAATGGTGTCTGCAGCTTTGAGAAAGGATTACAATAATAAAAACGCTCAAAGGCCACAGACACTGAGACTCGGTGGAGGTCGGTGTATCTGTGCACCGTACACACAAGCGGAGCAGCAAAACAAAAGCAGACAGGGTGTGACAGGGAGGAGAACAGGTACAATATCAGCACACACACACACACAAGTGTACGCAAAGGACAAGGAGAGAAGGTTTGACAGGTGTTTGTCGCGTCGCTGCTCCCACTTTACAGCTTCTACTTCATTCTTAAGAGAAAGAGAGCAGTAGCGTAGCAGCAAGTGACTCACCCCAATCGATGGGGAATCTCTGCTGGTGTCGTTTCATACGTTTCATATCACTGCTTGCTCTGTCTCATCTTGGTTCATGTGGGGGAAAGAGGAGAGAGGCCGAGGCCGGTCTGCCGCCGGCCGGCCGCTCGGTTGCTATGTGACGCCGGTTACCACAGAAACATCTGAATGGACGGGAAAGCATGAATGAGGCCGAAGACCCAGGCGGCACTCGCGATTATCACCTACACGCAAGTTATTGCTGCAGTTTTACAGTAAGGAGGTTTTGCCGTTGCATCACTCGTCTCCTGGCAACAACATCGAGGACAGAAATAGATACTTGGAAAAGTTTAAGTTTTTAGGTCTTTCTTACTGACTAACAGCACCACAACAAATAAACACACAAGTCCAGCAGTAGCACATGTAGAAAGAGTTCCAGGTAATTATGGAAGAATTCCACCTGGTCACTACAGCTTTCAGGCCCTTTGTGCTCCTCATCCATGTGAACTGAGGAGGACCTGAATAAGGGCCTCCTTCCTCTGAGCTGTGCTCCCAGTGGGACAAAACTAAAGAAGGGAAACGTTTTCTTTATCTGCACAGCAGCCGAGAGAGCGCACGCACAACACACACACACACACACACACACACACACACACACACACACACACACACACACACACACACACACACAGATACCGGATACTCCCAGGGAAGTGGACTCATTTATAAATGCTCACATGAAACAGTCACATTCCATCACATTGCAAAATGCACACACACACACACACACACACACACACACACACACACACACACACACACACACACACACACACACACACACACACACACACACAGTAAACACTGAAGCCACAGGGGGTCCTCTCTGTCACCCTTACTGCACACATTAACTACTGCTTTGAACTGCAACCTCCTGACTGCTCACAAACAGGGACGATGATCACAGTGAGGAGGAGGCAGGAAACTAGAGGCGACTGCATTCGCCCTGAAACGGGGAAACAGACCGAGGCTACGCCACCAACTCAAAGCAAGCAATAACCCAAGACAAACACAAAAACAGCCACTTCGTTACAGCGTCTGGTAAAAGGCGTCTCTGATTCAGCTGTTCAGGCCAAGTATCGTCGGTCTCCCGCATGAACCTCACTTCGCTAAATATTGATATGAGCGGCTGAAGCGGTTTACTACTTTTTGGTGATGCCAAACCACTGAGGACATATTACGAATTGTCAAATAGACGCGGGGTCGCCTCCAGGGCTCAGTCTGTCTGCAGAACGTGGTGGAGCCACACTGCGCTCTCATGTTTGCGCTGCACATTAAAAGCGACTTATGTCCTAATGCTTTTACGCTGCTGGGAACCGCGTGTTTGCACCGGGTTAATATCAACAGCCTGTTTGAACAGGGGCCGCTGGGCGCTGGGGCATTTGGTTAATGTGTACTCACAAGTCAAGTCAAGGAGGAAAGACGGGGTTGAAGTGGTGCTAGGAGCACTTTCCCAAAACCTGGGCGTGTACAGTGCACACACGGGTACGAGCGTTAGCGCCGGGGATGAAAGGGCAACGGATGAGGAAGTGATGGAGAAAGAGAGCGCGCGAGAGAAAACGGGAGAAAGACAGAAAATGAGACCCCCTTGTTCCATCCCTGCCTCAAAGCCGCTCACTCTCTCCTTATATGGTGCTGTAGCGTGCACGCACGTGTGTGTGTGTGTGTGTGTGTGTGTGTGTGTGTGTGTGTGTGTGTGTGTGTGTGTGTGTGTGTGTGTGTGTGTGTGAGAGATACGGGCTCACTCCCAGGCAGCGATCAGATCAGCAAACGCACGCCGGCTAATTCCAAGCTAAAGCGTCACCACAGTCCACTCACAGGCGATGTGCGTTCAACACACACTTAACCAGCGCAGCAACATTACAAACTCCAACAACACAGTGCATTCTAGGTTTTGGTTCAGTCCCCTGGGCGCCATCATCATGCCGAGTCAATGGTATGATTTGAAAGCATCCAGGGATCATTGAAATAAAAAGCAAAAAGAAGAGATTACATCACAATCGGCCTGTTAACGCGATGGCTGCTCCAATCAGAGGACAGCACCCCCCCACCTGCCTCTGCCTCTGCCTCCGACTGGAAGGAATCACAAGGAGCCAGAGTCCTCTCATTCTTTCACGTCGGTCTGTTTTCTCCCTCCCTCCTTCCCTCCGTGTTGCACCGGCCCGTTTCCCAGAATGCTCTGGCCCGAGCCCAAATGACTGGAATGCAGGAATCCAGGTAGCATGTCTACATGAGCACGCGCATTAACAGAGCCACGCATCCCTCCACAAGTACTGGGAGGAGGAATCCACTGTTAGATGACAATGACTTCCACTGCTTCACTTCAATGCTTCACAGCTCACAAAGCACTGCATGTTATATTACAGCTTAAAGTGGCCTTTCAATATTATTGTTAGTCTCTGATTTGAAATACCCAAACATTCCTCTTTGTAAGATAGTGAATACTCAAATATCCCAAAGATGTCTTACAAAGTATAATTTGTGCTAAATCTACATACATTTCTGGCAACTTTTCTTTATTGTAGCTGTCTGTGTGTCAACCGGCCTTTAAAACAATGGTAAATGTCTCAAGACCTGCATTTGTTTCTCATTAAGTGCATCAGAGCCATTTCTATGTCAATCGCCACAGTTTCGGTGTAGACTCCAGTTTTCACCACAGTACTAGAATAATACGAGCAGAACAAGCTTCAAACTGCAGTTCACTCATCCACCAGCTTAGTTCCACCAGCGTCTACTAGCGTCATATCACTTTGAAATCTGTGATTTTTATTATATATTGCTCTGCCAAACTTTCTTAAAGGGCAACAATATTTCCGTCATCTAATACACAATCTCTCCCTCTCTCTCTGGATGGAAAACTCTAACTCCTCCCATCTCTCATCTTCTCTCATGCCTCGTCTTCCTCCCGCCTCCTCTTATCTTGTAATTTTTTCTTGCCCTCCCCGTCATGTCATTCCGATCTCCCATGGAGAGGCACAGAAAATAAGAGCGGGGGACATGTGTGTGTGTGTGTGTGTGTGTGTGTGTGTGTGTGTGTGTGTGTGTGTGTGTGTGTGTGTGTGTGTGTGTGTGTGTGTGTAGGGGGGGGTGTTTTTCCTGAGGACAACATTCCCAGGCCTGTACTGTTCCTCTCCCTATTAATAGAGCACACACACAACCAGCACACATCCACCATCCAACGCAAACACAAGCTCCTCAATTCACTATAGCTACCATGGAAAACACAAGTCAACTCCCATGCTTTTATAGTGTGGCCTGCAGAGTTGCACATTTCTTTTGCCCCTCTACGCACTCACTCACATACTTCCATCCTGTCCATTTCTTTAGCAGGACTCCTGTCTGTCATTAGGGAGATAAGACACCGTCATGCATTAGGTCCTAACTCTCTCCTGCTTGTAGCGGCCTCAGGGGTCAGGGGTCAGACAGAGGCAGACACAGAGCCCTGGAGGCCGCTCACCTCAGCCTGCACTGAGACTTTTTTCAAGCTCAGCACCTGAGGTGGTTTGGAGATTTATGACAAGCCTCTGCATCACTCTTGCAAGTGTTGTAGAACAGCATTGAGCAGGCTGCTGAAAGGAAGAAGAAATATATACACTATTTAAAATGTAAAAAATGCAGTGTAGGAGGCTTTATGTTACAGCTACGCTGCAAATTAGGACATATAGTGCATTATATTCAACATGCATAGTGCACATGCATAAAGATCTGCTCAACCGTGATCAACTTTAAATCGACTATAGGTTCAACTTTGTTGCCCATATGCATTACAGAGATTCCTAGAAATCAGACTCATAAGCAGGTCATTTCTCAAACATCTGACATGCTCATATTTAGGGCCGCCGTGCTTTGCCAGGCACACGGCAGCACACCACTGCACACACACAGTCCAGGGAGTCGTTTATAGCTCAAGGGTTGCTCGCTTTGCCAATTAGATCCAGATGTGTGCTCAGCGGGAGAGGGGATAAAAATAGAGCGGAGAGGTGAGGGAGACGATAAAGACAGGGACGGAGAGAAGAAAGCGAAGCGGAGGAAGCGACAGCCGCTTACAGCGCGAGTATGAGGGGAGACAGACTAACGTGACGAGATGTGAACTTGTTTTTATTGCCCCAAACCTCTCCTTCTTCTCCCTTTGTAAGAGAAACACTAGCCGGCCTGATGTCACCGCATTCCTACGGGAACGTACACACGCACGGTTGCCATGGAGACAGATGAATACACATGCAGGCAGCCATCATCATCTTTAGTCGACAGCCCTATCGTGGTCTATCCTGGACACAGAGTCATTCGAGCCCCCCCAGAAAAAAAGTGTGTGTGTGTGTGTGTGTGTGTGTGTGTGTGTGTGTGTGTGTGTGTGTGCACGCAGTCAAAGTGCCTCCCCCAAACCCACTTCCTGCCCTGCCCTCTCAATGGAGACAATTATGGTTCCTGCAAGAGGGATAACGGTGAAGAAATAGCTCCTTAAAAGGCAGAATCTATGTTGTTTTCACCTCTGCACACATTTTTCAAATTAAAAGCCGATGCCATGTGTTTTTCCAATATAAAGAATTGGGTTTTTCGGTCTGTATGGAGAGGAGAACTGAAGAGAACCAGGTATCACAACTGCTGGACTTGATGCACACGCATGCACGCACGCACGCACGCACGCGCACACACACACGCGCGCACACACACACACGCGCGCACACACACACACGCGCGCACACACACACACGCGCGCACACACACACACGCGCGCACACACACACACACACACACACACACACACACACACACACACACACACACACACCACAGATGGACATGTGCAATAGAAACTAGCCGTTTGTGTCAGACAGGTTCATAAGGAGCTGGACAGATTTATTGACGTTACCAGTTTGTTTATCTCCATCTGAAGGTCACATCATGGGCTATTTATAGGCATCTAATCCTTAACATGTATCTGATCAGTCTTCACTGACAACCTTGTAACTTTTCACTAAGGACTGAATGACGAATGTCGGCTAGATAATGCCGTTATACAACAGACATTAAACAGTGTAACCAAAAGAGATGAACGCTAGAACGAGAGCTGAGCCTCTATATGTTACCACAGTCTTGTTTTAGGTTCCTAATTGCAAACGACCTTTTGTTTTTATTACTAGAGATCAGTTACCAAGATTTAGTCTGGGTCTGACAGGGAAAATATGTGCTCTGGTGAGTTTTAATGTGAACGGCATCTGTGGACTGTGTGAACCTGGAATAATTTCTCCCTTCCCCTCACAATAACATTTCAGAACGATACAATTGAAAATGCCAACTGGTGAATAAAATGTTTGGGGGGAGGAGGGGGGGTCGAGACTGGCTTGAACATAAAAAGCCTATTGAGGAGTGAAGAAGGACCACATTGTCTCAAGAAAAAGCGACCTGATTACCCACAACCCCCCGGCTGTCACTGGGTGATGGGAGCTTTGTGCAAACCCTTCAAACATACCTGTGTGGAACGCTCACATGCTGCACATGCACATACATCCAATTTTCAGATAAATGGGGGTCATCACCATTAACCATCATCACTGGGATGGTGATTACTGATGTTTTACCTGGCACAGTTTCCACTCTGCTGGACGGCATGAGAGAGACGGCCAAGGGCCAGAAGGTCAGCGCGCGCACGCACGCACGCACACACACACGCACACACACACGCACGCACACACACACGCACAACCTAAGAGTTCTAAAATGATGTTTCTGGTCCCTGTATTTTTAAAAATTATAATATCCATGCTAAAAGTAACTAGCCAATAGCAATATCTATGGTTTTACAGCATCCAAAATGACTTGAAGTAGCCTTGTTTCTACAAGACAGAAGAACGGAAGAACAAGACGGAGAGGATCTAGACGACACATTCATCCGTTCAAAAATATTATTTGACTGGTGAAGTAACAACAAAGCAGCCTTTTTTAAACCAAAAATATTATTCGGCCTCAAACTTAATAAAGCACAGCTGCGCGCACACACACAAACACACGCACACGCGCGCGCACACACACACGTTTTTTAGTTGAGGTAAGGTCAACATATTTTCAGCCTGACTCAGAGTTTTGTAAAAACTCATCGTGGAACATAATGTTTTACTTAAGTACAAAGGTTAGCAGCAGCCACAGAGATCAAGCCTCTCAGCGCTCACCTGTGAGGGAGCGAGAGAGGGAAATGGCTTCACTCCATTAGTGTGATTGGAACATAAAAACACACATTTATTAGGTTGGAAGAGACTAAAAAACTATTTGGTGCTTTTGAGGAGTGTGTAGCTTCTCAGGAAAATGGCCACGGATCATTACTCTAACTGATAAAACAGAATAAAACCTCTCTGTGCTCAATAGGGATTTACAGCCCATTTCATTTTGCCATTCGCTTGCATCCCGTTAAATCTGGGAAAGTCGAGAGACCGAACTCCCACAACGTGAGCGCTGTGTAATGGGATATCAGCTCCCAGTGATGTCACTGCTGCGGGTGATGTAATGACACCACGCGGGTGTGCGGTGATGAACACCACATGATCAGAGTGATGTCACTGTAGAGCTCAGATGGTGACAACCACACGGAGTTAAACATTACAGCATCCGACCTTGGACTGAGCAGCACAACACAACACAGACAGGCACAAGCTGAACCAAACTCTTTGTTTGTAAATTTACTATTTAGGTGTGTTTCACTCTAGTACTCTAGTACTACGCAGAAACACAAAAGCACCTGCCTGTGGGGCTGACGTGGCCCGAGATGCTCCTCGGTCTCTTTTCCAGTCCTCATCTTCTCCCTGCGCCTTAATCCGAGACCCAAGCAGCCATTCGGGAACGGCGCTCCGCCGCTTCCAGTGGCTCCCGTTCCCGTTCGGATGAGAGTTTCTAAACTGGCAGCTAGAGCACGATCCAAACGAGCGGACCGATGCCATGAGGCGGACGGAGAAGAGGGTGAGAGGAGGACAGGGACAGGAACGTGGAGGGGGCGAGGAGGCAGATTGTCTCTGCTCATGTCCCTCTGGAGGAATGAATGGTCCAGTCAACCCACAGTCAGACCGAGGCCTAGACCCTGTACTGTGTGTGTGTGTGTGTGTGTCCAACCACGCTGCAAACTATGCTATGCTACACATATACAAGGATGACACAGTGACACCATTGTGTGAGCTGCTGGGCCGAACGTCCCTGCCAATCAGTGGAGGGCCGAGGGATCTGTGCTCGAATTAGCACGCGTAATAAGGGAAGCACAGAGTGTCCAGAGGGCCGCGGCTCACAGCGAGCTGCTCGCGGGTGGTTCTGATAATGAACGGTCACTGAGTGAATAGGCCCCCCCCCCCTTCGCCTTGTTAAAACACGTCTGCCGTGTCCGAACCTCCCTCCTCAGACGCCGACAGCTTAATGGAGCTCCGCATCTCCCAGTGGTGCGGTCACGCGGGCGCGACTCAAACCGTTAGCACTCAGCCCATGACTGCAGGTGAGGTCATCAGCAGAACCCGTGCTAATGGGCTGCCGCTGATGCCAAACAGCCCCGGATTCGTGCACCTCAGCCGTCAGTCAGTCTGTGGATAAAACGCGTCACAATGAAGCATTTATCACAGCTTTTAAGAATTACTGGTTATTAATTCACAAGCAGCATCCCGGTGAACTGTAGGTGGCTGCTGCCCTGCGCTGGGTGAACGGCCAGTAAAGTAAAACGTGACTTTAAGTCCATGTGGACGCCAGATGTATGACTCAGACAGAAAACTACAGGGGAGGCTAATGTGACTGTGATGTGTAGCCCAGTGTGTACCGAGCACACACCCAAACAATCTTTAACCGATGACCCCGTTTTCAAAGAGCCATGAGAACCAGATGACGCCGCGAGCCACTGTTTACATAATCATGTTCATGTACGTACGTGTACACACACACACACACACACACACACACGCTGAACATGGAGAAATCGGCCTCCAAAAAAGCTGAAGTAGCAGCTGTGCTAGAAAGTGCTGTTTCACAGGAGGCCTTTTCCTTACATAAGCACTCTGCTCTGTAATTACACTGGGTGGATCCGCACAGACGGCGGAGTGAGTTAGAAAGAGGGGGGGGGGGTGAGACGAGGCAAATGAGAAGGTTTCAGACAATTCACAGGTCGAAGCTATTGTGACCTTCCAGGGCAGAGTAGAAAGTACAGGGATGGTCCTCGAACGGAGAAGTTAAAGGTTGTCAAAGCGCACTGTAGTGTCGCTATCCGAGGGCACAGTCGTCCACTGGTTTCCCACAGAGGCTTCTTCCCACTGTGGGAAACCAGATGCCCGGCTCCTGTTGTGATTTCTTTGCAGTAGCATTACGTGACTGTCCTTCAAACACATTCTCAACAAAACCAAAATAGGTTAAAGATACATGAAAAGGCCCATAAGGCTGATAAAATTATGCCCCCCCCCCACACACACACACATTGTGCTGATGATTTCAGCACTTTCACTCTGCCTTCTCACCCAATCAGATCAAGTTCATCGGAACTTGGCGACATAGGAACCGAAACCACAGCAGAAACAGACTCAGACCAGGCTACAATCAGCCTCTAGACCTCTAGATATGAGCTCCTATGAAGTCTGCCATCAGTGGCCCTGATGCCCACACTGCCACATTTCATCCCACCTCTTCCTTCTCATGTGCTACGTCACAGAGACACGTTCTCAGCCTTTGAAGCCCCCGTTGGATTTTTAAATGGCTCAGTCTCCCCCACTATGTGAACTTTACAGAACCTGCGTTGACCTTCACATGTCGAGAACCCCTGGCAGCCACACTACATCCTGTGCTCAATGTGTCCTTTCACTTCACTTTCAAGTCTGATTTCAAAGCGTGTCGAAGAAGCCACTTCCTCTCCACTGATCACAAAACAAAAGAATCCCTGATTTCAGAGTAAAAGGTCCCTGTGTGTAGGTTCTATTGGACCGCCACATGTTCTGGAGTATTTTTCCATAGTTTATTCTGAACAATGACTCAGTCAGGCTGTAAACGTCAAGTAAAACAACCCACTTACTCTGTACATGACCACCAGTGTGTATCCAATATCCAATAGCTTTGCCATCAGTATCATTCAATTATATTATGAGCAACTCACACAGTTGCAGCCATGTATGGTCAAACACCCGCTCCACTGATCTCCATGTGCAGCAACTCGGTATATTTCCTATTTGGTCACGTCTGAATCACTGCTGCCACATTTTGCTGTTGAGAACCAATATTTGACTGTTTCAATAGAAGACGACCACGTGATCCCCTGCAGGGAACCCATTGGCAGCACGGCAGCTCCAACAAACAGACTGATGATGATTCTCAGTCATGTTTGTGGAGTCCTCAGTGTTCATCAATTTGCTGATGTGCTTGACTTCAAACTTCTTTCAACTGAGCGCTGATTGGCTAATAAATATTTCTTTCTGATGATATTTCCAGTTGTAGTCTCGGAATTCTTAAAACTTCTTCAAGATGTTTTTACGTGTAAAACTTTTTTTACTCACACCATTTCCAACGGTTCTGTTGTAACTGACTTGGTTTACAGTACTGCACAACTACAGTGCATCCGTGAAGGAATGGAGGCTAGAACAGGGGAGTAAAAACAAAAGGCTGGGCAGAGGAGCAGTATTTGATTCCACGCCGGTGGCTTGATAAAACAAAACTGTCATAAATCTGAAGCTATAAACACGCTGCTTTTGGACCTAATCCTTGTAGAACCAGGCAAAAACCCAACTTTTCACTCCTTTATTCTTCTAATTATCTCCCTCTGTCTCACATTAACACTCGCATGCATCATAAGGTGTTCATTAATAGGATGGGACTTGTATGTGGATATTATGTTTGTAGTACATTAAATATTTATCTTTGAGATTTGAGCATGATTATTCTTATAAAAAGGTACAATAAAAAAAGAATATAGCGTCAATAATTGTGCAAAACCTATGAAACAACACTGCACATCCATTTACTGTCCCAGTTTGAAGACTTGGGAAATGCTGGGACACACTGGTTCACCCAGACAACCATTAGGTCTCATTCCCCTCCCTCTTTCACAGCTTCACTCCTCGGTTCCTTCTCTCTAACTTGGTTCTATTTTAATCCCGCTCTCTAGCCAGTGTTTCCTTCCAGCCCTCTTCTGTTTTTGTCTTCATCCTTTTACCTGACATTTGGCTCCGTGGCCGGCCTTGAACCGAGACAAGTATTATGACTTCACTTCACTGTAATGCTCCGGAGGTGGAGAGAGAGAGGTAGAGAGAATAAGATAACAGAGGTAGGGATGCTGGAGAATTAGCATGAAACATACAAGGAAAGAAAGAAGGAGTCTGAAAGTATGCAACAGACACTAACAACACAATGTGACTAACAGAGCATTTGGAGAAAGGGAAACCGTGAGAGGACGAAGCAGAGGCCTTCTTGCTTCCCTTCTTTATCCATCGCTTACTTCCTCCAAACTGGTCTCTGCTCCATTTTAACTTGGCACCGCTGTGGTCACGTTCAATCCAAGTCGCACACTCACAGCACGCCAGAGCTGAGGAGCGCGGCACCAACGCGGCAAAGTCTTGCCAAAACTGTTGGCACCGAATGTTTGAACAAAGAACTGATGTGTTCCAAACGGACGACATGAACGTGCTAAACATACACAGAAGGGAGGAAGGATGAGGAAATTAGTTCAGAACACACACACGCACACACAGGAAAGACACAAATAGGCTACAAAATAAAGCGTCCGCATCCCACGCCAGTAAGTAGTGCTGGACATCATCAAACACTTTGGTGGTCACAACAACTTCCTCTTTCCCTAAACTCATTTCCTGCCTTGTCTCCAGCTAATGTTCATGCCAGTACGACAGCAGGGAAGCACAAAGAGAGTAAAGCAACCAACAACTAAAGCATACTGGCAATGGATGATAGGGCAGGATTACTGAAAAATACACAATGACCAACACTAGTATCCATGGGCATTTGGCCTCAGTACTAGGGCAGTGACTTCAGGAAAATAAAGGAGTCATGATGTAACAGCAACGCCCTGTATGCAGTGTCTGCAACCACCGGCCCTGAGCCGGGACGGCCCGTTGGCCCCTCATCTGTTTAAGTTCCATGTTCAGAGTCATGTGCACCGCTTTTGATGTGTGTACATGTTTGCATGGCAAGAAAAGATCATAGTCCACAGACAGGAACACTTAGCACATGGATCTGGGGGCGGGTACCGTAAGGTCTCATCCACAAAACCCCCTCAGAGAGACATAGAATGTCGACCAGTTGAGCAGAACATCACCGACGACAAGGCTGTGCAGTTTGTCGTTGTTAAAGGCGTCCAGCGCACACAGACCGATCCATTCAGGCTATCTGTATTTGGGTAAACATTTATTCTAGTTCCGCTCCTGTCTGCCTGTAGATGTCTGGCAGGGAGACAACTGATACTGGGCAACACAAACAATTGAAAACAGACACATACAAACCTATTCATCAGACCTTGGTCCACCTCTTAAAACTCTTTGTCTGAGATTTGTTTAATCGAACTAATAACATCCTCTGATGTTTGTTTAACATTGTTCAGCCTCTAATGGCTTCTGTGCTATCACGCTGCTCTCAGACACACAAACCATGAGTCCTATTTCAACCACACACACACAACACCTTTACCGTATCAGCCAGTAAGACACACTTAGTGCACTGAAAGTAATAAAAAGCTGGTTACTCACCACTCTGGGCTTGGTCCTCTGTGGGGTAGGCATGGATGCGGTGTCCTCTGGGCTCTTTTTCTGTGGTGCAGCTTCTGTAATTCCACTGGTGTTGGTCTCGTTGGACCTTTCTGAAGGAGACACTGAACTTTCAGCTCCATCCCTTGGCACTGGAAGATGTACGGAGCCCTCAGCGTCCTTGTCAGAGGTGCTCAGTTCCAGAATATATTTCTGGGTCACATCCTCCAACGATGGGGCCTCGTCTCCTGGAGATTTAGCTACTGTTGGACATTCTACCGTCTGATGGAGGCTGTGGCAGTCGGCTTCGTTAAGTGGCTGGAGATGTGGAGGTGGGGAGATGGGGATGAAGGTGGCGGGTTCGCTAGCGTGGCGGACATGCTTGGGTCGGTTTTTGGGTTTGGTCTGCAGTAGAGGATGGGGGAGAGGAGGGGTGAGGTTCGCTTGGTCCCTGGGAAGCTCCTGCTCTTCTGCACCCGGTTCTAGTGACTCAAACGGGTCCTCGTGTGGGAAGAAGTGAGCCAGTCTGTTGGGACGCTTTCTGGACGGCCGACGAACCGTTCTAGGGGACAGAACTTCAGCCAGCTTGAGCTCAAAGTCAAACTTTCTCTTCTGCTCTTCCTTCTCCTCCGCATCTTGGTCTATGACGTCATCATCTTCATCATCACAGTGAGTGGGGTGGGGGGTGCATTCTGACTGAGAACGAGTTATCTTGACTCTGAGGCTGTTGCATGCTTGGTGATCTGGCTGAGTAGTCAACGTGTGTTTAGGCGTCCCTTCTGGCTCCCATAGGATTTCTTTTTGCTCACTCAGAATTGGCTCACTGCTAGAAGGCGGGATCTGTCCCGGCTGATCCAGCTCTCTGATTGGCTGAGCACTGCCACACGGAGATTCACTCTGGGAAAGTAAAGGGGCATCGCTACGGCGACTGGGGTCACTGAAGGACTTCTTCTTGGGAGCTTTGCCGTTGCCATGATCGTCCGTGATGAGTCGGTCCATTGCACCTGGCTCGGCCACCAGGCTCCTGATCACACCGCAGTAATCACGAATGCCATCATCGCGGAGGCCGCCATCACTGTATACCGATAAGTCACTAGCTACACTGCCCTTGTACTCCAACACAGTGGCAACAGCCGAGGCCTCTGGAGCCCCTCCCCCTCCTTTGACAGACAAAGACCCCAAGAGGTTGCTATCTACAGAGGAAAAACTATTACCGCCTTCTTCTGCCACTGAACAGCGCCGCTGAGGCATGGGGTCGCTGAGAGACCGGTAGACTGTGGACTCCCCGTTTGCAACAGCAGGTATTGTCGACTCTGCATTACTGCCATTACTGGAGTCAGAGCCCGTGTTGTTATTACCAGAAGGGGAAAACTTGCGTCTTCTGCGTACAGCACTTGGGGTGGCGGGGGCTTCCAGCCCTCCTCCTGCGGGAGCTGCAGACTGGTCCTCAGTAGCAAAGTTGACACTGTTGGGTCCAGCAGTACTGCTAATCTCTACATCATGGGCATGACGAGGCATAAAAGGAGGTCCATTGAGTTCATTCACAGTACTTGTGCAACTCTGTCCTCTGCCCCTGTTCTCTGCCGTCTCCTCTCTCTCCTTTCTAAACCCCCCTGCCCCATGCAGAGCCGACTGCTTCCAAACAGTGACAGGCTGTCCTAGCACATCCCTAACTACTCGAGAGCCCAAATTAGCCCCCGTTGTCCCCAGGAATGACACAGCAGAGGGGTCACTGGGGCCCGTCTCTGGCTCCGTCACAATCCCTTCATCCGTTAAACTGGACTCATGACCTGAAAGCTCGTCCACAGAGCGGTCGTAGAACATGTTTTCCTCCGAGTGGCCCTTCAGTGAGGCTCTGTCCGTCTCTCTGCTCTGCCTCTTAGCCTTCTCCCCGTACTCTGAGCCCCTGCTGTTTAGCTTCTCCGGCTGAACACTTTGTCCATCCCTCTCCCTCGTCTCCCCTTCTCTGTTCTCTCTCTCTCTCTTGTGTTTATCCCTGTCTTTTGTGTTCTTGAACTCGGCCCCTTGATCTGTTATAGCTTCATCCTCCTCCTCCCTCTTCTTCATCTGCAAACATTCATTATCCAGAGTGTTGTTAATTATCTTCACATCTGCATCATCAACACTCCCATCGTCATCCTCTCTTGTATTCATTTTGCAGATATCGTGAATGACCTGCCTGGCTTCCTGCATGTACCTCTCCTGCAATGGAGTTGGCATCAGTTCATCGTCATCGAAACCATAGTCCCTATTTCTTTGCCTTCTTCCAACCCTAAAGTCCCCCCCATCACTTTCTACCTCCCTGTCTGACACAGACACACGCCCTCCACGCCTCTCCCCACCCAAGTCAAGGTCTCTCCCCGTGGTGCCACGAGTGGCGTGCGACCTGACCGCCGCCGTGGGCTTCTCTGAACAGGTGAAGGACTTTGCGCGCCGCAGTGTGGCAGTCAGATCTTTAAGCGAAGGTCGGCAGCCAGAAGGTAGGAACGCTCCGCAATGACCGTATGAGCCCGTCTTGTGCACCGAGGACGACTCCAAAGTCTCAGATTTGTCGCCGCCATTTGTCTTTCGCACTTTGAGCTCCGACAGGTCCGATTTCAGGAAGCTTAAGAGCGTCATTGTTTCTGAAGTGATATCAGGGTTGGACATGGATATTCGATTTTTATCGTTATCTATTCTGTCTGATGTCCTTTTTAACCTCGAGGACTCCCCACCCCTAACCCCTGTAGACGTCCCACCTTCTCGGGCCGATACACTGGAGGACGGCGTGACTGTGGGCACAATCCTGGGGTGCACGCGTACGGGGGCGCGGGAGAAGTTATCCCCGTGGCCAAAGCTTGGGGAGCGGTACATGGTAAAATTCCCATGGTAGGTTTTGCTCAAAACAGACGAGGATGTGGCTCTGCTCCCTCCTGCTCCCCCAGCGTTAGAAAACGCGCTTCCCGCGCGGCCGACTCCGCCGGCCTGGTCCTCCTCCTTCAGCGTCTCCGTGCTCGAGTGCCGGCTGCTGCAGCGTGACCCGCCGGGGCTGGAGGCGAACGGGGGGATGTTGACTTTTGATACTCGCGCTACGCCAGACAGCGTCGCTCTGGCCGCGCTACCGCAACCGCGGGCTTCTCTGGGCACGTGGTCCCGCGACACCGCCGCCATGAATGCTCCAGTTTTCGACGGGGTTTGTCTTTCCATGTGCTCCATCGTCAAGGCCGAGTCACTGTCGCTGTCTTCCGACTCGCCGTCATGATCGTCATAATCATCACGGCCTGTTGCTGGGACCACTCCACCGACCTTCTTCTTCTTTCTCAGCGAGCGGCGGCGTACTGCCTCACGACTGTGCGGTCCTAAAGACCCGGGACTGTCTTCCTCACTGCCTGAAGACCTGCCCACACCTTTAGTAGCCCACCAGCCATTTTTACTGCGGGATGAATAGCTGCCTCCTTGCTCAAATGTGCCCCTTCCGCCTCCTCTGTAAGAGATTGAAGGATCGGGGTCTGAAGGAACACTCCAACCCCCTCCTCTTCTCCTCCCAAGTTCTTCCTCCTGTTCGTCTCCCGAGCTGACTCTCCGGCAGGAGCCGAGGTGAGAAGCAGCCCTTGCTGGGGCTCTGAGCTCAGTGGAGGAGGAGTAGGTGGTGGCTTTATCTGGAGGCAGAGCAGAGAAGGGGGAGAAGGTGGCGGGGGCTGTTGCTTTGGAGGAGCTATGTGAGGAATGTAAACTATCCTCGGGCAGCCCGACCCCCTGTCCGTCCCTTCCCTCCCTCGCTGTCGGCTGACGAGGAGAGGAGCAACGCAGGGGATTGTCCAAGCTCACTGAGCGACTCCAAGACCAAGCTGCAGAGCGTTGAAGGTCAGGGTCGGGGTCAGAGGTCACCGCTGTGGCGGCCTGTGCCTCAGTGCTGGCGCTACGAGACGCGTATGGGGACGGGTTAATCCTGCAGCGGCGGCTGCCGCTTTGCAGAGAGTCTCTATCAGAAGCGTTGCTACTGGAACCTTCCACGCTCCTGGCGTTTGCCTCCTTGCTCCCAGAGTTCTGCTGGTGGTCAGCTCTGAAATTAAAGTCCACGCCAAAACAGAACGTCTCTTTAGCAGCGGCGCTTTGTGCGCTTTGGGCTCCGGCTAAGCAATTGTCATGCAAAGCTCGGCCGCCGGCCTCATTAGCACAGCTGCGGGACGGGAGCGCGTCACTTTCTGCGGGGCTGCTCTCCCGTGAATGTCCGCCGCTCGCCTTCACGCCCTCCGCGTCCGCTTTGCTCTGCCTCTCGTCGAAAAGTTGCCTGATTTTGGTGACGCTGGGCCACCGGTCCGCGTGCGGGGAGAGATAGTTTCTGTGACACTTACAAGGTGGAGAGACCTCTCTGCTCGCGACATCCTCCTCCTCGTCCGTCGCCGCTGCCTTTCCGTGCTCGGAGGCGCGTGCGTCGATTTGCGAATAATCTCTCTTACCGTCCGTTGAATAAAGCCGCTTCTCGCTTATCCTCTCGGTGTCCGAGCTCGACACCGAATCAGTGCCGGAGCAGAACTTTCGAACTTTGCCGCCCGCGAGAGCCTCTGCGGCGGCAGAAGCGGGGGCGCCGTCGCTGTCCCGGAAACACCCGCCGCCGCCGCCGTCGTCGTCCTCGTGGAAAGATTTACGACTCGGCGCCGCGTCCGTGCGCGAGCCTCTGGCGCGGGGAAAGGTGCAGCTGCCGCGCGTCACGGCGGCACCGTCCGCCGGCGGGGCTCTGCGCGTCCTGGCGGAACCCCCGCTGCCGCCGCGGAACTTCTCGGTGAGCTGGCGGATGGAGGGAGAAATGGAGCAGAGAGGCGTGGAGGCGGCTCTCCCCGGCTCTGCGGTCGCGGCGCTGGCGGCGGCGGCGGCGGAGATTTTGGAAACTTTTCTTGACGCGCCGACTTTACGCGTCGCCGGGGGCTGCGCCGCTTTGTGCGGCTCCGGGGGATGGGCGACGCCGGCCGCCCCCGAACCCTCTGATTTGCGCGGCGGGTCTCCACTCCTGCTGGCGGTCCACGAGCCCAACTTTTTGAAAGACACGCTGCGATACACGGGCGCGTTGTTGCTCCCTCTTTCTGCCATTGTTCATATCTTTCTTTTGTTAGATTCCGCTCACACGCGCGCGCGCACATACGCACACACCTTAACTCCACGGACTCAGGCACCTTTAGAGCTACGGTCCATTTCCAATCGCGTCCCTCTTTCAAACTTACTTGTTGGCAAAGGTTCAGAATCCACCGTGAACGCGGGCGACGCGCGCCTTTGTTATCATAACTTCCATGTCGTCGATTCCCGAAACCGCATCCGCGCTGCAAGTTTTTTTTTTTTTTGGCCCAAACCTCCCAACCTGTCTTCGACCGCAGCTCTCCCCCCGTCTTCCTCGCTACTCTCGTCCCCCTGCCCGCCGCCGGGCTGCTGAGGCTGCGAGGGCCCGACGCATCACTCGCTGTGAATCCCCAACGCGCTCGCGGACTCCTTGTTTTGGCACGCGTTGGTTTTCCGCGACTTATGTTGTTTTTTACATGTTAATGCCTGAGATAGGGCAGGGGGTGGGCGGGACTAGGGGTATAGGGGCTGTCATAGCCCCCTCGGGGATTGAGAGGAAAAGCTTGTTCTTTTTTGATAGGGGGCTGATACTGTGGACAAACTGCGCGTAATTAGAGCTCTGCGAAAACAGAGGAGGACGTTTTGCATTCAGACTTTTCATACCTGCAGCCTTCACCTTCTGGGCAAATATTACTATAAAACGCCGCTTTGGTTTTGCGTTGCAGGGGGCCTGTACGTTTCCCAGCATTCCTGTCGTCAGGGGTTAACGCACGGAGAGGAGGCCGCTGGTTGAACACGCGCGGACGCCGGTAACTGCACATGCAGCAGTGGCTGCGGAGCACGGGTTGTGATGATGGTGTTGGTGAATTAGTGTGTCAGCGCTCGTTCACAGGGGGAGGAAGGGCGAGGGGGGGGGGGGAGTTTTCACCCATGCACAATTACCCCTCTGTGGTGCTTCCCATGTGGTTGTCTGGTTAACAGGACCTTTTGTTCCCAAGGGGAATTCTGCCTTACATTCCCCTAGAGGAGGAGAGGCTGTCTGCAGCGCCCCCCACAGGCCGAACGGGAGAACGTCAGCTCAGCGATGGAGGGAGACAGACCAGTTAATAAATCATCACTTTATTGTCTTCACTACTTCAACTTTAAAGATTAATGATTTTACTGTGTTTCAATCAACCAGCTCTTTTTCAACTCTATAATTCTTGTTGGTCTGTTTTTAAAGTGGACTTTTTATAGTCAAAGTCAGAATGTATAGTGTGTTTTTTTATTGTGTGTTGTTACACATTTAATGTTTTTTTTCCATTATCTTATATAACAACATTTAAACATTTCACAAACCAATGCACAGTGGGATAAAAATATATATTCAAACATAAATGTTGCCTCTTTATATTTATATTTCTGTAACAAAATAAAGTTCTTCCAAATAATACTGGTTGACACAGACAATTCTGAACGGGTTGAGCTTAGAGGAAATGACAAAAATATTTGTGCAAACAGACAAGTAAACAACAGGAGTGTTCAGTCACTAGAACAGGAAGCCAGGGACACAACATTGAGACTATATTACTGCATATGCACACCGGACGCAAACACGTTCACAAAGTAAAAGACCTCAAACTGTGATCAAAATTGTTCTTGCATTTCAAATGCATGAAACTGAAAAGTTCACATTTAACTAATATCAACAGCATTTCACCCCTCTATCAACCAAGTGCTTAGGTATTGAAGCTGCCTAGTGCTCACATTCATTAAAAAAGCAGTGTTAAGTATTATTTTCTAATCAGATTAGTTTGTCAAGATGACACTCTGATCTTCAGACTGCAAGATCTGGGTGTAAATCATGAATTCAGTGACACTGAAATACATATTTGATACCTGAACCATGAAACTAACCTCCTTAGGTGATGGTTATTTCAGCTGCATATGAACATTGTGTTGACAGGCCTACGTTGCATAAAAGCTGCTAACCTTTAAGGAAATCAGATGACCTGCAGCATCAACACATCATCGCAGTTCCTGCACTGACACTACAAGACTAAATCAATCAAATTTCATTTGGCAGTTATGTTTGTTTCATAAACAAATTAAATAATAAACTCAATATCTCAGCTTTAAAAATTATAAAAACAAATTGAGAAATTGACACCATACAGTTCAGTTATACTTTACAGTTATAGGTCAGATGCCCCAATGTCCATAAATTAAAATTGACTTATTTTTGAATACAGTACATGCAAATGTACCAGCACAAAAACCTCTGCTGGAACAAGCATTGAATTCATTTGCTTTGCTCAGCTGGAGTTTCCAGCAGCGGCGCACACACACCACCCAGTGGTGAAAACGTGTAACTGCAAACGTTACAGTTCAGGCTCATTTTTTAAAACATGTCACCTGGGGGAAGTCGTCATCGCACACCCAGTGCTAGATGGTCTGAGGAGAATGGTTGTAATGACTTGTTTTCATCATTCGTAGAACACCTTTACAACCTCAGGTTGGCTGTTTGACCCACTCCACCATTACTTCTACGTCTTCTAGCCTGGAGAACAGTTTCCAGTGTAATTCCAGGTCAGAAAAAAAACACAACCATTAAATGCAATTCACATTTCTGCACTAAGACAAGATTCATAAATACTGGAAATACAGGCTCAGTGTGTGGGACTGTTCACACGCTGCTGCCCTTGTCTCTCATCGTGGAGGTGACTTTGAGCACCAGCCGCCTGGTGCTCTGGCGATAGCGCGGCTGGGTGAAGTAAAACAGAATGGGGTCCAGGAAGCTGTTCATGCTGGCGAACGGCCTGGTGCTCTTATAGATCACCGAGAACAGGTTCCGGGTCTCGCACGGCGCCCCGGGCAGCGTGCGTATCATCAGATACATGGTCTTCGTGAGGTGGAACGGGAGGAAGCTCACGCAGAACACGGCCGCCACCACGACGATCATCCTCACCGCCTTGTCCCGCTTCTCTCCCGTCGCCATGGAGACACCCTGGTAGGTCACCGGGCGGCACAGGATCTGGGCCATGCGGCAGTAGCACACCATCACGCCCAGGAAGGGCAACAGGAAGCCCAGGAAGGTGAGGGCCATGCCGTAGGGGTAGTAGTCCACCGACCGCGCCGGCGTGCTCAAGTCGTAGCACACGGTGCGGTTGCGCTGGGTCCCCGTGGCGGCGAAGTGGAAGGTGGGCGCGCACAGGGCGGCGACCACCAGCCACACGCCGCCGCAGACGCACCAGGCCGTGCGGCGGCTGCCCCGCTTGTGCCACATGGCCAGGGGGTGGCAGATGCCCATGTAGCGCTGCACGCTGATGCAGGTGAGGAAGAGGATGCTGCCGTGAAGGTTACTGGGACAAAGAAAACAGGGTCACGCCTATTAGTTGCACATTAAGACCGCTGATCATGTCTGGGATGTAGATGGAGGCCGGTATCTCACCTGTAGAACTGAAACCTGACCAGTTTGCAGGCATATTCTCCAAAGGGCCAGTAGTCATTGCTGCCATAGTTGTAGATGAGCAGAGGAAGGGACATCACATACAGGAAGTCGGCGATGGCCAGGTTGAGCATGTAGATGTTGTTCTTGGACAGACTGGGCCCCTTCCTCCATATCTTCAGTATGACCGCGGCGTTGAGCGGGAGGCCCAGCAGGAAGACCAGGGTGTAGACCGCGGGCAGCAGGATGCGCTTGAAGTCCTCCTTGTAGGTGCAGCGGGGCGCGAGCAGCCCGCCGCCGCTCGCGTTCCTCACGCTCCAGACGCCGGCGACGGAGCCGTCCGCCGCGTAGGGGTCCGTGGGCTGGACGCCGGCGGAGAGGAAGTCCAAGGTGAAGGCGGGGAGGGCGTCGACGGAGTACGGCATGGTCCGATCCTGCGGAGGACAGGCTCACTATAATCATTGTTGTCATGTAAATGGAGCTGTCAGGGATTCTAACACCACAATTGTCCACCAGAGGGCGCAAGACAACAGCATCACTTAGTCGTTACACAAAAAGGTCCAGTTAATACTGGTCAGACTTGGGCTGCACGTGGAAATAATGGTGCTACTGACGAGGGTCGTGATGAGGTCGAGGGTGGAGCGTCTCTGAACCACTGGAGTCACCACAGCAAAACAGAAAGCTTTAAGACTGAGATGGGGACAGAAGTGAAAGTGCACGTGTCCATGAAACTGAACAGAAAGGCGTGATAAAGGCTGAACACGTCAATCAGGTCATAAGCTTCAGGCCTGTTTTCCCTGGAAGCTCGCCGGCGTAGGTGTTGCTACTGGAAAACACACGGCTTCGCTGCACATGAGTCGTTTTATTTGCTCCTGACTCATCCCCGGTGTAATTCAGGCCTCTGAGTAGCTTGACTAACCCGCCCAGCAATGGGGAAAACAGGCATGATTAACAGCCTGAACCAGACTGAGCTCCATAAATCACAGTTTGTGTCTAAACGCGTGTTTTGATGGCGGTAGTCTTAGAGGTGATGCCCGGCTCCACCTCCAAGGATCCACTTCACTACGAACCCTGATCCGTTCAACCTACAGCCGCACGGCCCTCGCTCCTCCTGTCACGGTGTTGGCAGCGTCTGCGGCCGACATACCGAGGGGGGCAGGCTGCAACTTGAAGCCAGCAGCGTTCAGTACTACAGAATGGTTTCAGGCCCGGTGAGAGAAACGCACGCACACTGTGGATGCTGCAGGCCCCGGCAGGCACAGGGCGACGGCCGAGGGCTGATCTCCCAACGGAAGCTGGTGCAAAATCACAATCTGCACGGCAAACGCTGGAGAGTCTAGTTGGTTTTAAACCAATTAGAGGGAAGAGTCTGAAAATGACTAGTACTTGAATATTAATGAGCTCATAAATGAGCTATTGTTAAGCTTTTTATTCTGTACGATTACCCTTATGGAGTATAAGCAATAGACTAATGAGTGGTGTGCAGCAGGACAAACTGAATCATTAACCTAAAACAAAGGAAACTCATGTGGAAACTCAAATGAGGCTCTTTTTAGATAAGGCCATAAAAATAAAAGCTGTGGGCAATTAGTCTATTTTTAAGTGTTTACGGCGTCACGCTAACGACCAGAAACAAACATCAATTGAAACATTGCTCACTCACACGAGCAGGATGTGACTGGGCGACGTCACCGCGACTCAGGATCCCTGGTGCTGCCCACGCGGCGGGACGTTTGACAGCACAGGCACCAGCGTGTGAGTTCCCAAAGTGGAACCCGCGTCCGTCCTGCTACCTGTCGCTCCACCTTTTGGCTGCTGCGGGACAGAGACGGTGACGGCTCTGCAGCACGGCTCACGTTACCAGCTGACGGAGACGCCCCCTTATCTTATCTCACACACACACACACACACACACACACCCTGAACAGACTCTCCCCTCAGGCACCGATGGAGCTGCTGCGAGATTATTTATAAACCACAAGTGCAAAAATGTCACTTGGCAGCGAGAGACTGAACACAAGCTAAACATGGCCGTACATCACATCACATCAGAGTGAAGAAAAGATTGTTTTAAGAACAATTTTGGTTATTTTATTGTAGATCTGATGCCGTAGATGCATATGAACAGAACATACCAATGGATTTGACTTATTTTTATTTATAATAATTTGCTGTCAAATAACAAGAAATCACATTAGGGCACTTTTTAGGTCTAGACCTTACAGAAAAAAACAAATGATCCGCTTGAGGAAGCCCAATTAAGTAACTAAGTACATTTTAACGCTCACCTCTTTTACTTTTTGTTCATTTTCAAATTAGGCAAATTATATTTTGCCAGGAGCTTCCTGTGACATGTTATGAACAATAATTTGCATCCATGCGCTGCGACGCCGTGTGTCGTGCATCTGCAGGTAATCTAATGTAAAAGAGAAGCTCGGTGGCGGACAACGGCCTCCAACAGCGCGTGCTGATACTGGCAGGAGATGTAAATGGACGCAGGCGGAGACGCTGATGTGAAGAGAAACATTCACATGAATAAACATCGCTGTTTGCAGGATGTCACACGCCGACGGTTTATTATATACACCAAGAATCAGAAGAGGAGCTGCGGCCTTTTACATCTCAGCCGCGCTAATAACCAGCGCCAGGAGTCACATTCTCTGGCACCAGCTGAGCAGCGGACCCGCACGACCGAGCTAATCCCCTGTTTTTAGTTCTTGTCTGAGGGAAAAATGACCTGCGTGCCACGGCTGTTTGCTCTCCGCCGACGACACGCCCGACAAAAAAGGTCGACGCCGAGTGCAAATTTGGGCATCGCCGCCGCGGCGGATTGCGCTGAGGCGGAACGGGCGCGTGAGCCCGGTTCCTTCCGGTCCACCGGCGAGGCGCACGCGGACAGGATGCGGAGCAACGCGCCGAGTCACGTCAGAAAGGGCCGTTGCCACACGTGGGGGAGTCAATGCAGCTTTAATGACATAAAGGAAACGCAGAGACGGGGAGGCGGAGCCTCAGACGCCGAAACCGGAGCGAGGTTCCTTTTCCTCGGAACTTTCGGTTCGGCTTTGCTCCGTCAGCTGCAGGGCAGCTGTTCTGCTCAGGAGCCCGTGAGAGGCTGCACATCCCACGTTAGTGCAGCGAGTCGTGTCGGGAGCTTGGAAAGCAGCTGACCAATCACGGCTCAGTGAACAGTAAACAGGAAAACTCAACTTATCCCACGTAGAAGACACAACAAACAACGACATTTGTTGTTTCAGCCTTACTCACATTCAGGCTATTTTTGGTCACTTTGTGTGTTTTTTCCATCTTCTTCTCGTTACTTCCCTTTGACAGTCTCCAGGTGTATCACCCACCACCTACACCCGCTGTCTGCCCACAGCCAGGCACACGCCTTCCAGTGCGATTAATAAAGCCCGCTGTTTGTTTGCATGTTTACGCCTGGTATGAGCGCAGGAATGAGACGGCCTCAAACCTGCTCCCAAAGTCAGACCCCGTGGGGGTGATGCGCGCCTCGTGTGCGGGGCAACTCCAACGAATGTGATGTTATCGCCCTAGAAAAAAATCATAACTTGTTTCCATCACGTTATGATTACATTATAATATTTTAATGTATGTAAAGACATTCGGAGAGTGGGTATAAACTGCGCATTTTGCGCTGTGACGCAACGTGACTGCTGAGGTGTGCAAAGTTTGACCGAGACGCGCTTAAATATCTCGCATTCCTTTATGATTTAGCGGGAAAAGGGGGAGATCAAATAAACACACTTACCTTGAGTGTCTGACACAAACAATGCGGGGACCTCAACACGCTGGCGACTGAGGCATGGCGGAGGTCCCGTCCCGGTTCTGGAGTTCGGCTCCCACGAGTTCTGACCCTGTTGGTGGACGCGGGCGTCCGGGGAAGTTTTAGACCGTCAGACGCGAACACATGTGTGGGTAAAGTCGATGTTCAGAGCCTCAGTGGTCCGGACTCACGGTACCTGTTGCCCACGCGCTTTACGCACCGATGCAGCCGCTGGAGAGAGCGGCGCGCGCCACAGCTCGGTTGCGCAGGCGCATTGCGTCTGTACAGGCTTCACGAGGCGAGGGCTATTTTAACCTGCGCCTTTCTAAGTTTCAGGCGCGCAGCGGGGGGTGGGATATCATGAGGTACCGCTAAAAGTAGACGCGCATCCCTGTAAAAGTACCCCCTCACTCCAAACACCGAGGCTGGAGGTGCGATCAACGGCACAAACGAGCCGGCGGAGCAAAAATCTCACCAAAAGGAGAAACAAAATGAGAATGAGAATGAGAAAAAACACCAAAGACGAGAGAGAAACCACAACACCACAAAAAGGGAACAACACGAATAGATAAGAGCCAAATGAGAATAATACACAGACATAACACTTAGTAAAAACAAGTATGACGTCAGTAAATATTTGGAAGACGTTTCATGAACAGTGCAACTCTAATTGTTTTATGGTTTGATGACACGTTGAACTTCGTTCTGATGATAAGACCTGATGCACAACTACAGTAAATGGACTTGAAAGGCAGCAGTGTCTCAACCTCCCGATTTCCCAGAAAACCATCATGACCTTGTTGTGCGCGGTCTTATCTGCGACCAGCGGTTCAGCGGAGTCCCAACAATACAGCAGTCTCAGCAGGAACAGGGAGCAGGTCAACAACGTCTGTTCAAGTCAGTTCTCTGGAAGAGACGCTAATTAGGAATTACATCAGTGGGAATGTGCCCACAGAGTCCAGAGACAGAGGCCGCGGCTGATATCATGAGCTAAATGCGAGGCTGCGGCCGGGGCTAATGACAGAGGAGGCACCTGAAGGCACCACCGTGCACGCGGTGCTGCCGTCGACCGGACTCTCGGCAAACACCGACCATCTGAACCTTGTGGTTGTGAGATTTTACGAGACGATTATTAAACGTGCATGGACTTTGGCCCACGTTGCTCGGTCCTGCTCCGCATCCGGCTTCTGTCACAAAAGCACATGATAGGACGATAGATTCTACTTTTGTGAGCGGCATTTGGAAGTGGATCATTGATGGAGGCGTATCTGGCCCTAAACGTGGAGGCGTTAATCTGTATTATGACCTGGACGTCTTCTGTTGTTTGCTCAGCGGAAGCCTGATCAGCTGCTTCTGTCCTCAGTGTTGTTGTAGCCTCTGAGTCACGTCTGCATGTTTACAGTACATTCAACATACTCCACAGGCAGTTTCTGCAGGTCTTGCTTTTGATTCAGAGCTTCCCATAGAAAACTACATGTCAGTGTCATGTTGGTGATTCTGTTGAATTTGTTTATGTCACATTAAGGAAATACATTTGTGTGTGTGTGTGTGTGTGTGTGTGTGTGTGCGTGTGTGCAGTGACCTCGGTCACTCAGGTGACTCAGCAAACACCATCACGCCAATGAATGGCTTCCATCCAGACCCTTTTATCAGAATGAGCAAATGGGTCGTGTTGAAATCGGGGTGTGCGCCGACAGAGAAGTGGAAATCGTTTGCTCAACTTTCAATCTGCAAATTTCGTAACGTCGGCGAAGTCTTGTAAAAGCCTCTCTGATCCCGCGTCTGTTAACACAGACGTGTCAAGCCTCCAGCCCACGTCTGACTGACTGTGACCCAGTCGTGTTGGAGAAGCTGCAGTGAGGTGCAAACAGGAAAACCTTTTAAGACCGTAAAATGTAACATTTCACTCGCGTGTGAAGTCGTATTATCTGCATGTTCTCTGCGAACGTGTCGATCAGGAGTCACACGTTGCAAAAACTTTATGACTCATCTAAAAATTCATTTGGAATTTTATTTAAGACCATGTCTTACCAGGACCATGTAGTCACCTCACGCCAATGTGTCTGGATCTCAGCTGCTTTGGTGTGGACTTAAAGGCTGCAGAGTGGAATGTACAGTATATGATGAGTAAATACAGTAGGCTGGACCACAGAACACCGGCCCTGGATTAAATAGTGCTGTGCACCTTCCTACAGTGACATAAAAAGGGATGTTGTGATAGATTTTTGCTGATACAATGAACATTTAATGAAACAAACATTATAATCAGGTCCTGCGCATGTTGTGAGACAGCAGGATCAAGATGTGACCACTCGCTTCAGGACACGTGCACTTAAAAAGCCCAGAACTGAGCGAATCTCCACTCAGATGCTGATCATGGTCATCGCCGCTCCACGGGGCGTTTGCTGAGCAGCACATGTCGGAGTACGTCTGGTGGGTGGCGTTGCTCAACGCAGACGGATGTCTGGTGACAGATCTGGAGAAGTGAAAGTGTGTGTTCGCCGGCTGTCGGCCTCAGATGGAAAAAAACCCACATCCTCTGCGCTTGTATTTTATTCCTGACTGATTTTAAATGGAAAACAAAACCATTAGCCCTTTTCTGGAAAGGAACGGTGTAGATGAAGTTGCAGTGACATGTCATTTAATGGGCCCAGTCACAACATCAGGCGTCTACTGGAGCCTTATGACCACGCCGATGAACCTCAAACTCCGTCTAATTTTGTAGATTTACTTAATCCTGGTTTATCAAGTCATTTTCATTCATTCTGAAGTAACCTCACACAAGGCCATGCTCCTTTTATAGGAAAATTTTAATAGTTATTCAATGTTCTACATTTTACAGTAAATATACAATTACAAACTTGGCTTAGTTATAGTACTAAGATCACTAACTGATCTTTAAAAAAAACCATTAAAAACCAAAACAAAACAAAAATTAAAACAGATTTACACTTCATATCACAAGCCTGACGCAGGTCCTTCACTCCGGACCAGATAGCTAACATACAAGTCACTTCTCTCAACGCTGAACAGACATTGGGCTTCAGTTGCAAACACAACCTTACGGTAACAGATATACCATAGCATGTGCAAACTGGGTACCAAACTAAAACTTCCAAAGATGGGGTTGTTCCTAATACTTGATCCGGGTGGAGGATGCAAGTACGCTTTTTTTGGAAGACAAGGAATTTTCCACTTTTTGCATCACATTTAGTGTCAAATTAAACCAAGAGATCTGACAAATTGAAATTAAAAAGCTGCAGCAGAACATCAAACACATTTAAGAGCCTACTATTCACTGGGATAGTAGTGTTTTAAGACTTAGCAACTGCAAGGCAAAAAAGTAGAGGGGAGAGGGACCGACGGAAGGAGAGAAGCGTGAAAGAGGTGCAGGATTAGAATAAACAGAAGCTATTGTTGAGGTTTGGAAATGTTCCTGGAAAAAGTGTTCAGTGATGGAAAGATTAAGACAACTTTGCATTCCCCTCCCCGACTGTTCATTTACACTGAAATGCAAAATGAAATAAAAAGACATGAGGAATGAAGGAGGAGTGAAACGAGGAAGCTCCGTGCCAGTTCCTCATCTTTTAAAGATCCCAAAAGTTTTCTGGTTCTGGCTTTCTACTGAGCCTCCACATTTAAACAGCATTACAGTGGTCAGAAAAGCACTGGTCCACAGCCCGTAGGAGCTTGAAATGATCAACTCATCCTATAGGGACAAACAAAGCATTAGCTTGGTGTCTATCATTTCTAAAAATGTTGCTAAAAACATACTCCCTCTATTTAAAATGTTCTGTTCCTTCAAATTTGTCATGTTGGTTCAAAACCTGCCACTTCCAGACTTAGCTGGTGGCGACACCTAGTGTTTAAAAAGGCTCGTTGACTATGATACACTAGATTAATAACACCAGCTTAATGACTAGCATATTTTATTATTATGCTATTCAGATCAGGTGAGGGGGTTGCAAAGGTCAGACCAATGGCACAACAATATAAAGTTGAGAGAGCAGAAATCACCAGTTGCTATTTTGCATCCCTGAATGTAACAAAAACTAACTGAATGTGTGAAGGGATGCAAAACAGCCACTGTAGGGAGATGTGGGACAAAGAGGGTCAACATGGAGAATACAGTATGAAAGATAAGTGAGACAGGCAATATGCATCAATAACAGTGCGAGAAATAGGACAGCAACAGGAAAACACAGTCACAGAAA
This sequence comes from Betta splendens, assembly GCF_900634795.4. Taxonomy (NCBI): domain Eukaryota; kingdom Metazoa; phylum Chordata; class Actinopteri; order Anabantiformes; family Osphronemidae; genus Betta; species Betta splendens. Next base: position 10,441,905 of record NC_040893.2, read on the forward strand.
GTCAGACGTTACAAGGACTCAGAATTTAGCAGTTAAAGAGGAGAAGAAACTAATATTTACTGAACAACAAATGGCACCGAACAAAGGGCGTGGAGCCTGAGGGGTTCCAAGACATCAGTCAACACTAAAGACATGGACAGCATCTACGGCGTCCACCAGCACCGTGGTGACATTTTCGACGGCATCCGCTCTTCCTCCATCTCCCGACGTCTGCAAAGTCCAGCCGCCATCGCAAAAAAACGTGGGAATTTGGCGACAGGCCTGTTTAGAGGCGCCAGCCGAATTTTATAAATGCCCACCCTCCCTCCCACCCCTCAGTGACACATATGCAGAGAACAGGGATGCAAAAGAGGAGGTAAAAACAAAAACATTAAAAGCACAAACAGTAGCTGCCACACTGACGCAACCATGCTTAGCTAGAAATACATTACTGTACCACTTGATATATAAATATACTGCATTTTTTTAAACCTATAGATCCAATGATATAGTGAAATACACCTGAATATTATGAATACCCATAATGCTCAATTGACCAGAGGGAAGGAAAACAATAGATGTAATAGAGAAATACTGACAAAAGTAGTGGTTGGTTAAATAAATGCTAATGACAAGTAATATTACTGCTGTCGCAAGAAAATCCTGATTTTAGATTGAATGCTTTGAATCAAAACTTAATAGATCACGGTGTGAAACCTTTCTGACCTATTTGATTACCACAAGAAGATGAGGGCCATTTTAAAAGACAGCTTTCATTGGACAGCAGCAATACGCAATATTTTTTGAGAATTAACCTACTAGTGTACAAACATCTGGACTAAGAATACCTCAAACACTTGACCTTATTGTTTTTATTTTTACTTACAATATAAATTGCTTCTTCCTCCCTTTTGCACTACAAAGTCTAGGTACCTGTTACTTAGCATTAAATTATTTTTATCAAGTTTTTTTTTCCTATGTTGTGCAATATTTACTCAAGTTATTCAATACCCCCAAATTTCTGATATGTTCTACTCTCAGTAATAATTATTGAGTGGAGGATGCATACAAAGCCTGTGATCCATATTTAGATTATAACAAATAAGCATTTTTTTAACTCAATTCCAGACGCTGATAAAATAATTTCTGTATGTTAACAGCTGGAGGCGTTCCCTCTTATTTATTGCATTATCAAACCTCTTCACCTACTTACCCGCGCAGTAAATGCTTTACGTTACACAAATCTGTATTCTACAGATCATGAAATTATAATTCAACTTGTTTTTTTTTTTGTAAAAACTGAAAAATGCCACAGGCCTCCCCTAAATATCAAGTCCCACCACCAGTACCCCCCACCCCACACTTCTCTGACCGAGGACCAATAAAGACTCAGACTGAGAATGAGCTTGATTAAAATGGACCATCAAACTGTGGACATAAATATCCATATGCAAAAGAGCAACATTAACATGGAGGATCATTACTGTTGTAATCTGCTAAAAGTCTAAAAGGTTTATATGAACCTTTGCAGGTTCCAGCATCGCTACTGCCATAAACTTGCTTCACAAAATTTAAACCCATTTTTGACAAATTCTTCAAACCAGAGATTATGTACACAAGTGGGTTTTCCACATGCCCATCATGAACTGGCCTAATTTTTATCCACACATCAGCACATTTTTTCGACTGGTCCATTATTAATTGCGTACTCATAAGTCTGTGTTGGGTTATTAGTCCTTGTCTGGAAGAAGGAAAGAGGAGAAGATTATATAATTACATTGATCTTCAATGTAACAGTTTATATATTGAATTTGTGCAGTGTGTTCAAGTGGAGGTAGCACATATCACAAAGTCAAAAGGCAGACTGTGACCATGTCATCTCCATCTTGTCCTGCTCTCCTCTCCCCGTGCCACCGCGATCCCTTTAAAGTCCTCAGCTGGCTGTGTCTGCCATGCACGCCCCAGGAAAACCATCACATGTGAGTGCGTGTGTGTTTGTTGGCTTGCTTGTGTGTTGATCAGTAACATAACTGGAGGTACTGTATAGTAAGTGCCACTAAGTGTGTGTTTATTACCCACCACAGGAGCCCCTGTGTGTGCGCATGCTTGCATGTATGTGTTAAAAAGTACAACCACCCATGCTGATGACAGGGTTAGTATAAATATTTTACATTTTCTCAAATTACTGAGCTATGCTAACCACATAAAAAGCTGACACGACCCCAGTGACCCCGAAATGTTCTCTAGCTAGGTAAAGATTCTGACAGTGTCACAACATACTAGCCTGCATAGAATGTAGCTGATGATTTCTCTGTGTACTGCGTGCTATGCTAACGTGGACACATCGGGAGACGCCGCAGAATAGGTGATGCCAGGTAAGTGCTCTGCTCATGGCGACATAGCACTCACATACAGACGTAACGACAGGGTTGACTGACTGGCTACTTCTGGACAGACGGCTACGCGCTGGAAGACGACTGAGATTAAACTGAAAATTAAAGTTGATTGAAGAAAATAACAAAACAAGGATGAAAAAGAAGGAAGGAACAAAGGTAGCAAATCAGTCTATGGAAAAAGGCAATGCATGTGAGCATGGGAAAAGACTAATTAAACTTTAGGAAAGAAATGTTAAAACCCTGTGCTGATATCTAGTTGTTAAAAAATTTGGCAGCATAATAAGTCAATATGTCTTCTGTAGTGACTGAGGGAGATGATAATGAGAAATAAGTGCCCAATATTTTCCAGCCAACTGAGCAGCAGCAGGCAGGACCACACACACCAGCACATCACAGAAACAGGAGTGACCGACACCCATGATTGGTCAAGAGTCCTTCTGGAGATCCAATGACAGACACGGCAAATAAAAATGAGAAAAAAATAAAATAAAATACCCACACAAATAACTAATGACTGGTTGGCAAATGAACAGGAAAATAAAATGTAAAGCAGCTTTTGTAAAAACGTTAGAGAATGTCGCATAATAATAACAATAATAGTAAAGTGGCTGTTGCACTTTAGTTTTGTTCTTGCAGACAGGTGCCGAGGTCCCATGGTTACCCGTGGGAGCCCATGTAAGATTTGAGCAGTTGCATACGATGATGGACTCCAGATCTGGCGGGAAAGAAGAGCAGAAGTACACATCTGGTGACTGATTCACACCAGCCTCAGACCTTTGAGGAAGGGAATGAGAGGCAACGCAGTTTGTTCAAGTCAGAGAGCAGCAGAGTAACAAATAGAGGAATGAAAAGGAAGAGGGGAGGGTGGGGAGGAAACAGATGGAGGAAGGAAAATCAGGGTAGCTAGGAACTTCCAAAAGACGAGAGCAAGCAGCCGGATGGCAGACACTTACATGATGGGTGGGCTCTACCAGTGAGGCGGTACATAGCTGTACCCAGGTGTCCCTTGGGGCCTGTAGGTTGGCACAGTAACAGGGTGTGCTCCAATTGGTGCATGCTGGGGCGTTGTCAGGAGGGTTCCTAAGGAGCCAGTCAACGAGACGAGGAATGAGCGTGCATAAAGTCACCTGCTAACAGCTATTATGGATAGTTGAGATCTTCATTGTAGACGATGCCTTTAAGTTTGTCAGAACATTCCTATAACCCCCCATTTTTATTGCATTCAGCTGCTTTAAGAAATTTCATTTGAGCTATATACAAAATAATCTTATATAAAGACAATTAGATAACCTTAATAATGTAAGACACCATTTATTACACAATATACAATGAAAAAAACTTTCAAATGAGGTAAGGGCCATTTAATAAGTCTGTTTAACGAATGTATGTCTGTACTGTCTGGCCATTGCAGCTGAATATATATTGTGTGTTATGATATTACCAGACCAAAAGATGTGACTCATCCCTGGAGTCTAACCCTTAAATAAATATAGTGAAATATAGACCCAATAAGTAACTCATGATTGCGATCCTACCTGCACTCATGGCCATGGTTGTCCCAGCTACCATTCCCATGGCAGCCATGCCGTTGTTGCGAGGAGCAGGTACAGGGACGGGGGCTGGGTAGAGGGCTGTGGAGGGGATGCTGTTGGGCTGCACCACAGTGGTGTGATGAATCACGTGTGGCTGAGCCGCATACACTGGCTGGGTGTAGTATGCTCCCTGGCAGGATGAACACAGGGAAGAGTCAGTGAGTGTCTTGAACGCTCAAGACTCACGGCTTCGGTCAGTGATCTCTGAGGAGTTTCGTTTCTTTACAGTTACTATTCTAATCAAAGCTATGTTCTAGCAGCCAGCACAAATTATACAAACCAGACTTAACAGATGTTCATAATCTATTTAGTAACACACATTTAAAGCCTTTTATCAAAATGTCCTCATTCATTGTGTGTGTAAGGTGATGCTGTTCAGTATTACCTGTGCGTAAAGGTTCTGCTGAGGGTAGGCACTGCGGATGGGGTACATAGCTGTTGGGTATGGGGTGGGGGTTGGAGTGTATGGCGGGGGTGCTCCATTAGATTGGGTAGGGGGCACTTTGTATGGGGTGCCTGCTGGAGTGTATCCTGAAAAAAGGGTTAGGGGAACAAAGACAGACAGATGCTATTGATTTCTGCAGTGACTACTAATTGGCTGCTTGTGAATAGAGACGGACATGATGGGAGCTACTGAGAGTGAACCACAACATCAGAACTGCAGCCAAACAAAACCCATGCGCTATAAGATGCTGGATCCTATTGGAGACATGATCTGCACAGTGGAGTAAACAACATCATGGCTCTGAACTGAGCCTTTAATGTACGTCATCAGTTGACATAACGGCATTAATTCATGTGCGAATGTGTGCATTTCTTACGCACTCCACCAGATGGAGGAGTGGTGCAGCCTTCTGAAAACAGCTAAAGGGTTTGTGCCTTAAACCCAAACAAGCCATGACCAACTGAAAAATGCATGCTTACATACAAGTAGTCTATAGCTGTCTTTTACATACAGCATGCAATAAAAAAAAAACAAAAAAAAAACATAGATCATATAAACCCAGCATGTAACTGACACAGCATCCTTTAAAAGCAAAGCTGTGCGTCTGCTTTGCTCTGTACATGCAGTAGCTGTGAACGGCCACTTGGAGGAGCCTGAAGGTCAAACATGCTACTAGCTAGTTGCTGCTGTGGAGCTTATGAAAGCGCTCCTCTCACACAAGGACAAGGGAACAAAGAGATGCTGGAGCCGCTGCGTGTATGTGTACATTGTGTCTGAAAGTGTGCGTCTGCAAGAGTGTGCACATACTCTGACACATCCTTTGCACTAACATGCATGCAGGGCATTATAGGACAATGGTGTGTGCCAAGTACACAAAGGCCCTGCCGATAAAAAACAGTCCGTCTACCGAGCAGTCTTGTGAAATAGCGGCACTGACCAAGACATTTTTCTAATCAGTAACTGAATCTGATCAACAAAAAAAATTCTAAACATTTTAATTCCTCGTACATCAGGCAATAAATTCATAGAGAGAAATGTGCAGTTGCACAAACTTACAACTTAAAAAAATTAAATGTGCTTCAGGACTTCACTTGAATAAAGATGGTGCTTTTCCAAAGCATACCTCATATTCTGTTAGACTTGCAAAAGATAAAACTGAACTGGGGGAGGGGACACAAGGAGAGGGGCTTCAAAAGCACCACAGATGAAATCTACAAACCCATCCTGCCTTGGTGAGATGCTTAAAATTCATGAGGAAAGAGAACAATTCAAGTAGCTCTCCCAATTCAAGAATGATAATCCTGTATCTAGTTATAACAAGTAACTCTTTCTAAACATGCTGATCTTTAGATAACGGTCTACTTGATACTTTGCAAGACCAATTTTAAGACGTCTATCCATATTCAATCAGATCCTTAAAACAACCTTATATTGTCTTTGTTCAAAATGAAAAGAAAACAGACAACTCCATCTCTCTGGAACATCATAAAATCACCTTTAACGGCACGAGTTTCATTCACATCTATAAAAGTACTGCACATAAACCATATCTTAAAAGGAAGAAATAAGCCCAGGCAACGAACCCCGGTAGACTATATATCTGCTGCTGTGTGGTCCCTAGCAGTACTGCCTTACCCAATCCATTTTAGAGTAGCAGCACTATTATTTCTACTGGTCAGATATGAACAAGAGTCACATTTATTCAAATTGTTACATATAAAAGACAAATGTTAAAACCGTCAGTTTTGGGTTGATAAATTACTTCTCAGTGGGAGACACAATAGGTTTGTCCGCATTTTGGTTCTACTCAGAGGTTTAAACTTTATAAACAACCTGAAACACAACTATCACATCAGCTAAACAAAGATAAAGTAAAATTCATGGTTTTTAATATTAAACATGATAGAGTTTTAACTTGTCATCTCACTTGTGCTCTCATGTCTTGGCAAGATATTTATCTTCTTTATTCCTTGAAAAGCAAACGGCAGCTTTGAAAGCTACTCCCTGGACAGCATCTTTTGAAAAACAGACAGTGATCCCATGTTTTGTGTGTGCTCGAGCTCACCTGGTGGATACCCAGGACTGCCTGTTTGATAGAGGTTGGGTGTATAGGTGGGAGCTGTGGCAGGATACCCTCCTGGATAGCCTGCAGGTCACAACAGATGTGAGACAAATATTAGAAACCACTGCCTAACAAACACCGATGAGCACAGACACAAAGGCACCCAAGGCACACGCAGAGCAGTATCTGGATTGGAGCATGATGTGCACAGACGGTGCTCATTAAAACAAATGTCTGCACCAATAACACAGTCGGCTGAATGTGTCTTACATACACCAACCTGGCACATGGAAAGTGCCCGCCGATATAGTGTGGGTGGAGATAAATTCAGATGCATTAGCAATGCACACGGGCACATAAAGGGGGGGACGCACACACCTCACGTACACACTCTCGTGCGTCATCAATCATGCGTCAAGCAAACAAAGCAGATGTGACCCGAGAAAAGGCTTTCACTGATAAAGGTGAAAGTTCCGCAGAACGAGACAAAGGGAGGAAGACAGGAGAGGAGCGGGAGCATTAAGTGTAACCGCTTGCTAATATTGGCACTCAGACTATCTCTTCTGCAACCTTGAGCCTTTGCTATATCAAGCGCTGACTGAGCTACTATTCTGATGTTAAAGAAGAAAAATGTCACCAAAAGCACTATGACAGCAGAATTAAAGTGGTGGTGATGTACTAATATGCTATTTAGTGTCGACTCCATATTTATGCAATATTTCATTTATTTTAGTCGGTCGATGGTAAAACATTTTTATACTACATTGTAGTAAAAGCTTTCAGGGTTGTACAATAGACATGCCAATGTTAAATTCAACAATCTACCGCTGGCTGGAGTCTGATCTTGAATAATGTTGTAAACTCAAACTCTGTTATTGTGGCTTTGGGTTTTCACATCACAAGCGCATCCATAGCAACATTTAACTGATGTTACTGTGTGCGCTATAAATAAATATTACTATTAGCATCCTGTTTTTGCCAGTATCGCTCTCAAGTTGACCTGTAACATTAACCATATTCAGATATGGCCGAGATGGCTGGAAGGTCTGGGAAACTGGCTGCATTTAATGCCTGAACTCAGGGTGATGGTTCACCGAGTTTAATGTTGCCTTCAAATTCAAGGATTTGGAAAATAAACTAAAATGTGTTAATGCATACATTAACGTGTATGAATGCCTTTAACTAGTTGAACTGTTGGCCTGCAAGAAATTATATGTACTAACTTTCAAACATAATTAAGAGAGAAAACACAGAAGAAGCCCTCCTTGTTATACTCCATTTTTTGAAATACTTGTTCAGGGTTTGTAACCTAAATATTCATGATTCCTTTAGTCACCTTTAACTTGCGGCTCTCATTCAAGCGCTGCATGTGTGAAGGGCACTGAATATGAAAAGCAGACGAGTGGGTAAAATTACATTGCAGTGCAGCCTAGTGCTTCTGTATCAGGTTAAGATGTCATAGAAGACAAACTAAACCTATTTGGGGCATGTAACAATAAAACCAGCATGCTGTGCCGTTAAAATACGGAGCAGCTGCACACAATACAAACAAGACTGTGGGATTATGTCTTCAGTGGCTATTCATTCCTACTGTAAACGCTGGTGTAATGGTCATATCCTGTGGTCTGCAGACTGCTGATGTTCCAGGCTCACAGTGATCAGAGCATAGCGTTTAGTGTAATGTTAAACAATGCTACATGCTAACACTTTCTTATCCTGCAACAACTCACACTAACACTGACTTTTCTCTCACAGTGGACCTTGTGTAATAGTACATTATTGAGGACAAAATAGAAAATGAGTGGAAATATTTCTTTTTGAATCCAATCTTTTCTTTACTTAAGTACAATTTGAAGCCACTTGCATATTAGTGGAGATTGTTTCCATTTCCCAACTAGACAGCTCTAGTTAGATCTATGTAATACACAGAGACCAAGTGCTTGCAGTGAACAAGATATACAGCAGCTGGCTGTATGAGATAACATAAGACTTGGAGGGAAAAAGTGGTCATTATCAAAGCTGTCTTTACGGTCTTAACATTTATCAGTAATGCCTTTACTAAAGCTTTCCTTAAAACCTGGTAAGAGTCATATATAGAGTGAAAAATGAGTGTGTGTGTTGGGCTCACCTGTAAAGGCCATGTTCTTAGGGTTCCCGTATGGGGTGCCAGGCTGAACAGGGCTGTAGACTGGATTCATAGCTGAAGATAACCTGTTCTTACTGGGAATAGACACAGAAATAGAGAGTGCACAGAGGGAAGGAGGGTAAGAGAAGACAGAAAGAAATCGGAGGGGAGAGGAACACAAGCTATGTAAATTGGAAAGAAAACTGTTGCGATTGTCACGTATACGCACAAATTTATCACATACATAATCCCGAAGTCAGATTCTTAAGGCGACATCCAGCTCAAAGATTCTGTCAGCATGCAACAAAAAAAGGCCCCGTGAGTCCTGACCCTCGAGTCGACTCAACATAAGACTGTATTAAAAACACTGGTATTAAAAAAAGGCACATGCACTTGCAGAAAAGCAAAAGAACGCATGGATCCCCAGACTGCCGCTACAGTGCCAAAAACGGGCAGGGGCTCTCCTACTCTGGTTCCCACTACAGGACTGAACAGCGGAGTGGCCATTAAAAATTTAAGGTGCTGGAAATGGTTGGCGTGAAGGCGCTTAATAGCAGAGCCATTTATACGACATGTGCCACGAGGCACTATTCTGCACTGGCCTCACAGCATAGACGAAAACTCCTGCACTCCTTCATCTTACCTGGTTTTCGGGATATGGGCATCGGCAATAGAGTGTGTCTGTATGTGTGTGTGTACATGCGTGCCCCGTACCTCTTGTGCGTGTCTGGTTGATACATGAAACTGAATTTGTCTGTGGGATGCCCGCTCGCCATTCTTGCTGTATGCAAATGAGGAAGTGGAAGTGGATATGCAAATCTGAAATTAAAACAGCGAGAGGTCATGATTACAACGAACGGAAGAAAAGGGGGAAAAAAAAACAAAACAAAAACTAAACAAACAAAAAAAAAAAGAAAGAATAAAACAGCAAAAAAGCAAGCACCAGTGCAAAAGCAAATGGTTAGTGACAGCAGCGGAGGAGACGGTGATTTGGGCGGTGTGCCTGATTGAATGTTGCATGTTTAGCCACCACTAAATGCATTTAATAAGTGAGCAGTAGATGTGTGTAAATATAAGTGTTCTGTGCAAAACATACTGTATTTTGTACCATCCATAGTGTGTGATAAAATGTGTCCCACCAACACTAACTGGTGCAGGTATTGATTTCTGGGCATGTATGTTCAATAGAAAGTGAAGCATGAGCATGAGAGTGTAAATACATGTGATGCACTGGATAGAACATTCAATACAAGCAGTAAGAGAGAGAAAAAAAGACAAATTCAAGACAGCCAGGGACAAAGCACGACGTGCCCAGTGAGCGGGCAAGTTACAGAGCAAACCAAAGGGACGGAGAAGGAAATATAGTAAAAAATATAGTAGGCCAAGTCTTGCACCAAGCAGTGAGTAAGCATGATCTAGAACACAAGAGCCAGAATCACAAGGGTGCTGCACGGACAGAGCAGAAGAGAAGGAACCAAGAGAGCAAAGGTGTGCGTGAGTTCATGTGCGGTGGTTGGACTTCACTTTAGTGATGGGTATGTGATGGCAGTGTGTGTCATCATTAAGAGTGTGTGCTATTATCTTTGTTTAAGGATCACCCACCGATTCATGATCTTCTCACAACACTCATTTTCCCACTTTTACTTTTATAGAAATATACATTCACACGGTGGTTTGGACCAAAAGAAGCATTTCATCCTGGGCCTGTGCTTCAAAGCCAGTTAAAGCCAGTTTAGAGGTTTATGCTGTCATAATGCCTGAGCATTTACTGTACTGTGGTGACGCTAAAAGGCACAAAGTGACACTTTGAATTATAGGGGGAAGCATTTCAATGCTCCATCCACGAACGCTGACATCAAAACACCCAAAGACCCTCGACAGCTGAAAGACCATGTGGGTGAAGTTGCTTTTTACTTGTTCTGTATGTGGAAGGCCTTAAAACACACACATGCAAAAACAAACAAAACAAGAATGTGTGTGCGTTTGTGTATGCATGTAGAAACAATAGTGTCAATGTCATCTATGGTTCACTACTCAAAAAAATGACGCAGTCTACTGCTAAAGACACCTTCAAGTACATTTCTCGTTAATCTATTGCATCTTTATTATTTCTACGTGCTCCAATTCCTTCTTAAAGAACTCAGCCTCTCATTGTTCTGTGATGTTTTTAAAATCACTCAGTTAATTAATCAGTCGCAAACCAAAAAACTTAATTTTATCAAGATGAAGGCAAAATACAAAAGTAAAAATAAATACAACTTACTTACTACTTTTTAAAATCAAGATCACAGTGCAAGTACTGTAACAATCAATACCATAAGCATTAACAGAGTGGCATGTGGCTAGATTAAATTTTGAGGTCTTTGTTAAGAAGCTAATCTAAATGTGCTCAATAAAAGGAGTGTGAAGAGTGTCTGAGCACCATTGCCTTTCTTTCCAGTGGTGTTTATTAGGCCATTCAAACGATCCGTGACTGTTTCGGATCATTTTCAGACAATCTCCTCCCTCTGTGATTGGGGAATAGTGTTTAACTTTTTTTTACAGAAGCCAAAGAGACACTTACATGTCAAAAACAAATCTGCACTTGACTGCAATGAACAGTAACCGCTGACACTGTGTGCGCACCATGAACTGTAGGCTCTTGATGACAATGATTTGTTACAAGATTCCCATTAAAACGAACAATCAGTCCCCACCACTCATACTAAGAGTCTATCTCTGGATATGACTACAGCTGACACTCCGCAAGAGAAGATGAATGATGACTTTGGGAAGGAAACAGTCAGTGGATGTGCATGGTGTTTGTTTTCTCCAGGGCTGCATCCCTCCATCAGTCAAAGGGACAGCTGCTTATTGGAGAAACCGGTAGTGATGATGAAACTACACAGCGGATGTAAAACCTTTTCAGAGCTCTGCTGACAGCTACTGTACTACACATCTCTGAAGATGATGATCAAAGCAGTGCTCATGTCACCAATTCAGCATGGGACTGGGTCACATAGTTTTTTACACAGCTTTTAGTAACGGCTATAATGAAAAACAGAAAATTGGATAGGCACTAAAAATCTGCATGCTGAGTATTTGCAATTCACATTTTTGTGTTACTGAACCACAGTTCAAGTCCGAAGATTCATTTAAAGAATAATCTCCCTTGTCGAGAAAAACACAGAAAAAGCCATGTGTCATACAGTCCTGCCAATGTAAGACATTCCTACAAATAAATAAAAAAGGTACAACTACAACAACACTCCTCCATTTTGAAAACCACCTAAACACAAGCTATATCCACATCCCATAGTACAGACACCAGACTTATGGAGGGGCAGTCTGTAGCCAACATCAATAAATCGATGACTTAAACTGATTACAGTCTAAATCCTGTCTAAAATTGGTTTGTTGTATGCATTTTTCCCCTTCAAGAGGATGGACAAACAGAGTTAACAACAATCATGCAAGAGGAATCACTGTGACACTTAAAAAAATCAGGTGGACAGGAAGTGGATGCTACTTGGACACCACAATACGTAGTGACATTATTAAAGGAGACCTTCCAGCCCCCAAAGCGTATCCCATCTTATTTTCCAGGACTTTATTAAGATTAAATTGAATTATAGGAACTTCATTTGGGCTGAACTCTGTAGCTCACGTACTGAGAAACAACTCAGCAGCCTGCATGCTAAAGTACAAAAGCACTAGCACAAAAACCACAAATCTACAACTTCTAAAGTATAAAGCATTCATTTTTATGTTTGAGAGTACATAGATAATGTGCATATGAGCTGAGCTAGAATATTCCCATTGGCAAAAACTTTTCATGAGTAGACTTAACTACAGGGTACCTATTTCCTAATGACAGCATACCAGATGAAGATGAGTGAGCAACTCCTGGAAATCCAGGAAGATGGGTTATTGCTTCTTCCCTATTAATTAATATCCAACCTCTCAACAGAAGGTACTTATCAGTGGCAGCCAACCTAACCTCTTCAGCCCAGTGTCAGTCTTCCACTACAAGCAAACAAGGAACAATCCAAGATCCAACAGCTGACTCTTAGCAAATTTAGTGTGACAGACTATTTATTTATTAATTTTTTTACACACACGCACAGAGAGAAGTGTGCTGTTAATGAAATTTAATTTGTAAAGTCTAAATTAAAGCCTTACCTTTGTGTGAATCTATTATTCAATGCGCTTTGTACCCACAAGAACGGTGCAGACTAGAGCTTCATGATTTCAGATTGTCAGTGCTCGTCGCCAAATATTTAATCTGTATAAGTCAATGTAAATTTGCCCTTGTTCCAAAACAATGTTGGTTCCACTACATAAAGGAAGGTTCCTGCAGCTTAGGGCGACAAGAAGAGATAATAATGAGAGAGGAGGGAAGGATTGTGAAAGAACCTCTCTCTCTTTCTCTCTCACTGACTCACACACACAAAGAGCTACCATTCCTGGAGAACATGTACAATACAACACAACCCCCACACCGACTCTATCCTCCCACATAATACCTCACCAGGCATCTACTCTTTAAGCAACAAATCAAAACTGGTGGGCGTTATCACACTTCAGCACAGAAGAGAATAGAGGAGAACAGCTTTTTTTTAATCCTCCAGAAGGAAGGATTTCACTTGGGTCATATGACAAAAGAAAACAGCAATTCACCGTCTTGTTTCTTTTCCCCTAAGGGCAATCTGACCCATGGATAGTACTTTTTTGGTGCAGATAATATGCAAAATCACTAGATAATGAGTCAGGGTTATGTTGTTACACAAGGTAGCCCTATTATACTATTATTTGTTCTGTTCTGCTGTACAGCATTTTCATTGGGCACTGGTTAACTGTACTGGCCCTCGCTCTACATTAGAGCTTTCACAATATAACACAAATTATGACAAGTATGATATTCATAAGAAATAATGCCCAACACCTCTGCTAATATACCCTAATTAATGCATTCCATGTGGCCATGGAAACACAGTAAATTGTGTTGATGTACGATCCCATCACTTAGGCCTTTATATAGCCCGAGTCCATGTGATAGAATGCAGGTCTTTAGTGAGAGACATTACTGTCCACTGTAATGTTAAGAACTGACTATTGTGACCAGGACTAAGACCAAATCCATGACACAATGTTGAAGGGAGTGATGGAATCTGGACTCCCACCCCTACACTCTCCACACAATCAGACCTGCCCTGCAGCAATGAGCTCCACACAGCTCTGGGCTATTTTAGATCTAGGACAGCACTATGCACTTTGGGACAGCATCTCGCCTTTTCTCTAAGCTGGTTTCCTCCTCTTCTACTCTCCACTCCAAAATCATTTTGTCAGTCACACGCCTCATGGATCTGCATCCCTAGATTATCGGACAATGTGCCAGTCCACAAAAATGAAAAGGTCTTTCCGTATGCACAGTGTCTTTGAAATGTGTGTGTGTGTATATATGTAAATAAACCATTTTGGTTATATTCGCTTTGTTAATTTGTTTATTGTCAAAGTTGGTGATTAGAAGAGAGATCTATAAATGTGAGTGACCACATTTCTATTCTGAATAATTTGAGCATCACAGTTCTAGCGCTCACGCACCTTTATGAGTTTGGTCTTGATGGTTAAACCCACAGCAAACAATCAATACCCACAGGCAATATTAACAGCGGACAGCTATTATTGCCTACGGTGAAGGTGCAACTTGGCAAACATGGGAGAAATTAAAAGAGAGACCATCACAGTGTCTCGACACAAGCGAAACAATATTTCCTCACTGTAATTAATGTCGTCTCTTTGAATAAAAAAACACAATTACTAAGACTGACTACAGTAAATTGTCCAATTGATCGGTGAAGCCGTTCCTTCATTTCTGCTGGTTGGAGCTGTGTGCTAATAGCACAGCAGCTCCTGTCTTTAAGTGGACAAAAACTAGAAGACACAACAACTCACAACAAATAACAGTAACAATGCTAATATGGCTCATAACATTATGAACCAACTATAAACCACCCCTTCAGGAAAAGACAAGTACTACTGAGAATACCAACCCTTTCCAGTGCTGCAGAAAGTATAAGACGACATTCGAGACAGTATGCATAATATTGATACAACCCTGCATTCAGAGATCCATTCAACCTCTCACTACATTCTTTTCTTTATCTTACAACCTCTCCCACCTGCCGTTGTACATGTACGTACACACGCCTGTGTGGCGTGCATACAACCCCACTCAAATCAATAAACAATCACCAAGTAATTATGCAGCTAGACAACGCTAGTCACGAACACTGCTATTTCAATCATGTGAAGAGTTGATCTTAGCAAGTAATGAGTTCATTTACTTGATATCATCAAGCAGCTCCTACATCACCTAGCAGCACAAAACCACAACAATAAAAGCTACTTGAGTATCATTCTACTATCAAAAATTATTCTATTTTCCTTATCCTTGAGTGCCCAGAGAACATTTACACCTGGACGCTGAGTGTTGGTCACCAAGCAGCTCCACTGGGATAATTGGGGTTAAGGGCAGTAGAGGCTTTTACCCTTGACTTGATTAAGACCAATAACAGCTCATCTTTCATGTGGGGAGATGGGCCTTTTTACAAGACCATCTTTCTCTAAACTGTCATAGTCCAACAAACAATGCCACATCGCCACCAAACCTTCTGACTAAACCACAGAACACTATTCCATAAGTGTTATTGTTTGCTAATCACAACTGTAATATTATCAAGATGTCTGTAATTTACTCAAGCTGCCATCATGACTCAGATGTTAACTCAGAAACAAAGGAAATCTTAGTGTTGTGGTGGGTCATTTAACACAGATGTAGGTAGGAAGCTGTAAAAGTTACTTAAGACCATGTCACCATTCGGATGTTCCCATTACTTTAATAAAAAAATTTAAGATGGTCTATAATTGCAGGAAAATCTAGTGTCAATGAGTCAACTGATAAAGAACAAATTAACCCACAGCAATTTTTTATTCATGAATATTTACCAAACATGTCAAACTTCTTTATTATGAAGATGTGCTGTTTAGTTTTTGTTAAATAATTATTTGGGATTTTAGACTTACTTCCACTTTTTGACCTGCATACAAATACAGAAATACAAATGCTAGATCCGGACTAAACTTGTATGAAATAATAAATATTGCCAATGGTTCAAACTTATACATATTGTGACCTAGATGCTCACTGCTGACTTTCCCGTTAGACCCACCCCATAATGGGCTGCATCTGCTAACCCCAGTAAAAATGTCATCAAGTTGTAGGACTGCTGTCTGGACAAAGCGCAAGAGGAGGGAGAATCTGGAAGATGCAATCACTTCTTTCACTGACCAGAGATGAGCAACTCATTAAATCGTTTAAACCACATGGGAATGAAGTGCTGGAAGACAAAGGTTTGTTAGAGAACAACTGACTTTTGTAACGTTAAGTGACTCCAGCCTTCAATAGTCCGACAGTTTTACAGCTGCATTGTACATCCCACTATTTACACACATTAGACTGTGCTCTCCATGCCAAAACCCACATACCCCCCTCCCCACCCTCTTCCTCCAGCATCACAGACAGGGGTCACCTTAGACTGAAACGAAAGTAGCAAACACATTAACAGATATTTAGGTCAGCTCAGTTGCTGCTACACTTACAAGACTCACTAAAATTCCACTAATATACTGCATTTTTTTAAACAACTTTCAAGTTGAACTTTTGTCCTTGTATTTAATAATAAACCACTGTGGTGATTTAGTTTGGCTTACTAATGCATTATGCATATCTACCACAAGCATTACATATGCTAGATATTATAGAGTAAGTTAAATAAACACACTTGAAATCCACAATGAAAATTAACATTTTGTAACCACTGATGGTGAATAACACCCGTCTCACATTTCTTTATACTAATATGACTTAAATTAAACAAGATTTGTTGATTATTGCAGCAGACAATACTCTGCAAAGAAAAAATACACGGAGGAGATTGATTCCACTAATAAGTATAGAAATAGGGGGAAAAAAGAAGAAAAATTGTGTGTAATATTGTCTCTTCTGATTGCCAGGCTCCCTTTAGCCCTCGTGTATTATGAAAGACAAACCAGCAATTTCCAATTTGGCCACTGTAAGTCGTGAGGAATTTAAGTGAGCATTTTTAAGAACTAGTTTTCTTGGCAACACAAAAAGAACGAAAATTCAATATTGGCATCTTTCGATTTGAGACTTTCTGGATATTGTGAATCTGTAAATATCAAACTACATAATCCGGAAATATAACCTTGGAGTCTGTAATCTTGACCAGGGTGTTCTACCGTCACCATTTTGACTTTGGCATAGTTAAACATGAGCTGTAGTGCAGATCGATGTACACAAAAAATGCCATTGTTACCGTCCACGAAATGCGCATCGATCGCACACACATCTACGCGTCGGGCACTTGTCACTGTGACAGAGGCCGGAGTCCGGTTCAGCGCCAAGTGAACGTATTAATTACCACGTCTCTGCTATGAACTTAGAAATGACCACCGCGCTGATGTGGTCAACCACGTGACCACGCGAGCGCAAACGTTCACGCATAAAGGACGGACGCGTCTCCTCATTACGGGCGAGCGGTGTTTATCGGGGTTTTAAACACATGGCAGACGCGGCGCAGAACTGCACTTAAAGAGAAATTAGTACCACTCCGACACTGGGATGCTTTGTTCCCATGTGTAGCCGCAGCCCGGAGGGTTGGCTCGAGTGTGGCGGCATTTGTATTTACCACATCAGCGGTTAATGTGCGGTTCTATCCATCAGTGTGCCACGCACTGGCAGGACGCCGCGTTCCGTAGATAGCGAGCGACGCCAAAACAGCCATGGTTGCACAAAAATGGTCACACTCAAACAAGCTTAAGACACCATTTTGAAAATCCACCGATTTCTAGATAACATCTCTGAGATGCCATCTTGCCAATTATCACCAGATTAGCCACGGTTAGTGCGGCTTTTCAACCATTCCGGAGCACCTCATGCGGGAATCCGCGGGGCACATAATAGTAACGTTAGCTTAGCTTCCTGCTAGCATGAAAAGACAACCGCTAACCCGCCGTAGCATCCCTGCATCCCTCGGCTCACGCTGCTCGAAAGGCTAATTAGCGAGCTAGCCGGGACGAGTCTCGCAAATGGTGATTAAAGAGACTCGCCAAAGTTCAAACTGGACCGTGGCAGCTTAACATCAGCGCGTTTTTTGCCACCTAGTCGCCAACGACGAGCGGTATTAGCCCCGTGGACGGAGCGATTAGCATCGGTTTGAGTCCGCTATTCCAGCTAGCCTCTTTAGCTTAGCCCGCTACTTCCCCACTGTAGCAACCGCGGAGGACAATTGAACTGATACGGAGGGAGAAAAGACAAAAAAACGAACCAGCAAGTCAAGTCGACACATGGACATTCCTGCCCCCACCACCGAGATACAGACCGGACGAAACTCACCAAAGCCACTCGGTCTAACAACAAAAGATTCCCCGTGTGCGAACGTTCTCTGTCCCGTGTGTGTGTTGCTCTGCCTCAGGTCGGTGCGGACTGGCTCTGCTTCGGCAGCGGTTTGTCGGGCCAGTGGCGCTGGGAAGACAGCTTTCACCCGGAGAGACGGCCACCGTGTGGGGGATGGGGATGCACTGCCGGGGGAGGGTGGAGGAGGGAGGGAGAGAGGGATGCAGGGATGCGAGAGGAGGGGGCTCGACCCACTCGTAGCATTCAGTAGATGGTTTATTAATAGATAATAATAGCATGCAGTTCTATATGTTGCAGTTATATTAAAACACGCTCCGGGGTTTATTCATTTGGGATGAGAACAAACAGTATCCCCATAATGGAGCTGTAAGGGTCAACGTAACAATGACACAGCTCCGTGTTTGCATGTGGCGCTAGCTAAATCCATATACTGATGGCTGGTGCGTTTATGCGTGCACTTTATCCACGGCTGACTTTGTGTTTTTACCGAGAAGAAATTAAATCGGCAATAGCGCCTGCGTCAATATATAAGCTATTATCGCCACTTATCCTCGTGGAGGAGATTAGAGCGCTCGCAGCTGATGGACTGCCTGCCGCTGTGCATATTTAGAAGCAGCGCGCGCGGGAGGGGGGACGTGTCGTGCGTCCAGCAGCGGCGCGGTGGCAGTCGAACGGTACTGCAGCGGCTCACTGGGAAGTCCACGTTCACACGTTCACATTCAATGGCACAGGCGAAACCACGAAGCCTGGCCTCGCAGCAAACGCGCGCCATCGAGTGGCAAACGTTGGCATTGTCCGCCTTTCGTTTTCGAGAAGTGTGTAGTAAACGTACTGTACCTGCGCCAGACTGCAAATACGCAGCAACTGTAGAGTAACGGTATGGATTTTACTATCAGCTAGCCACTCCTAAAGCTAAAAAACATGATAATATACGTTCTGATAATGGATTTACAATACTAATACTACTACCATAATGCAGTAGTACTAGTATGTTTAAGTAAATCTTCCTACTACCTAAACACAATTGCACACGCTTTCAAAGAGGAAGCGCGACCAATAAGAGAGAACTACATTTCCCAGGTGCAATTGCGCTTCCCTCTCGCAGACGAAAGCGTAAATCCGCAAACGCACATATACGCTAGATCTAAAACTAGATGCAAATTATTATTACTAAAACAGGATTCAGTGGGAAATAATACTGTATCATAATAGTACTGCGACGAAATAAACTCGTAAACCCCAATAGCTTATTCCCGAGACCTCGCGTCATTTCACGCGCACGGAAGTTACAATGGCGTGAGGAAAAGAGCTGTCCGAGGTGCTGACACCGTGAGTAGCGCTTGCTCATCTCCCACGTTCTTATTAGATATTTTAATGTTGGACTTTTAACAGCACACAGCAGTGTATCATACGTATATCTGGAATGTAATTAATATTATCTTATATATTTTGCTGGGCATAAACCACGTTCCTTTCTAAAATTCTTCTCTGTCATTTCTACTTTTAGAACCGTGGATCTGTTTATTAAACATGTGCTGAAAAGAGGAACATTTAAACACTTAAACACTACATTCATATATTTATATATATTTATATTTCATTTATATTTCAGTGTTTCTACCTGATACCTTAATACAAGTTTATCTGTTTAAATCAGGACAGAGCTTTGGCTAAATGGATGAAGCAGAAGAGTCAGCATCACGTATCATCAGTTCCCATAAGTCCAGCAGCAGTGTCCCAGACAGTAAAGCTGGCAGCGCTCCCCAGTGCGATGGAGGGTCAGAACGTCGGAGCCTGCTGCAGATGTCCGAGTCCCAGGGACTGCAGCTCCTGGGTGTTCTCCAGTCCTTCAGGGAACAGGGTTTACTGTTTGACTTCACCATCAAGGTCCAGGAACACAGTTTCCCCTGCCATCGCTGTGTTCTTGCAGCATGCAGTGATTTCTTTAGGTCTGTCTGTCTGTCCGTCCATCTGTTCGTCCGGCCGTCCGTTAATAGTTAACATCTTATTTATGCATTCCTGCTGTGTTTAGAGCGATGTTTGAGGTGGACATGCGAGAGCGTGGGGACGGTTCAGTGACTCTGAGTAACCAGTGTCCAGCAGCGGTGGAGTCCTTCCTAAACTTTGCCTACTCTGGAGAGGCTCTCATTACTGATGGCAACGTGGACATGCTGTTCCAGCTCGCCTCCTTTCTGCAGGTAGACGTATGCTGATCAGCACACACTACGGTGCGCTACACATCTTTTACCGTCTCACTGTTTTTGATGTCTTCAGGTATCGGTTCTGTCACGGGCCTGCAGTGACTTTTTGATCGGAACCATGGATCTCTCTAACTGTCTGTCGCTGCTGTCCCTCGCTGAGGCCTACGGCTCAGCGTCCCTCCTGCAGAGTGCCAATGAGTTTGTTGTGCGGAATTTCTCTGACCTTTCCAAAACCGCTGATTTCCTGGATATGCAGGTGATGCTTAAGTGCAGCATAATCTTGAAGCCGGATGCTTTAAGTGCTATAAGCAATTCTTACAAAAAGCACACAGACAAAAAACAAAACAAAAGGAAAAGTATCATGCAAATGATCATTCATATCTGTATGAATCTGTGGCATTTGGCACAAAACAACACGTATGATGTTTATATTTACATTTTACAGTATAGTGGGCACAATCATGTATAGTCAATATTGCATCAAGGGTAATTGCCTGATGAGACTCACTTAATGTTTCCACTGCTTTTTTAGGTGAATGTGCTGGAGGCATGTCTAAGGTCAGATGCTTTAAATGTGTCCAGTGAGGAGGCCGCGGTCACGTCACTGCTCAGATGGATTCGGCACGATCTCCCGGAAAGACAAAAAGTGTTGCCAGGATTGTTATGTCTAACTAGACTGCACCAGCTGCCTCCACCAGCACTAAAGGTGCAGACGCATTATGTGCGAGCAAGTTTTGGAGCCCTATTTGTGGCCCTGTGTCTCATCCTCCCTGCCCCTTTGCCTCCTCGCCCAGACGCTACGTGAGTCAGACGCTCTTCTCCGCGATGACGAGGCCTGTCTCGCCCTGCTGTCGGAGGCTCAGAGCAGACAGCGCGGGTTTAGCGGCTTACTCAGCGATGCCAGGCCCGCCACCACACAGAGCTACATCTACATCCACAAGACGGAGGAGAGCGGAGAGACCCGTCACACCTTCTGCTACTGTCTGGAAACAGACCGGTGGAAGGAGTTGGCAACAGGACACGGGGCGGGGACGGCGATGCCAGATCCACCGGGCTCCTGTCTTACAAGTTATGCTGAGAAGGTATTGAAAATCCTAATTTAGAACTGTTGCTGTATAAATAAGCCTGGGTTCAGTCTCCTATGCTAGCCGGGTAAAGTCATGGAACAATTAAAGATGGAAATTAAACAGATTTTAAATCCTGTGTAACATCATTCAACAATCTCTCAATGGAACACAGATGTTTGTCACAGGTGGATGTCAGGGAAGCTGTAGCCGGACAGTTCGTCTGCATGTGGCTGAGCCGTTCCATGATGCTACGGATGAGGTTTGGTGCTTTTGCCCCGTGACACTCACGTGCACCCCAGCACCTGCCATGCTGAAGCCCCGCACCATGCACACGGCGGTAACCTGCTTGGACCAAGTCTATGTTATTGGGGGGCGTACCAGGGGGTCCAGAGGGGAGGCTCCCAGTCTGCTGGAGGTGGCACCGTGCCCCTGATTCACTATCGAACCATGTTGTTGATTGTGCAGGACCCGTGCAACTCTTTTGTCCTCTTCATCCTAGGTGGAGTATTACAATCCTCTGACCCAGACCTGGTGCCCAGCCAGCCCACTGCCCACCGCCATCTTCTACCCTGAGGCCAGTGCTTGTGGCACAGCCATCTATGTACTTGGATCCGAGGTGGAAATCACCGACTCCTTCAACCCCTCGCTGGACTGCTTCTTCCGCTACGACGCCCGGCAGGACCAGTGGAGCCGCCTGGTGGCGGAGTTTGGCCAGTTCTTCCACGCGACGCTGGTTAAGGCCGTGTCAATTCACAATACACTGCATCTCTGCGACCTGTCCACCTATAAGGTGAGCCATAAGATGGGCACTAGGAGAGGAATTAGTGGAGATGCTGTAAAAAACGTTCATAAGTTGAATCAGAAGGTTTGAAGTTTTGTACGTTTTTCATCCAGGTCTACAGCTTTTGTCCGGAGACGTGTGTGTGGAAGGGTGAAGGCTCGTTCGAGTGTGCGGGGTTCAATGCTGGCGCAGTGGGTATGAGAGACAGAATCTACATCCTGGGTGGAGACTACTCACCCAATGAGGTCACAGATGAGGTTCAGGTAAGAGAGGAATGTCACCGTAATTAATAATATTGATAAATAAAATAAAGGTTTGTCAGGTTTTCTGAAAATAGCTAAAATAGCAGGACAGCGATTGAATATCTATTGCACAGAACGAACTTTAAAGGCTTTTCATTTGTACCCTGAGGGTGTTGTTTTGTTGTCACCTGGGCAGGTGTACTACAGTGGGAGGAGTCAGTGGGAGGAGGTGGCTCCCATGCCCAGAGCGCTCACCGAGTTCCACTGCCAGCTCATCAGCTTCAACAGATACAGAGACCCGTGGGGCGACGCAGCATCATAAACACCAGCCACACACACAAACAGATGCACATGTGTGAGCAGCTACCCCATCACCACCCCCCCCCCCCCCCCCCCCCCCACGCAATGGATGGCAGGGGCCTCCAGAGACACTGACAATCAGAGTCGAACTACTAAAACCTCCCATCTCCCAGACAAACGCAAGCCAACGGATGTTGTTGCTTTTATTGTCTAATTGTCTAGGACACTTGTACAAGGGGAACACCTGCTGTTAGAGAATCTCTGAACACGGTTCCTCCAATGAAGGCACCTTACTGAGCTTGTCACTATTTCACAGATCCCGTTGCACACGAGGATTTCAGCTCTGCAACAGCTGAACTGTTTAACATTCTCTGTGCATGTCTGTTTCAGAGAAAAACGCCCCATAGCTTTAGTCAACGCGCATGCAGATGTTGCCAATGTGGGTGAGAATTCAACATTATTAAAGAGAGTTTTGTGGCAAAAGCGAACATGAACACTTCTGTGATGTAGTATTGCAACAACTGGAGCCAACCATGAGCAGACATGATTTGTCAAGGAATGACTTGTGAATAATGACATGACTACTGTTTATAGTGATGTTCTAGCCATCATGTTTCCCAATGACTAGAACCAGATTGATTATTTTTATTCACCTCCCATCTATATTTGATTTAATCTTTCGATTCTTTTCTGGAATTCAGGGCCACATTCCAAAAGTATCCCAGAATATGTTTACAGACTGAAGCTTTAACAAAAGCACACGGCCAGTACTTTTATATGACTGCAGCTCTGGACCATACTAGTGAGTACTGGCTAAAAGAATGAAGAAAACACTAGCAACATGGCTGAAGAGAATTCACTCATCAGTAAAGTCCTACAGTGACCATGCTGACGTCTCTGCACACCCATCTCTCCCCGTCTCCTGCTTCCCATGAATCCCTCAACGTTTGACTCCATGGTTCAGTCCTGGTAAACTTTGACCAGCAGCCACATCAGCAGCACAGTGATTAAGACGATCATGAAATTGAGGAAGAGCTCCTGCGTTGAGCGTTCCATGACAGCGGCCAAAGCAGACAGTCGAGCCTGGGATGTCTGGTGGTTTTTAAAGAGGATCCAGGACCTGAGAGGGAGTAAAGGTTAAGAACAATTAGGAATATAACACGATTTTAGGCAAAACATTCAAAAGCATAATTGAGTGTGTTTGTAGGTCTGTTCCATGGATGGATCCTCAGGTACATTGTCTCTGTTGTGTCATATTAAAGCAATCTTTCATGTTTTAGTTTGTAGTCAACATCACCACAGTAAATATTGCCTTGCACACAAACTAAGCATATATGTAATAAATGAATACACAAGCTTTTCATATATTCTCAAAACACATGTTGTCACATCTGAGTCATTGGTTGTGTTTGAATAGCTACTTAAAATGACATTATTAAAATCATACTCGATGATGTTGTTACCTTTCCTCTCACTGTAAGTACAGGGAGATGTGAATGTTCTACTCTGCTCCGTTCCTCGACGCTGACTTCTAGCACTGCGATGCCTCTGTTGTTCTTCTGCCTCCCTCCGGCATCTATGATCAGCAGATCCTCCTTCTGCGGTCCAGCCTTGCAATCAGCAGGGGTAGGGTCTGCTCCTAAAGTAGCCATCCTCAGTGGACCACCCACAGTTCACATGCACACACACTGATGTCACACAGCAACTAAACGACCAATAGAGTGTGTTATTTTCCACAATCTCGGGCCGCTGGAGTGTGTCCCATCCGCATACACAGGGTCGCTCTTAGACACACGCAACATAGAAGCTATTTATAAAACATTATTGCAGATACTGGGTGGATTAGTTGTTCAAAACACAACACACACACACACACACACACACACACACAGGCTGATGGATATGGACAACTGTAAGGGCATCACTCAACATCTGAAGAGGAGATATGCATGAAGGCAAAGGAGAGTAATAGAAGACCTCCTGCGAATGTAACATGATTAAATCAGCTGTTCTGATGGATAAGCACAAACTGAATCAAAAAAGAGATAATGGACAGTTCAAGCTCAGTTGGGAAGTTTTCATTATTTTAAAAATTAGCCGGATTTAGTGCAATTAAATGTCTGTTCGCAAGCTTTAAAAGATAGTTCTACATTTTCCAAAAAACAGCAAAAATATTTGCCTTGTATCATAACAGGATACAGCTAACGCATCCATGACATCTCTACGTCCTGACCCAATGCTTACATGACCCAAGGTCTATGCAGCCACAAGTTCAGGGGGTGGACGCAAAGACAAAACAGAAGCAAGAGTCCAGGTGACTGTATTGGAAGAGAAAAACTAAGGAAAGCATGACGAAGGGCAGACACAGACAGTGATTCAGAGCTGAGGTCTGGGAGATACGCAGGGTTGTGTACAAAACTGTTTCCCGGACTGCCTTAAAGACTGCCGTTATCATCAGTACTACCTACGTAAGCAACCTGTGAGTCCACAGCACAAAACATGATATGATGCTTTATTTAGTGGGCTTAGACACGTTGGCAGCTGGATTCAGTTACCTTCGCTCAGAGCCAGAGTAGATTCGCTACATGTACAAACCTCAGAATGAGAATGTGTTTGCATTCTGAAGGCAAGAATTTATATGTGTTTGAACACATGCTCCATGAGTTTAAAGCACTACTTTGTTTGTCCGGCACATCTATTGTACCTTCAGAACACTCCCCTCCTCTTTGTTTTTCCAGTGCTAAGAAGAGGGTCTTGACAGAGAACCTCACAGCTCATCTCACACTTGACAGCTGCTTATAATGGTGTTATCTCTGAACTAGCGCTAAGCCCCCTTGATACACGCGCCTCGTCCTGTACAGACAGAAGGGTCACGGCAGGACACAAGTCCTTTCCATCACGGGATTCCAAGACCATTCCCAGGGGATTCAGCAGATCAAAACGACTGGCATTTTATCACCCTACTGTTCTACCAGCTTCGGATCAGTAGTTCTTTGACCCAGGGATTCCCATTGTCACAGAGATCCAGTGTTAGGAGTGAGTGATTAGTAGGTTGGGGTGTGCAGGCATCTCTGTGCAGAATGGACCACAGCTCCGTCTGACAGCTGTGAGCTGTGTGTGTGAGTGTGTTCAGAATAGAGGTTATTCTCTACATCATTGGTGAGAAGGAGGCGCCGCTCCTCACATTCTGGGGCGCTGTGTCAGCTGTGTCAGCTTTTAAGTTTAAATATACAACTGCCAACACCTTTGAATATGTCTAAATCTTAGTATAATAATCTCACAATGTACTTTGCGGCAAGAAAACAAAAATACTGGGAGTAGAACAAACAGTAATGCAATGAATTTTTTGACAGACTGAAATATAACATAAAATACCGATATATTTTAAAACGGGCCAAGACATTTCCACAATATATTTTATTCATTCTATTCAAAAAATCAGAGAATGTGTATGTATATATGCCATCAGGTCCGAGCAAAAATATTTACATGATTTTGAAAATCATCATCAAAAATATGTTACAATTCTCTGAGTGTCATGGGTCCCTGTGTAAGTTCAGTGTAGATGTGGATGTTCTAGGGTTAAAAAGCCAGATTTGGATCTGTCCGTCTTTGTCCGGAACAATAACAATACAAAGTTGCCATCAACAGGAGCCTGACCTCTGGCTACCGGCCCTGCATTTCAAAAAGTGATGGCATGACTCAGGGTACGTAAGTGGTTCCACTCTAGTTCTCACTGTTACTCTGCTTTTTCAGAACTTGGCTCATGTGTGAGGTGAAGCTGCCCTTGAAATACCTTCCTAATCTCCTGTTCATAGCCTTAAGTGATATTTCCACTTGGTACAATGTAGATGCTCCTTAATCCACATTCATTCTTCAGGTTTCATGCATGACTGGACAAATCTGAAATGTATTGTTATAATTATACAAGTAGGATGATGTTCAAAGGTTCTCACTCAGTCAACAGTAGTGGAGTGACAAATTTAAGGTTAACAGATGGTCAATGCATAATTGACTACAAAGATGTTTGATGAGTTGTTTCCAAAATAAAACTAAATCTTGGACTCAATCATTTTATAGATAGGATTTCCTTTAAGTGCTCGGACCATGACAACTGCCATATGTGTTAAAGAAGATAGAGTGAACTTTCAAGCGCGACAAGCTGTTCTTGATTTTTTGAGGACACAAAATGTTTTGAATTAGGTTTTATTTGTGTAATACGCTAGAAAAACAGGATGCACTCACTTATTTAAAATACTGACAAAAAACAGGAAATGGGAGCACAACTGATTTATGCCTGTCCTTGTTCTTCACTTTAAAAACGTATGAACATACTGTAGCATCTCCAAGTGTTTAATGTAACGCAACTCGTCACACAATGTCCATAAAAGTGTTAAAAGTTAACGCTGTTTTGATAGACAACACAAAGCAGAGTGTTATTGTCATGCAGGAAGGGGCAGCCCTGTGCTTCTATGTTTGACCAGCTGTTGTTTTGTAGACTAAACTGGGTGCACAGTTAAGAAGATGGAGGCTTCCAGTGGCCTGCAGCTAAGCATGGCACTGTAATTACTGGGATGGCTGAGAACAGGTGAAGGCTTCATTACACAACAAACATGTGTGTGTGCATGCATTTACACATGCATTCACGCACACGCAGACACTAAAGAGCAATGAGCTCATACACAGACGCGCACATGAATGGTGAAGCATGCATTGTCACACAGCGGTTCTGCAGAGCCATAGGTGCCATAAATTCACAAATACAATCTGAGCTAACTGTCTGCTGTGAGGGGAAACCAAACAGTGAACAGTGATGTGAGCAGGCACTACACCCAAAGGTAAACATCTGTATGAATACGGTAGTTAACTGAGCTGCATCTGCCCTGATGTGTAGGGTGTTGGGTTATTGGTTGAAAAAGATTATCCTCAGTTGCCAAAAGTGATGATGATGGATGAATAAAGGGGATAAAAATGGAATGACAAACAGTCTCTGCAGGATAGTGACATTATGTGCTTATGTTCCATCCCTTAGTATCAGGTTACTGGAGCTACAGAGCATTTTGACGCTCTTTTATTGGAAGATTATGGAGGCATGCAGCATGGATGGCCATCAAGGTTCAAGCTGGATATAATGGAGCCACAACACAAAAACTAAGCAAGTGAAGTAGCTTGGATACAAAAATAACAGATAAGAACCAGTTAGATAAAAAGAAAACTATTATTAGTTTGACATCATAAACATATGATAAACATATATAGAATAATGTCATGTCTGGTGTTAAATAGCTGAATTGTTTATAGGAGCCACTCAGTAACAAAGGTAGGCATTGCATATAAAGCAACATGAAAATCTGCTGATGAATGATAATAATGTTCTATAATTTTAATCTTTTGGTCAATAACCATGAATAAATAAAACACTATCACAAATGGACTCTACACATACTTGAATAAAAACGTTAAACCACACATAAGGAAGTGTGCAGATGGTAAGAGGAGTCTTCAGGAACTATCAATGCTCAATAGTAGTTGCAGTCGGACAAAATAAAATGACGCACCATGGAGTCTAGTGAGAAAAACAACGTGAAGTGCATCGGAATGAGTAAAGAAGATAAGAAAGTTCTTAGAAAACAAATAAAATCGAGTCACACGTTGCTGAAACATGAAGGCATTATAACGGCTTCGCAGGCTACAAAGGTAAAATATGGAAAACAGGAGGCGTATGAGTTGTTAGCCTCATACGAGAGCTAGCAAATATAGCATTAACATTAGTCTAGTTCTTTTTGTAATTGCTTTAAGTGGAATTAAACGGTTAATGAAGAAGGGATCCTAGCCTTTTTCAACCTTTCATCGTTTAGTCATGTTTATTATAGCAAAACAATCTATGAAATGCAGGTGTCTTGTTTATGGTGTTACAGAACAGCTTTGGTTGCCTGCATTAAATAAGAAGAATAAACTCACGACTCTTACACTTGGAGAATGATTTTACCTTCAGTGACGAGATGCAAGAAATTAGCCACGAGTCAGATTACTTCCTTTAATTTATCCTGCAAGTTTCACACCATCGAATGGTTGCTAACAATAGCAAACTCTGTAAAACAGTATTTTCAGTCAAAGTAGCTCTAACCTGCATCTCCAACGGTGTTTCATTGTAAACTGTTACAATAGGAGTCATTCGTCATGCTTAAATCAAGGTAAATTCTTATTTTCCTTCCACTATAACAAAAGCATAAAACCTTAACGTTTAAGAAGAGTAAACCAGCTTTGTTTGTCTGCACAGTGAATATTAATAATGACATCATTTGGATATTTTTTCGTGTTGGTTGATAGTATTTGCACTATACTCTAAGGTCTGAACAGTCTTGGGGGATAAACTGCGAACTATATGATGCACAAAATAATTTGACAAAAAAAGGTGTTATAGGTCAACGTGTCTTGTCTTCTACACAGAGTTTGGTGGTGGCTAACGGCGGCCTGGGGAATGGTGTTAGTCGAGAAGACCTTTCTGCTGCGCTGAAAGAGATGGGAGAGGTGGAGACCTTGGTCATGCCCCCTCACAAGCCCTATGCTTTTGCCACATACAGGTACAACTGTTGGATGGATGCTACAGGATTTAATAATTTTGTAGCCTGTTTTGCTAATTCAAAATTTACACCATTGTTACTTTCAGTCTAGAGGAGTGTGCTCAGAAAGCCCACATCCACCTTAATGGAAAAAAGCTGCAGTCCGGAGAGAACAGTGTCACGCTCTACCTCAGTTATGTAAACTCAGGTACTTGCTTCAAACATTGGTTCATAAATAAATCCCTTTTTCAGAAAAATATTTTTTAACATAATATAAAAAAGCTAATTGCAGGCAACAAACTTAACCAAGTATTTTATTTCAGTTCTTTAGTGTGATTCTTTCTCTGTTGTTGTACATGTGCCTAAGCAGTACCCTGTGAGGAGGAGGTGTCCCTTTCTTTACCAGAGGGGTTGGTTTTGTTGGAAGACTTTGTGTCTCCAGAGGAAGAGGCTCTGTTGCTCTCCGCTATAGAATGGTCATCCACTAATGATGAAGTCACAGGTAAGAGCCCTCTTGATGTGTATTAACCTTACTTTTACCTCTGAACTAAAATTAATGTAAATGTAGGACAGAATAAATAAGATTGTCATATTTAATGAAGCTGAGTTTTGTTCGCAGCAATATGTCTTTCAAACCAGTTTCATCAGTGCCTTTACATTTATTTTGAATTGTGGTAAAAATTGTGTGCTATTCTTTTGGAATCGATCATATGTAATCTAATGTCTGTTTAGTTCAAAAAGCCATGAAGCACAGAAGAGTCAAACATTATGGATTTGAATTTCGCTATGACAACAACAATGTGGACAAAGACAAACCGTTACCTGGAGGTAAGCTTTCTTTTTAACTTTTCTCACATTTAGGGTTATACATTTTTATAGTTACATGTTCATTTGTCCATTGTCCCTGGTACATTAGAGGACATTTTACTGACTGATGCCAATGTTGCCTTTTATAAGTAGGAGTATAGAAGTCTTGAAATACTCCACTACACTGCGGTTGAATCCTTTAATACGTTTATGTGCCTATAGACAAAAGAAGAAGGCAAAATACCCCTGACTGTAATAGTGGCTGAAAATCTACTTTGTTAAAACATTGTAAAAATACAAGTTAGTAAGAAGCTATACAGGTGCTAATGAGTATGTGTGTATCCAGGCCTTCCTGTGGAGTGTTTACCTGTTCTAGAGCGATGTGTGAAGGATGGGCACATTGTTACAATGCCAGACCAGTTGACTGTCAACCAGTATGAGTCTGGACAGGGTGAGTTACTGCAGTCCCACATTATTACGTACAGGCAGAAACATTATTATACCATGAATGCAAAGATCATTTAGAAGTTAAGTGAGGTAGAGTGAGGTCCGTATAGCTGTGGAAGTGTATTCATTTTAGAGGCTGTAGGTTTACTACACACAAAGACAGTACAACAAAACAATTTACAATTTGCACACACAACATTTACTTATTTGTACCACATGGTGGCAGAAGAGCTCTTTCTACAAGGTATTTCTGATTGCTTTGCAACTCTTTCCTGTTGGTAGGATTTCCACAGCAAACATTACTGAAGTATCTGAAATATAGATCGTTTTAATTAGCATGAATTGATATTTTAATATCACAAATGTTTTATGGATGTCCACCACATACCCACAAAAATGTTACAGTTGCATATGTTTTATGTTTTAATTGAAGTGAATGCGTTTTGCACTTGCTCTAACTGTAACATTTTCAGGTATTCCTCCCCATGTGGACACTCACTCTGCCTTTGAGGACACCATCCTCTCACTAAGCCTCGGTGCAAGGGTGAGACATTTCTACTTATTCTAACTTTGTGTATGCTTGGAGGTGTGTGTGTGCTCTATGTTTGTAACTAACCTCGTAAGTAATCAATGAGCTTGTGTCAGTATTGTGCACAACAACAAGAAAATACAGACATTAAAATGACACAAAGGGGAATCTACTGCAGTGTTGTAATGCAGTTGTCTGATTGTTTGTTTGTTTGCCTTTCTGTGTCCTTTCTGGTTTGATTAGTCAAATTAAGTGTAACTTCAGTAACCAGCGTGATTCATCTGTCTCAACGGGGCACAACTGTCAGAAATGAGTGTGTATTCATGTGTCCTTGTGATGTTCTAGGAACATTTTGACACCCTGCTTACTACAGCTTGTTCCTTTGTCCCTCTCATACCGTCGTACATTTCTCACTGTCTTGTATTATAGGTCATAATCATTTTTTTTAAACTAATACTGGAAAAACAAATTGAATTGCCAGGAGATGGCCAGACAGACAGTGTCTGTTATGATTAGCTGAAACATTCCATGAGTGACTAGACTGTGTGACCTGGCGCTGGGCTGCTGGTTTCACCTCTGCAGGGTGACTGCTGTAGATAAAACACCCATCTGTCCATGTTTGTCTGAATTGCAGGGGCCCTATTAGCAATCATCTGTCATCTGTTGCAGCATCTGTGACACACACAAACACATCATGGGCCTGTGCAGGTGATTTCTTGTTCCTATTGTTTTATATTGCAAAAATGTTTGTAATAGTAAATTACAAGAGGTGATGTGGGTAGTATGTAAATGTAGAAGAGGAAGAAGCACCTGCATAGAGCGGTGAATTTAGCTTATTTAGCACAGGTGCGTAACAGTCCATTTGTAAAGTTATGCAGCAAGTTATTCACAAAATAAACTGAAAATCGAACAAATCAGCCAGTCATCAACAGATTTTTTTTAATCATAAGCAAACACCAAGTGTATGTGTATGTGCAATGTAAGCAATGCTCCTGTAATTACATTATGGGAAAATTTTGTTACAGAGACTTTTCAGGAAAACTAAGGGAAATAAGTGTCTATGTGTGTGTGCATGCATGCATTCACCTCTGTGTGCATGAGTGGAGAATGAATAGTCTTGTAGTACGGTGTAGATGCCAGCATCACCATTGATTTTGTGACATTACACCAGCTGCACTGATTGGCTAATACTCTTCAGATGGAAGCAGCACTGTGCTACATCGAACTGTGTGTGTCTGTGTCTTTGAGCGGAGACCAAGAGATTTCACTTGTGGTTTGAGGAGCTGCTTGTATATCATTCTCGCATAACCATACATACAAACAATCATCTGTTTATCTCTCTCTCTCTCTCTCTCTCTCTCTCCCTCTCTGTCTTGCAAAGACACTCACACATGCCTCTGCCTCACAAAATCCCATTTTCCTGCTGTCAGAAGTTGGAGAGGTTGCAGTTTGAAATTGTAGATGTAATTTCCCAGCAGAGCTCATGCTGTTATGCCCTGTAAGGAAACATTAGGATCAAACACCAATGCTGGGGTGGAATGAAGCCGTGTGGCTTCTATTAGTTTCCTTTCTTTGCAGGGGGGGGTTGTCACTGTGGAGTAAGGCAGAAGAACATTTCAAGGTTTTGGCATTCATCACCCTTTGTGATGTCACAGATCTGTAGTAATAAACCAATGTTGATAAAAATATTTGCTGCTTTATAGGCATTACACCAGCATTTGTTAGCGTCAGTGGTATTGTGGAGATTAAACGAAAACGAAATGAAATGAGGTAATAACCTCTTCGTACATGTGCGTATTGTCTTGTTACTGTAGGCGGTGATGGAGTTTCGTCACCCTGGTGGTCGTCTTGTGCCTGTGCTGTTGCCAGAACGCAGCCTCCTAGTGATGAAGGGGGAAAGCAGATACCTCTGGACCCATGGGTGAGACAGTGTCATGGCTCGGTTTCTATCACAGGGAGTCATTTATGTAATGATTTAAGTTGATTCACAGAGTAGATACACTTCTTCTTTTTAACACCTTAAACCCTTTAAAACCTTCACATGTAGCTGTTAAAGGTTTGGTCAGATCCACACCTCATATTTTTCATTGAAAGCAGTTGTATGGCTCATACGGTGACCTTCTTTCAGGATTACTCCTCGAAAGTTTGACATGGTGCCGGCCAGCGCTCCTCAATCCTGTGCTCATAAGTCACCAGGCCTTGGAACCAACGGCAGTCTCACCTTAAGAAAGAGGGGAACCCGCACATCTTTTACTTTTCGCAAGATTAGACACGAACCCTGTGGCTGTGGTGAGAATGAAGCTGTTACGCACCAGCTCGAGGCAATTTGTGAAATTGTTGTGTGTATTATCACCTGTAGGAGCAGTAGGCAGTTGTAACGGGACTGAAACCATCAATCCACTGAATCCATTGTAATAGGAAGTAAATGTCAATAAGAAGCTGATGCGTATGTTTGATGTGTAGCTATGTTGGAGCTGCCCCTCGTCTATTTTTAGCCTTCTTCTTTTTCCCTTCCTCCAGCCTTCCCCTCTGCCTGTGACAGTCAGGGAGCTCTCTCAGCACCGCTGCCCTCCCCACCATCACCCCCTTCTCTACCTTGTTGCCATGCCGACGCAGCCCGGCTGGAGGAGGAGTACGTGCACCAGGTGTACGACGCCATCGCCTCCCACTTCAGCAGCACGCGCCACTCCCCCTGGCCTCGAGTTGGCCACTTCCTGTCCTCACTCCCGTGCGGCAGCGTTCTGGCTGATGTTGGCTGTGGAAATGGGAAATATCTGGGTGTCAACCCAGATCTGATTGCAGTGAGTGTCATCATATGTTACTATAATGCCTGTAATTGTGTGACACTTAAGGGATCCCTGTAGGGAAACATGTTTTTTCATTGTAGTTTTATTGATACAACCTCTTAGATTATCATCATGATCAAATGCCAGGCTGCCATTTATGTGCTGAGGTGTCATATCTCAAATCAAGAGGCTCTTTGACAAACACAACCAGAAAAATCTGTGGATATGGCAAAAAAACAGACACAACTGTTGGCTCGTATGAATTTAGGAATAAAAGCTGACAAAAGGAAACCGCAAGAGTCAGAAAACCTCACTTTACAAACAATCTAAACAATAAATTATGTTACGTGATGTTATCCTGCTAAAACCAGTAGCTACAGTTAGTGGAGATAATGGGAAGAAAACGCATTTTATCTGTATATTTTTCATTTAAAAAGAGCTCAAGTTCCTGTAAGTAACCTTGCAACTGTATTGTTTTGTTATTTTACCCACAGAAATATTCCCTACTCCTTTGCGTTGTATACAGGGATGTGTAGCTGTGTATTCAGTGTTGCTTACTGCGAGTTCTACATTAGAACGTACCGGCAACAAACACACACAAGGTTACATCATCTCGTAGCATTCTCAAAAACCGAAATGGAGTAGACGTCTCAGGTCCTCAGAACACATTTATATCTGTTGCATAAGCCAGACGTCTTTTTGCACCGCTGTGAAGCCAAGGAGAAAACGCTGGTTGCATCATTTCATTTTCCCGCGGCGAGAGGCTGCTGTTTACTTATTTACCTCCTGCTGTGGGTCAAGCAGGTCTTGTGGGCAATGTTTGGGCACTACAGCAAGTTGTATTGTTCAGATGGTGGCAAATATCTGAATTCAGTGTGTCCTAGACCTAGGCCTTAAACGTACCCATCGCAGGTATGCATGATATTTTAGTCACAGAGGCCCGTGTTCCTCTCACGCCTAATTCTGCTGGTCGTCATTATTTGCGTCGCTTCAGTTTCCATGGTAATATCCTACATTTTCTGCCTGCGTACGCACACTGGGATATTCATGTTTGGGATTTGGAGGTGCATGTAAGCAGCTTATCCTGACTCAAAGCGTAACCATGATAAATCATTACTGAGAACACTGTGATCAGGACACACATTAACACTGAATTGGATGCACTGCTTTTCCTAATCTGTTTTTCTCTTTGAAATTTGTTTCATTTCCTCTGTACTTTCTTTTTTGTCTTGCCTTTACGTTCCCATCGCCCTCTTCTTTTCTTATTCACCCTTCGGTCATAGAGTAACACCCTTAAACGCCACCGCCTGTAATTTAAATGATAAAACCTGAGCTTTGTTTTTTGTGTGTCTTCTTACCACCTCTGTCTCTTTTGGGGAAAAAAGATCTTGTGTCCTTTCCTCTCTTATTTACATTTTTCAGCTTTCTTTTTCTGTAAATTTTTCCACTTGCTGCAATTCTGTCTATTTTCTCCCACTTTTCCATTTTGCGTCATTCCCTCTGCTTATGTGCCACCACTATTTCTGTATTTGGCTCATAAGGCTTGTATGTCTGCCTCTGCTTTCTCTTGTTTTACTGGTTTAAATGAATTTATGGTTGTAGATGTTTTAGTGTACCCATGTTCCTGTCTGTGAATGACTTTGTTTTCCCTCCCTCTGTGTGTTTTGTCGCTGCTCAGGTGGGTTGTGACCGCAGCAGTGCTCTTGTCCAAATATGTGCAGAGAGAGGTTTTCAGGGGTTTGTATCTGATGCCCTGAGCGTCCCTCTGCGAACAGCCTCCTGTGATGCCTGTATCTCTATCGCTGTCATACACCATTTTTCCACTCAGGTATGTTTATATATTGAGTATTTATGAATTGGAAGTTTAATTCCTAAGTTTTCACTATGCAGCTGATTGTAATGTGTCTGCTGTAGGAGCGTCGGCTGGCAGCAGTAAGGGAACTGGTGAGACTCCTGAAGCCTGGAGGCCGAGCACTCATCTATGTTTGGGCTTTCGAACAAGAGTACAACAAGAAGAAATCCAAATACCTCAAAGATCATTCTAAAAACCATAGTCCCATTTTAGGCACGCCAGAGGATGACTATAAGCCTGCGGACAAGGTGCAGGATGTTGGCAAAGTGAGTGATGGCAAACTTGGTATGCACACCAACCGAACGACCTTCAACACTCAGGACCTTCTGGTTCCATGGCATCTCAAAGAGGCGAGAAGAAACAGGGAGAGGGAAATGGATGAGAGTAGAAAGAAGGACAAGAAAGAGAAGTTGAAAAAGACTTCTGGGAACTCTTGCTCGACCACTAGTGTGAGCGGCACAACCCCATTAGACTGTAACGCTGAACCCTGTCTGGGCTGTGACTCCAACATGTCTGATCCTAGAGATGCCACTCAAGGCACAGATGACGTTACACAGAGATCCAGCACCACTGGAACATCAGAGTCTGAGAGCAGCCCGGCACCCATATTTCACCGCTATTACCATGTGTTCCAGCATGGGGAGCTGGAGCAGCTGTGCACTCAGGTGGAAGGGGTCAAAGTGCAGAGCAGCTATCACGACCAGGGAAACTGGTGTGTTATATTAGAGAAGGAATAAGGGGGATCGATACATACAATTATTTATCATTTAGGTGTTTTTATCTGTCTATATATGTATAGACGTAATTAACCGCGACTATTGATGCAATGTGACTGAAAACTAAATGACATATTTGCTGAGTAGAGTGATTTCCAGTTATGATGATCCTGATGAGCCACTAATGGGTGATGCTCTAGACAGCAGATGATCATTTCTGTATTCATTGGGTTGTGCCTAAGCTAATCACTGTGTGCCCAAGATAGTGTAAAGGCTCTGGGAGATTGGTTGACATTAAAGGGACTAAAAGGAATTCTGCAATCTACTGTCCTCCTGACTCCTACAGTTGAATCAATACATTTACATTTTTATTTCATCCTATTTTTCCTATTTTAAAAATTGGCATTCATTCACACACATTCAAGTTTTACTACAGGGTGAGAAGATGAAAAGAAAAATAATTGTATTATTCTGGAATATTGATGGTGAGGGAGTTGGAGTTGTTATTTGTTGTGACTCCAGTGTGGCAAGATTTTAATTGGGTAGTGACTCCTGGGAAATTAACCCTGTGGCTACTCAATTATTTGTGACCCACATGCTTGTGCTGCAGCAAGAGATGGTTTGGTGGTTTTTAATAACACTTTATTGATTAAGGCTGAGCTGCCTACTTTTGTGTATATGTGTATTTCAGAGATTGTTTAAATAATAAGTTGAATAAAGGTGTTAAAGATGTTTTGCTAAACCTGTGAGCAAATGTAATATAATTCAATTTATAATAGATGACTAGATTCCAAGAGCAGTAATAAAAACGTCTACTGTTTACAATACCATTTCAGCAATTTTTAAGACAATATTTTTGTTCGTTTAATTAAGTAACATTTTATATAGAACAATTACTGTGATACTACTGATGCTTTTAGCATCGTCAATTAAAGCGCAAATACTAAAATTAGCCCCAAGTGAGTCATGAATAATAAGTCAACACTTGCCGTAAACTGCCGTATTTTACGACGTCTCATAAAAACAGTTACGACAGTGTCATGGCGGCGTACGGAGCCAGTTTTGAGAGTTCAAACAGCATTGAAGAAAGAAAGGAACGAAAACGGGAGGCACGCCAAGAGGCATTGGAAAAGGTATGACCGGTGACGTGTGCCGAACAACCTTGTGTGGTTACGGTCGTTGTATTGGCGTCAGTTTTAGCCCAACACCTCCAAATGCAAGCTAACTAGCGAAGTAGGCTAACTGCTAACGTCTCGTTAATGTACGCTAGTCAGGCAGCTTGACGGTATCTTTCCGTGTTTTTTTCATGTTCGCAGTGTAAAGTGGTATATTTGTGTCTCTCTGCGTTTCCTCAAAGTGTCCCACAAAGCCAGCATTACCTGTATGTGTTCAGTTGAACGCGACAATGGCAGGAAATCACAGGACAAACACGCTGAGCGATGCAGATAGGAGACGTTTATGTCACAGTCGCAGCTATAGACGGCTGTACTGTATGTACACATCCTTAGTGCATGTACACAGTTTTTCAGTTGTGCGTTATCTCAACCTGCCAGGTGATTAACAAGACTAACAGAACAGTGGACGTGAACACAGCTAGCCTTGTACATGGGTATTACATATTATCTGTCTGACTCAGTTGTGCTTGAACAAAGGCAAGACCCGGCGACTACAGATTTACAGAATAATAATAAACAAAGTGCTCCAAAAAAAATCCCAATTCTATCAGCTGTGTCAAGTTGATGTGTGTTTTTTTGTCACTGAGAAAACAGTTTCTGCTAATCAAATGAAAACATGTACTTTTCATTTCTTATTATATATCTTATTTTTCTCTGAAAAATTTCCACCACATGTTTCCACCCTGTTGTCCAGGCCAAAAAGCAGTATGAAAAGGAAGAGAGGAGGAAGGAGCTGAAGAGGCAAAGAGGGGAGGACACTTGGATGCTGCCTGAGATCAACCAGAGGCTTCAGCAGTTGGAGGATGTAAGACATGACGCTATTTCACCCAAAGTTAAACTTGTATTCATTTAGAGTTCATTTAGTAGATTTGTTCTATTTGGTATATCTTAAGAGGTTTTTAGAAAACAAGGCTCATCCACAGACCGGGGGTTGATCATTAACTGTTGTGTCTTCTTGGCCCTGTAGTCTTTTTTATTGCTAAACAGATCTAGGATTTAATTTGCAGTACTGCATGTTGCAATCTTAGGTAATGTTGACCAGTTGAGCTCTAATGTTCTCACCTCAACATTTGTAAGTATGCCTCTACATGGTCTGCTGTTTGGCATCAAATGACAAATATGTACAGTAGTTTGATGTATCTTTTAATATGTCATTATAACAATACATTTGATTGTAAAAATAAGTTAAGGCAAACCTCATTGTTGGTCTCTTAATTTACAGGAAGGTTCTGTGAAGAAAAAGAAGAAAAAGGAAAAGAAATCTAAAAAGAAAAAGGAGAAGAAGGCCAAGAAGGAGAAGAAGACAGCAGAAATAGGAAATGGTTCTAGTGACAGTTCAGAGGTATTTTCAAATAAGGTCCCAAAGTAACTCTTTAATAATTAAGAAATTATTGCTATAATAAAAGTTGTTTTGATATGGTCATTTCTCAAACAAGTTCCATATATTATTATTCGTCTCTTTCTTTTGCCTGTTCACCTTTAACTGTCTCTGTTCTCTTCAGGACTCCGAGGCGGAGTGGGTTGAGGCTCAGCCTGAGGCACAAGCTACTAAACCCTGGCAGGTTCCCAATGATCCCAAACCTTCAGAGAGTGATGACGGCACAGCCCAAAAGGTCCAGAGGATAGCACCTACCCAGCCTAGCAGTTACTGAATATTAATGTGTGGTATCACTATAGCACTATATACTCTTTTCCATTGTAATTAATTTTTAAAAAATGTTCTCTTGGTTCCTTTATACAATAAACAAATTGGACACTAAATACATTGTAGTCGTACAGGGATAATACTTGTAGTACTATTCCTAGACACCTACTATCTTTTATACTATAAGAAGTTTCCCATTTTTTATTGACCAATGTCATTTTCCTCCAGATAAGCTGTGAATTTTCTTTTTTTTAGCTAATTTTTGATTTGCTTGTTTTTGTTGTGCGTCTGTTAACCACCTGTCAATATATTTGATCTGTAGAGAGATGAATGGATGACCTTTGACTTCCTGGCAATGAAAACTACGTCCACAGGGGAGAGGAGAGCTGAGAAAGAGCGAAAGAAAGAGGAGGAGAGGGCAAAAGCTGAGGCCATTGAACAGGTGTGTGCGTGTCCGTGTGTGTTCTTGCTTTTCTGTTCACAAGTTCACATTTTCTTAATTCCCTCCTGCTATGTGGTCAGCCCATGGCAGGCAAACTGTGCCATATATAGTCTTCAGGCACACTTACCTATTGTTTGAATATTGTTGCAAAATATTCTGTATAGTTGTTTATGAAAGGAAACAATTTGCAACCAGTTGTTTGTGCTTCTCTTTTGTGCATTGAATGAAAGCACTGTAGTCATTCTCCTCTCCTCTCCTACCAACTGTGTTGTAACTAAGGGAACACAGGGTGTCCTCTGTTTGACAGCAGTATGCTGTGTGTGGTCTATGTATGTGTATTGTTGTCTGGCTTTTTTCTCCCCTGTGGGGACTGTAGCTATGCTGTAATTATTCTAAAATATGTGTGTTTGTGGATTCTTCAGGCTGGTTTGCATAAATTGGAGCTAAATCCGTACTGGAAGGATGGAGGAACTGGTCTTCCCCCTGAGGAGGGTGGTGATACTGCAGCAAAGAAAGGTAATAAACTTGTGAGGTTATGTTACATATTAATATAGTTTTAATACTAGTACTAATAGTTTTAATTTTTATTAATAATAAAAAATCAGAATTCTTCTTTTGTTTGAAGGCATTGCTAATCAGTAAAACAGGAAGCGTACTGAGAAACACCGAAATTTACTAAATTTATTACATTTTCCGCAGCCTTACATTCATTATTGTTTACTCACACTCTCGTTTTAAATCCATATCAAGACATGACCAGTAGTCAGTAAAGCAATACATAGTTAACATTGTATAATGTCTTATTTCTTCTTCTTATATATGTACACAGACACACACAGTTTAATGATAATATTACATGGAAATTGACAATTAACCATAATTAATTAAATATTAGAGTTTTTTCTAGGTTTATCTTTGTAAACATGTTTGTTCCCTCCATTACTACAGGTGCTGTGGTGAATGATGGAGGTCTGAGCTGGCTAAGAAAGAGCTACCAGCGGATGAAGGAGCAGGCAGAGAGGGAGCAGCGTAGCCTCAGTGATGTAGTGGCTGAGCGCTATGGGGTAAGAACAGTGGCCTGTACTGTTATATGCACAAATTTGATATCTCTCTGTACGACTCTGTCAAGGTCAAGGTCAGTGCACCCTGAATGATATCCACCGGAACTAGATTCATATGCACGCACAAGCATCTGTGTATGGCCTTTTTTATTTCACTTTCATACAATTGTAACTGACCTAGCACTGTTTCTATTACAGGGGATGTGTTTGACTTGTTTATTAGAATTTTTGTTTGTCAGAAATGACTAAACCGTATAAGTGCTCCAAAATGATGTTCCTGTATATAGTATTTAGATGATTTTCAAGATTTCAGCTGCAACACCTGAAAGATGTTTACATATTTTAATAACCATTGTATTTTGTCTTAAAGTCAATGGAAGAGTTCCAGCAGAGACTTTCGGGGGCTGAAAAGGGTGCCCAGAGACAAAGAAGAGAAGGAGAAAGGAGAGAAGAGGAGGAGACCAGAAACAGATGGAGGAGAAAAAACGAAGGCGAGGAAGACAGAGATGGGTGGAGAAAAAACGAAAGACATTCATCACCTGCTGAAAGGGAGCGTTACCATTCTGAAAGAGGTTATCGAGGAAGAGATGAGGAGGAGAGAAGCAGAGATGGAGACAGGTGTAGAGAGAGGGATAGAGACAGAGATAGAGGAAAAAGAGAAAGGGATGGGGGAAGACACAGTGACAGAAATGATGAAAGGGATAGAGGTAGGGACAGATACCGAGAGAAGGACAGGGGTGAAGACGGAGAGAGAAATACAAAAAGTGATCCACTCAGTGCTGTATCATCATCATATGGGCAAAACTGGAGTGATTCTGTCTCTGTTGGGTCATTGAAGAGCCGGTTCCTCAAACCCTCAGAAGATGATGACAACGGTGTAGGTGGGTTGATCAGTTGGTTCATTCTACCCAGGTTCTGTTACAAATCCGGAAATACGTTGAAAACCAGTTTCATCTTATCTTGTGCACAGTCTAACAAAGTAAGCAAATAGTTTATGTATTCTAACATACACACTTATTTTTTTCCAGGGGATCCACAACGTTCTGCACGGCCATCTACAGGTTTCCAGAAACCCAGTTCCAATGATGATGGTTTCACCGTTGGTCCCAGTAAATCCAGTGTCCCAGCCTGGAAGAAACGCAGCAAACCCACCTGTCAGCCTGACAGTGTGGAGACACCCCTGCAAGAGAAAGGAAGTAATGCTGGGGAAGCTGCGAGTGCTTCTCAAGATAGTCTACATCGTGCTGAAGCTAACACGACATTGTCAAGGTTAAATCCTCTTTATTTTGTCAATTTGTGTCAATGTTTGACTGGACCTTGTTACATGAAGCAGGAGAACATCAGTGTACTCTTTAAACTCTTTTGCACCAAAACCAAGAAAACTAGTATTCAGCTGGTTTTGTCTTTAGCTGTTATTTTAGCCCTCAAAAAATAATAATAATGATAAATGTAAGAAATTATCTGTTAAATGTTAGTCTTGATAATCCCAACTTGTGCATCTTCACCCCACATTCTTGTTTTGGCCTGTCAATTTTAAGAAAAAATTAATATTCCATAATTAAATAGATTAGAATAGATAAATTGGATATTCTAATGTCATATTTTTAAATTCGTTAAAAGGATTGCCTCTTTGCTTACTTTCATGGCTGTCCAACTATAAGTGTTGTGGAGCAGGCGCCATGTGTGCTTTGTAAAGTCCTCCTAGTTGTTGAGGGATTTGCCTCATTAGGCTAAGTTGTTCGGGTAAAACAGCACCCAGAAACCCTGCAGCATGAAATGAGCCTGTGGTGTGGCGACAGAGTGAAATGAGGCTATGAGAAGTGTAATAGCCTAGAACGATGCTTTGCCAGCTGCAGTTCAGATCCTCCCAGACAAGGCTGTAATGATCTCTGGGGGGCACAAAGACTCAAATGAATCATAACAGCCAAACGGAGACAGCTCAGAACAAAACAAGTAAATAATAACATTGAAAACGAAAATGAATAATTTTCCCATTACAGGGTTTAGCACTATTATTAAGACAGAATAACTGAGTCAGTGGAGCCTGTTGTTCAGTGAGTTATGGAGCCAAGCTAGAAGAAAAGTAATGAAGAAGCATTAAACAGGTGGACACTAGGAACAGCAGGTGTTCATGGGCACCTGGGCTAGCGTTTAGTAATAAAAGGTTCCTTTTTGAGATTGTGACCTTTATCATAAATCACAAACTGCTTCAATGTTGTAGTTCAACTCCTGCTGAAAGAACTACTCGCTCACCTCTTTGCTTCCAAAGGCAAATTTTTGCACCCTATTTTTCTCTGCCCATTAAATTGAATTTCTTGCAGAAGTGAGAGTGGTAGCGAAAGTGAGGAAGAGGAGGCTCCACTGCTGTCAGAAGAGGAGATGAACAAACTGGGAGCCAAGCTGGTGAAAGCAGAGATCATGGGCTGTACGGTGAGTACGTCAGAAATGCGTGTTACCGTATTTTAAGTGGCCTTGAAAGTCCTTCACTCATGCCCCATCTCTGTTTTCATCAGTAAAGCTTAGGAGGATCATGGGCTTGAGACAGATGTTGTTTTTCTGTGCACTCACCGGTTCAGTCACGAAGACTTCTATCAGACGATTGTGTGTGTATTTGTGTTTCAGGCCATGATTGAGAAGCTAAAATCTCAGTTGGATGCAGCACACAAAGCCAAAGAGAGTCACGCGGCTCGAAGGAAGCTGCAAGAAACGGCTACGCCCAACCAGGTCTGTAGATACTATATGTGAGACTAGAAGAATCAAACAAATCATTCATGAGTGAAGAAATGCAGAACCTTTGGCTTTGACTGCAAAGCTTTTTACTTTTCCTCCTCTTTACTATCTAGATACATATTTATCTTCTACACTGTGTTACTCAAGATTTATTATATGCCAAAAAACATACATAGTACACCTCATTTCAGAATCACCACGGTTCATATATAGAATGTTCACATAATTCCCAGAAGCAGACAAACCATGCTTAGCTGGTTCTAGATACCTACAGTTTTATCACATGCACCCATAGGATTACAAAGGCAGAGAGCTACACACATACACGACGAAGTCTCCTGTGTCGCATTTATCTACTGGCTGCTCCTTTTTCCCTCTCG
Organism: Betta splendens; assembly: GCF_900634795.4. Lineage (NCBI taxonomy): Eukaryota > Metazoa > Chordata > Actinopteri > Anabantiformes > Osphronemidae > Betta > Betta splendens. Next base: position 10,485,706 of record NC_040893.2, read on the forward strand.
TTGTCTAAATGCTAATCCAAACACTTCCCTTAACTTCACACGTACACAGCAGGTCTCTGCAGCATCCATCTCCCTCGGTGCAGCAGGCAAGAAAAGTGCTTAAACTTTCCTCTGTTTTTTTCTTTCCCCGGCTTTTGAAGGGAATTAGTTTCTCCGAGATCTCCCCACCACTCACCTCTTGCGTCTCACTGCCTGTACGGAACCAGCTCCTATTTGACCTTTTGAGCACACCCTAATGGGAAACAAATGTCTTTAGTGAGCTGGTGGCACTCTCTCCAGAGGTCTTTCAGTTTGTACTCCTTTAAAAATAGCACGATATAGGGAGAAATGGAAACAGAGTATTTGTGCCCTCCTGTGTGTTTCTGTGGTACAGGCAATTAACTGAGAGCAATGACCGTGCCCTGACATCTCGGCGCTGCTTTGTCTCTCCTTACTGGCATTGCTTATGTCTTCTCTGCCTTTGGACAAACATGGCAGCAGATTTCTGACACCAGCAGACTGCTTTATAAACACATAGAAAGTAGGTTGTGATTATTTATATAACTTGTATATAGTATATTTGTAAGTTAGGCCAGATCCGTCCCTAGTAAGGCTGTACTGTCCACATTAAAAGATTAGAGTGTAATCCCCAGTAACTTTTGAGGGAAATGTCATAAATCTTAGGTTTTGGAGCACTTAACTGCTCAGAGGTCTCGAGCCGTCTTGAGGATGGACTACTGTTGATTTACACTCATGTCAGAGCTTTCCTTTTTGTCTTGTTATGGGAGAGTTGACTTGTCTTCACTACACAGCGTTCTGACACTTGTTGGCCGACTTGCTGGTGGAGTCTTGGAAGGTCAGCTCTGTGCTGACTGGAGCAGATGAAATATTTGACAGTATATCATACTGTCTGTTTCTTATTCCCTTTGCTACTCTGACCTTGTTTTTGGTTCTTGTTCTTCTGAAAAGAATTGAGCTATGTTGAAGGCTAAATTGGCACAGAAGCTGCAGTTTTATCTGAATATTTTACTAGTGGAGCTTTTGGACAGCCTTGAGGTCTCTGTTTCTTTCCTCAATTCTTCTAAACCTACTGTAAAATGTAGGATTTATATTAAACCAAAAATGTTTAAAGGTAAATAAAAATTAAATTCTAAAATAGAAAACAAACCTTCACAAATACTTTAATTTTGTGGCGATGCTTATGTTCTTTGTGATACAAATGAAAATGTCCTGTCTGTGTTTTCTCAGCTGCAGGGTCGCTCCACAGAGGACCAGGATGTCCTGCTGTTTAGAACAGACCATTCAGGCCGGGCCTGGCCAGTCAGGGCTCCGTCTGGAGCTCAAGAGCCGCATGGAGGAAGACGGAAGAAAAAACTGGTAATACATAAAGTCAAGAAGCTACTTGTCAGTCCTGAGTTTCTAACAATTGGCCAAGTCTGAACAGGGAGAAAGTTGTCTCTCCCTGTTTATGTTGTCAGCCTGTGTTCTAAGGCTGTGCCCCCCCCCCTTTTGCTTTCTTATACCGTTTTTGTTTTTTAACATTCAGTTCCTTTTGACTTCTCTCTCCAGGTTGAGACCCATGTGGATGGGCAGCGCGTGCGATACTTCCAGGACGATGACAATGTTGGTCTGCAGGAAATGGTTAGGAGGGAGAAGATGAGCTCTGCACAGGACCAGAATGCTCTGTATTCTCGAATGGCTGCCAAGGTAAGCAATATATGTGTGTGTATATATATGTCAACCTCAGTCCAAAATTAATTAATTTAAATACCAGGAACTAAATGACCAAAGTAAAAAAAAAAAGTTGTTTATTTTAAGAAAATGGTAATAGGAATTATTCTTATTTAACAGAAATGAGTAATTAAAGTAATGTAATATTATTAGTATTAACCAAATACTTGCATTAATGTAAACAAGTGATGTTCCTGGATTTCTATTAAACAGATAGAAACTCTTCTAATTATTACTGTTCCAACTTTTGTACACAGATAGGTAAGTAAATGGGTATTTGAATTGCCTGTCAGTCAAGGATGTTAATCATGCAGGTACACGCCCCTTTTATATAAACTAATGGGCCAAAACCTTAGAAGTAAAACGCACCCCAGTACAAATACACCAGCCACTGATGACCTCTGTAGTGAACTGTGCTAGAAATAGACACAGCAGCAGATGCAGTTTTCCAGATTGCACTATTTAACAAGCAGAGACACATTTTCCTCTTTCTTTCTTCCGCCTGTTTACCTGTTCTTTCTCTGGAATAAAGCAATTGTCTCCTGGTGTGTGTGTGTGTGTGTGTGTGTGTGTGTGTGTGTGTGTGTGTGTGTGTGTGTGTGTGTGTGTGTGTGTGTGTGTGTGTGTGTGTGTGTGTGTGTGTGTGTGTGTGTGTGTGTGTGTGTGTGTGTGTGTGTGTGTGTGTGTGTGTGTGTGTGTGTGTGTGTGTGTGTGTGTGTGTGTGTGTGTGTAAAGGAAATGGTAATAAACAATGACATAGTGTTGCCATGGTAATAAAAAAAATAGCTTTGTTTTTTCTTTTTGCAACTTTCTCTGTTTTACTTACCAGCTCTGTTTTCCTCACTCATACTCAAAGTCACTTGCTTTCACTCATATATTAATTTCATTCGCAAGTGTATAAAAATACTTAGACCAGTTCTGTGCCCAGAAAGAGTGACACTAAAAATAATTATACAGTTACCATGGTAGGACTTCTATAAATACCAGCTAAAAATCTATGATTTGGAAGGAAGAGCAAAACCTGTTTTTTGTCCACTCTACACCACACTACACTGTCAGTTTGTTGGCCCAGCTGCTGACCAGAGCACCATGACATTCACATGTTTCATTGGGAAAGAAACACACTGAATGATGGTAGAAGACACTTTCTTATATTAATCGCTCTTGAAGTTCAGATTCCTTTTTATAGATGGTCTTCTTTCAGGTCTTTATATGGTAGAAATAAAACTAATGAAACTAATCAATGATTCAGCTATGAATACTATTACTAGTGATAATAATAAAAATTATAAAAAATAATAAAGATTTTATTCAACCTAGTCATGTTTAATGGGCATGCTATGCTCTGTGCCCAAGTTGTCTACTCCAAGATGAGGTAAATACAAGCAAAGTATGTTCAAACGGTGAAGGAGAAGAACTGAGGTAACGGCAAATGTACCTTCACTGTTGTATGTCAAGGGGAAATACCTAACCTTCCCAATTATTTAGGTTATTTATTACTACCATATAATTCTGTATGCAAGAGTGAGAGGATGTGTGATGGCATGTGAAAGAACCATAACACACACAAAGTGGTCTTTCCTCATGGTGCTCAAACTAAAAATTGTCTACTCTAACCTATAAAGACACACACTTCCTCCCACACTGTCACTAAACCAATCCAATTTTCACTCTCACTCACTCCTACACAGCAACACACACTTCAGCCGCGCTTGATTCTCACTCTCTCGCACATACACAAATTCCAACCAGTTGACCAGTTGCCATAGCGACAAGACTCCGACGTCGAAACACAGGAGTTAATACATGGTGTCCTGTCTCACTTTGTCAACACAAAGGCCAGCCTTCATACAGGGACCTTAGGGAACGCACACACAGAATGTGACTTGGAAATGAAGGATCACGCTCCTGTGAAACAAACTTATGGCCGACTCCATCTCTCCTCCCACTTTTTTCCTCTCCGTACTCTTTGTCGTCTCTGTCACCGCCACTTCAACTCCACTTGACCCTTCAGATGATGGGGAAGACGGATGGCGACAACTACACGCTGGATGACATGTTTGTGTCGAGTGCAGCGCAGCGGGAGGGTGAGGGGAGGGAGGAGGAGAGGATGAGAAACAGAGCCATCCAGGAGAGCAGGAGGCTGGCTGCCTCCATGGACAAATGCCAGCACTGCTTCAGCAGCCAAGATCTCCAGAAGCATCTCATCGTGGCGATAGGCAGCAAGGTAAGGGATTTAGTGAATTCCAGTATCTTTTGTTCATACAGTCAAAAACCAAATCATTGTCAAAATCTCAAAATAATCAAGTCATGCATAATATTTTTCCAGTTGACAGAGTTGCTGCTGTCTGTGAATTTGTATCCAGGTGTACCTGAGCCTCCCCGCAGGGATTTCAATGACAGAGGGCCACTGTCTCATCTGTCCTCTCCAGCATCACTGCTCTGCCACTGGACTGGACGAAGATGTTTGGTCAGAAATGCAGGTTAGCCAATCAGCGCTAGTCAGTTGAAGCCAGCAGTGGTAAATACTGTATACGCAGAATGAGATTCTTACTGTGAGCTCCAGTGTTTTCCCAAATGATGAATAATTAAAATTGAATTAAAATTTAATCTTGCTGCTCTGCTGTCCTCAGCTGTTCCGGCGAACCTTGGTGCGCATGTTTGAGTCCCAGGAGCTGGACTGTGTGTTCATGGAAACACACATGAACCCACGCAGAAGACTGCACATGGTTCTGGAGTGCATCCCACTGCCGCGAGAGCTCGGCGATATGGCGCCCATATACTTTAAGGTCTGCAGGTGTATTTTCATGCTAAAGCATAATTTTACATCAAAATCAATTGGAAGGACATTAATTGTAGTAATCCAGCTGTGTCTGTGTGCCTCTAGAAAGCGATCATGGAGTGCGATGAGGAATGGGCCATGAACAAGAAGATTGTCGACCTTTCTTCTAAAGACATCCGCCAAGCTGTATGTTCTGTCTCACCTTGCTCTCTCTCTTTGTGTTCTGTGGTCTGGTCTTATTGGCTGTTCTCCTTTTAGGTTCCTCGAGGTCTGCCCTACTTTGCTGTAGACTTTGGTCTACAGGGAGGGTTTGCTCATGTCATTGAAAATGAACAGAAGTTTCCCCATTACTTTGGCAAGGTGAGTTTGTGTATTGAGGTTATATTTTTAATAAGTGACTTTCAATTTAGAGGCGTAAAAGTTCAGGTTTTTCTAACAACATTTAAGTGTGATTGTTCTTTAATCCCCCACAGGAAGTAGTAGGAGGCATGATGGACCTGGAGCCGCGGCGCTGGAGAAAGTTGATAAGAGAGAACTTTGATGATCAGAGGAAGAAAGTTTTGCAGTTCGCACAGTGGTGGAAACCGTTTGACTGTACTAAACCTGAGAATTAGGTCGGCACATTGACAGAGGGATTTTAGTATTTGTAGAAACACACACACACACACACACACACATACACACACTGTGGATGAATGGGGTCCAGACACAGCTACATGTGCATGTTTGAAGGTAGAATTCCTGTTGGCAGTCAAAATGTGACATTTCACATAAAATGCAAAATATGTTTGATTAATATGTATTTGTTATTTGTTTCTTATTTGGCATGTAAGAAATTGTTGTTCTCTGGGAATTCTGTGCCAAGCAAATGGCCTTAAACCAGGTGGGCCTGTATTCAGTCACAGAATTAAGCTTTTGGAAGTCTGTAACAGTGAATTGCCTTTTTTTAATCCAAGTCAGCATAATGTAATACAGACAGATGGTTTTATTGTTCAATAAAACACTTGTTAGTCCTGCTTTGCTTTGCTTCATGGCACGGAGTTTGGCTGGTGCGTTGGAAACCTTGAAGCGGTTTGTGTGTAAGACATGAGCTGAGGCGGTCCATTGTGTGCCTGAGCCGCACTCCTGCTATCCTCAGGATTTAATTTCTAACTCTGGCCTTGCGATCCTTTGCAGCTGTCACTTAATTCTAAGAGGTTTCCGTGTCACCGCAGCCACACATGTTGCAGCGTCGCACCGAGTGTGACACATCCACTTCTCTCATGAGCAATCAGCCACCCAGCCCCAGCATGAGACCTCATAATCTTTTAATCTTTTTTTTTCCAGCTATGCTATTGGCTCTTTGATTGGCTCATCACTTCAGGGACCCACCTTATTTTCAGGTGTCATCTCAGACGCCCTGCGGTGCATGGGAGCAGCTGGTTACTGTTGAATTTGAGTGAATCGAAGAAAATGAAGATTTTGATTTGCTTTTTATTGCACTGCTTTTTCATATGCGGTCACAGGAGCCGGATTGACTACGTTAAATTCTACAGTGGATAGAGATGATGCTCGTGTTTCATCAAAGAAACCTTTAGTAGACGCCATTTAGGAGAGTCGAGTAACTTGACAGGTGGAGACTAGTCTCATTTCTCTAGTTGTGTGTGGACTTTCATTGGTAGATGAGTGAAATGTTGACTCTTGTAAACCTGATTACACACAGAGCACTTTCCTGTCTAATATATTTTAACAGATCATCCCCTTGTTTTTTCATACCTAAAGTATTGTACAGGTTCTTTTATAACGAAGAGGGAAATGATAAGAACAGAGATGTCCTTTATTTGCATGGTCTAAGTGCCTGTGTGTCTGTCATCTAGGATGGATGGTCGTCATCAAATGTTTTTCCCTTGGGAGGAAGTGTTACATGTTGCCATTGTGTATCACTCTTTCTCCCAGCTCCCTCAAACCAGAATATATACAGACCATAGTATCTCTGCTGCTGGCCAGTCAATGGACTGTGTATTATTTGTTGTTCGTATGTATAGTAATGTGACGCTTTCAGGGGATCCAGCTGGATGAATGTCATTTTCAGCATCAACCACGAAGCCGCTGAGTTGCTCCTTAAGCACGGTGGTCCCTCTGAAGCCGCCCCGTAGGACTGTGCGTGATGTTATTTATGTTGTGCACTAACGCCTGGGCTCATGGTTAATAGCAGCGCAGTTGTGTGGAGTGATTTATCCTCACGGTCAATTATATCGACCGAGGGCAGATTTATGACCGAGCCGTTTCTCTTCCGCTGCCTCTCCCTCACATACGCATGCATTTGCCTCTGTGGTGATCTGCTCCACCACTTACACAGTAACACGTGTCTGCGTGTGGCGTAGCACACACATTAGAGATGCTTTATGTTCTTGTGAGATGACAGCTACAGTTTGGAATCAGCAGTGGTACTTTTTCTGCTGAGCAGATAACTTCAAGCATGATTTTCTCTATGTTTTTATTCCTTTTTAGTGTATTAATTTTAAATATCTACACATTAATATGTGTAAATATGCACCCGCGACCCCACATGGGACTAAGCGGTAGAAAATGGATGGATGGATGGATTATTGTTTACCATTTAACACATGTGAGGCGTATTACATGTCCACGCAGAATAAGATCCCCATGATGCACTTTCTATTACAGTGCATCCATGATAACACAGTTAGTGAGCTATTGCCCTGTCTGGCTGCCAGTGCCAAGCAGTCCCTCGGCTATGGGCTTATCGCCTCTGGGGCATTATTTATCCCATTGTGATGTTGGCTTTATTAAATGTCCACATTATTACAGATGGATGACAGACTGATTGCTAAGAGCAAGCGACTAGATAAGGAAAGAAAGAGGGAGACGGAGCCTGTGTGTGGAGCGTATTGGTAACGTACTGGGGTCATGCTGCTCCAGAGAGTCAAAGGAATTAGTAGTCACCTCCAGGAAATTACACGTGTGTGTGTGTGTGTGTGTGTGTGTGTGTGTGTGTGTGTGTGTGTGTGTGTGTGTGTGTGTGTGTGTGTGTGTGTGTGTGTGTGTTTATATCATGCATCATGTCTGTTCCAATCTCTCTCTGCTTGTCCCTTTAAAACCCTTAATCAACAGATATGCTCTGCCAATCGAGGTCAAGGTCGCGCCTATGATTAGTGCCAGACACGACTCTGTGATGGGAGGTAACAAGCGTGTGCCACTGCTGCCAGCTCCATTATCCGCCCGCGGAGCCATTTCTCTACCTGCATACCAATGCTGAACGCGTGGCTCGTTGCCATTAACTTGGTTCCATGGCTATGACTGATTGATTGCAATTGGATGTGGCTTGATTGTCATTAGGTACCTGAAGGCTGATTCCCGTAGCTGTGACCTGCCAGTGTGTGAAACTGTAAATAGGACTAATTAGGAGGAACCATCATCCAACATTTAGCCATAATGTAATGATTGACACCAATGCACATTTACATGCAAGTTGACTGTATAAAAAGACACTAACATTTAAATATTAAGCTAATGATATAGTGATAATAATAATAATAATATTAATATAGTTTCTTTCATATGTCAAAGTTACTAAATCTATCTGATCTCTACTAGTGCTGCTGTTGGGCGACCTCTCTCTCTCTCTCTCTCTCTCTCTCTCTCTCTCTCTCTCTCTCTCTCTCACTCACTCACTCGCGCGCCGTTCCCCATCCCGCGCACCTCCACGCGCGCAGCCACCTCTTTCGACGGCCACCGCCGCCGCCACCACCACCACACTCCGGCCAGCGAGCGACGGCCACGGGAGGAGACGACGCGACGACAGCCCGCGCGGCAGCGGCAGCGGCGACGCGAAGGGACCCGGCGGCGCGTGCGAGCCATGGCCGAACGATGAGAGGACGGCGGCTTGGCAGGCAGACTGGAGAACCGCTGTCGCAGAGGACGAGAGAGGGAAGCGTCCGCATCCGCCGCGACATCTGGGATTTCTCTCCGGGGAGACGGAGCGCAGACGCCGCGTGCCACAATCCGCCGCGCGCCACAGGACTAAGCGAGCTGACATGCCGCGGCGCCACCGCGGTGGACCTGCGGCTGGACGACCTCTGTCATTTCTCCCCTTTGCCGTTTTCCCGCTTAAGGTGACGCCTGCTGTCAAATAATCCGCCCCGCGTGATTTGAGGAGTCGTTTAGCGGGATTCGCTCCGGGAGCGAAGGAGGACACATTTTAAGAGGCTGCACCCCACCTCCCCCCTTACATAAATGTTTGCGTGCCATTAGTGCTCTCGTCCGCACACGCACGCGCGCGCGCGCGCTTCTTCGCCTCTGAATAAGGTTCGCACGCAGACAGGCGCATCTCACACGCAAACAGAGGCGCAGACGGACCTGGACGCTGTCTCACCCGCGCGCATATGCCGATATAATTGCACAGCCGAGCCTCACCCCCCCTCCCCTCCCCAAGCACCCAGCCCTTCACCGTCCCCCTCACCCCCTCCCCACTATCTGATGACTCCCCGGCGCAGAGGTGGACGTGGTAAGGAACCGGCTCTAACATCACCATCGTCACCATCACCACCACCATCCTCATCCTCAGCAGCACTACCGCTGCCACCGCCATCGTCCTCTTCCTCGCCGCCGCCACCGCCATGTCCTCGTCGCGCAAGATCTCCTCCGAGTCGTTCAGCAGCTCGGTGGGCTCGGACTGCGGGCTCGAGAGCCCCGGCGGAGACGGGGGGGACGGAGGGCCGGAGCCGGCGGAGGAGCTGCGCGGCTGCCCCTTCTCCTCCTTCCCCGCCTCCCACAGAGCCGCGCTCTGGAACGGCCGCAGCCACGCGGACAGGCCGACGTGCCCGGCGGCGGGCGAGGAGCAGCACGCGCCGGGGGGTCCTCACAAGAGGGTGACCAGGAGGAGACGCGTGAACCTGGACTCGCTGGGGGAGAGCCTGAAGAGGCTGACCTCACCCACGGTAGGCCGCCTCCACGTAGGGCTGCATGATAAGCGGGGCCACAGAAAGTTATACTGTAGGACAGACACTCGGCGTCCTGCGCATCCAAACTACTGGCAAATTAGGAAAATACAACATTCAAACTATAGAAGTAGGATTATCCAAAAGCCCATGACAGTTGTTTAGCTACGATATAATCATGTGCAGTGTGTTGTTATGAAAATGCCTCTTTTCGCCCTTCACCTCGCAGCAGATTATATAATAAATATGTTATGAGGGACATGAGAGATGTCGGCGTCCTGTTGTCGCACGGTGCAGTGAGGAGTGTTGGTGTCGTAAAGCGGCTCGCGGAGCTCAACGCCGTTGTGGTGTTCGGCGTTCAGCCCTTCATTTAGTCCTCGTATTGTCAGGGGGGAGCCGCGTCGGGCTGGGTTTACATCCGCCACAGCGCGGCCCCAGCCGCTGTGCTGGCTGGTGAGCACACAGATGTTCCAGATGTGGAGCAAAGTGAAACATGGAATTCTTCATAGTCAGATGACGTGAAATCGTTTTTTTTCGGATTCTGACATCAGAGTGACTGTCTCCACAGCGCGTCTCGGGTGTTGCTGACCACTAGCGGGATGTCTAAACTGGTATTTGATTTGAACGTCCCATCGTGGCCGTGGAGGAGGACACCTGTGGAGTCCCAGTGCTGCAGCTGCGCCCCGTTCCGCCTCGTCCCGTGGAAGAAGCTGTGGAAATGCAGCGTGTTCACGCAAATTAGACACGATTCCACCGCTGGGTGGAAAGGAGTGAGCGACAGCGTCAGGATGTCTAACATTCAGAGCATGGGTTCAGCAGCGTGGATATGCAGCGCATCACCTGCAGGATGCGTTGGGGTTGGGATTGTGATGCATTTAGCCGGAAGCTCGTTTTCACGGTCGGCCGCGTGCGGAGGCAGAGCGCGCGCGCTCTGTGGTTGTCTTCGCCCGGAACGCAGCGTCCCAGGAGCGACACACACACACACACACACACACACACACACACACACACACACACACACACACACACACACACACACACACACACACACACAGCACGTGTGTGCAAACACTCGCTCCCCCCGGGCTTATGGATTATTAACCTGGTAACGCATTGGCCGCGTGTTGACCACAGATATGAAAAGTGCAGGACAAGCGTGTAGGTGTGCGCTAACGTGTGTATTCTTGTGAGACCGCGCCGCATCTGACTGTTTCTGCATCTTGGACATTATTAATACTCGGGGCCCCGTTCATCTTCCGGGACCTTTCGCAGCAGTGTTCGGCTCTTGTGAGTCCTTTGCGGTGCCGTGTGTGTGTGTGTGTGTGTGTGTGTGTGTGTGTGTGTGTGTGTGTGTGAGACTGTGTGAAATTCCAGGTTGTGTGTGTTGCAAACGTGCCAGCAATGGCAACAATGTAGCTTAACGGCGACTCACACTATGGGACGCGTGTGCTCACCTGGTGACAGTGTGTGTGTGTTTGCCTTCGAGTCAAACCAGGGCAGACTTGACATCCTTAGAGCTCCGCGAGGCGACACGCATGAAAAGTCGGTGTGAGGATGACCCGCTACTTTTTAAGCCGTCCGCCCGCACGCTTCCCCGCATGAAGAGCTCATCTTTCACCTGTTGCCGAGCTGAGACGCAACACGCTGAACCGCGGCTAAAAGCGCAAAGACTGGTGTCAGCGGCCGCCGTCCGACTGCTCACGCGCGCTCCGTTTCCAGCGTAGTCGAGGATACGAAGAGAAATGCAGCCGTCACAGGGACACGTCCGACCACACGGGGGCTCGTTTGACGCCGGTGCTTTTCCTTCCAGACGCAGACTGTTCAGGAGGCGCTGCAGCGAACCCTGCACTTCTACAGGCAACAAGAGATCATGTACGTCCCCTTATCGCCGACTCCCTTCCATCTCCTCGCGCCACCGTCCTGTCTGTCACCAGCTGTCTACCTACGGCCCCATCACACGCTTCCTGCACCTCCTGCCTCCCGTGCTCTCACGCCTCCGTCTGTCAGTCTGTCTGTCACACGTACATACACCTGTTCCGTCTGCCTCCCTCACACACACACACACACACACACACACACACACACACACACACACACACACACACAGGAGAACCCAGAACTAATGTTTTTCTTTGTTCTCATCCCATGTTTAGTTCATGTTTTTCACCCTGTTGTTTCACGTATTCACCTTTCATTGGCTAAAATCGCCGTCATCTACAGGAGGAACGCTTGAATCTATTCTGCTCGCTGAAAAAGGCGCCCTGTGCTCTCTTGATAGGTGTCAAGAGGTTGGCAGCGAGGAGCGGCGAAAGGAGACGAGGGAGGAGAAGTGCCCGTTTCTGGAGAATTCTGGTTCGGAAGAGGACGTCCTGCAGATCCTGCAGTACATGGCCACGATACTGGGTAGGAGCGCGACGCCCGTGAACCTGCCTAACCGCGAACGCACAAATGAAGTCGTGCCCCAAAGACTGGAGCAGGAAACACAAGCGTTTGATGAAAATGTGCAGAACAATGTTACGGTCGAGGCCGTGGATACAAATATACAATTATTTACACATGCATGAAGACACACATACTGTATGAGTCATTGTCAAGGCCTCTACTGTCTCTACACACACACACACACACACACACACACACACACACACACACACACACACACACACACACACACACACACACACACACACACACGCGTCCCTGTGAGTCACTCAGCACAGCTTCTTCCTCCTCCTGCACCATCGAAGATTTATTCCTTCCCCAGCCTTTTACCTCCATCTTGTCTGGCCTCCTTCTCATGCATTAACACCACCACTGCATTCATTAGCTCCTCTGTCCTTCATCGCTTCGTCGCTCTGCTCCGCGTCTTCCCAGCGATCGTCTGTTTTTAATAGGATGTGCAGAAAATCAATGCTCCCCCTTCAGCTGAATCGGGTTTTAACACAGGCTCCTTTCGACGTCCAGATGTCGACGCCCGTCTCTCTTGTGACTCCACTACTGAATCAATCGCAAATCTCATCACCGTAATCTGCGTTTTAGCATCACACTCCTTTCTGACCTCTGTCCCCTGTGTTTGCTGTTCAGTGGGACTCATTTATAACAGACACGAGCAGCTCGTGCAGTTGAGATACGTGCACATAACCGCAGCTCAACATAACTGGGATGCTTTTGTACATTTTGTATTTCTGTTTATTTATATTCATACAAACACTTAGCTACAATCCTATAATCCTATTTTCTTCTGCTATAATTTAATCAATAGGCAGATGATGTGATTGTTTCATAATTTTGGTATATTTTTTGGGAATGCTTTGATGTTGGCTGACCTTGATCACTGGTTTATGTGCTTGCAATTATTCTTGCTGAAATCAAATCTCAGGCTAATTTGTCACGGAGTAGAGGAAGTGTTATCGACATCCATCGCAAAGTTAAAGTCGAACCGCAAAATTATTACACGATGACGATTTTGGCAGAATAACAATGAAATATGAGCCAAGACGTGTGTGAAAGGCCTTCAGTGTCGTTCTCGTGGACTGACGTGCGGCTGTCATTTATCGGCTTTGCAGGAGTGCCGTTCTGCGAACTGCGAGAGCACTTCGGCGAGGAGTTCTTCGGCCTCTGCTTTGAAGAGAACGAGCGAGTGCTCCGGGCCGTCGGCGGCAACCTCCAGGACTTCTTCAACGGCTTCGATGCCATTTTGGAACACATTCGCACCTCCACGGGCCGCCGGGCCTCCTCCGAGAGCCCCTCCTTCCAGTGCAAGGACCCCCGCGAAGAGGAGAAGGGCAGGAGAAAATTGGACCAGGTGGGACATCGAGCGGGAGCGGACGCGGGCGGGACGGCGCTGCTGCTCCACTGTTTCAACCCCGCCCCCGTTGTCGGCTTAGTCATGCCGGGGCTCATCAGAGCGGTTGCCAGGCGGATCTTTCATGCAGAGGTGGAGGTGGAAGAGGTGCCCCCTCTGACGCCCCTATTGGCCAGCGAGGACGCGGCGCACGCGGACGGCGGTTCGGCGAGCCCCACCCCCACCGCCTCCCCCGCCGCCTCCCCCGCCTCCTCCCCGTCCCCCCCTTCCGTTTTCCCCACCTCCGTGCCCGCGGTGTGCCTGTCCTTCCAAATCCAGGAGGCGCGGCGCCCCCCGAGCCTCCCCCCCGTCCCCAGCGCGGCCCCGGCGAGCGCCGGGCGCCCCCCCCCCCTCGCTCTCCGACGACCCCAGCGATCTGCGCATCGGCCTGGCCACGTTCTGCCGCGCCTTTCCCTTCCACCTGGTGCTGGGGCCTCGCATGGAGCTGCTGCAGCTCGGGGAGGGGCTGAGGCGGCAGGCTCGCGTCGAGCCCCTGCGCAGCCTCTCGTTCCGGGACTGCTTCGAGATCGTCTCGCCGAAGATGGAGCCCTCGTTCCACGGCGTCCTGCTGAGGCTCGCGTCCCCCTTCACCATTCGCACCAGACCGGACACCACGCAGAGTGGCACCAAAGAGAAGGTAACGTCACCGCACACGGGTCTGTTCATCATGACCCGAACCACACTGCCACTGCCAGAACCACTATTTGTGACCCCCCCCTCCACACACACACACACACACACTTCCTGTCATGCTTTTACGCTGGAGCACTGACGTTTGAATTGGTCCCACTTTGCCAGAAACAATTAATCAGCTTCAGTTGTACACTATATCCAGCTCTTTATTGATTGGATGCTCTCTGCAGGCGGGCGGCGACAGCATCAAGCATCTGATGCTAAACAGAACTGACAGAGAGGAGATTGATCAGCCTTGCTACGGCGCTAGGCCGCATCTATGTGTGCGTTTGCGTGTGGTTCTAGCTTGAACAGCGCACTCACCCACCGGAGGACACTTGAAATGAAACGCGCTAATTCTGCGAGAGACGGCTTCACCGGAGAAGGGCCGGTGGTTCTGTCTGTCACGTGTTACATATTCACTAAAACAGTGAATATGGTTGTTGATGCAGAGTGTGAGGCTAAAGCTATGAGAAACTAATCCCGCTGGAACCTCGGTTTATGTGCCCAGGGTTTAGGTCGTCTGGATTCTCGCCTTAGCCAAACAAACCACTTCCAGGATTTGGTTTGTTAAATGAAACGACAACAGCACCGGACCGTGGTAGTTTACAGCACACCACGGTGTCCACATTCCTCGTGCTCCCTGGAGCAGCAGCGACAGGAGTCCCCATCATTCCCTCTCCCTCTAAAATAAATTCTAAAAACTTTTAAAGTAAAACATGGAAAGGCGACAATCGGTCCAGTCCTATTCACTATTCAAGTTCAAGAGAAGAAAGATGCTGCTTCTCCTTTGTTCTGTGCTACTGTTGATCCCACTGTGTGCTGCATTTACAGGAGTTTTAACCTCTTCACATGCAAGATGACTGAGGTTGCGGGTGCATGTAGATTACTGACGGACGGTTTGAACCCAGGATTAGTGCGGTATTGACGTCTTGGATCTGAGATGTCCTGTCTTCCTCACATCTCCCCCATCTCTACTTTACCGCGTTCATTTCTGTCCCCTCCAAGCGCCGCCTCCGTGCGACGAACGCTTGAAATGTGCGTTTCGCAGTGGGCGACGGCGGGGCCCGATGAGCGGATGCGGCTCTTTCTCTTTAGTCCAATGAGTCCCGCGCCACCCGAGCGGAGGGGCAGAAGGCAAAGAGACGAATGGGTTGACATTTTCACGAGAAAGGGCAGCCAGAGGAGGCGACAGGCCAAGGTAAAGAGGCCACGGTGCCCCGCGCTGCACACTGTGTTAGTGGATTTGAGCGGCCTGTGGTTAATTTTCAGTTTGACTTCGTTCTACCCTTTGCCCAAGGACATGGGTTGCGCAAGACACGTCCGAGGACCCACAGAAAAGGTCAAATTGCATCTTGCTCTCTGTCTCCCAGCTGCGCGTGAGCAGCACAGTGTACACAGGGAGCGCTCGCTGTCAGAAGCTTCTTCGACCCGTGCATCATCCCGTTCAGTGCTTCACGCCCGCTCTCTCGCGTTCCTCATCTGAATCCTCCTTTTCTCTGCATCACCGGAGTTGGGTTTGCATGCTGTTGTGCTCACGTATTCATACCTATGACAATCACAGATGTATGGGTCTGATTTATGTTTTCCGTGCCTTGGCTTGTTTGTGGGCGTGCATGTGTGCACCTGCGTTTCAAAGAGAGTGGCGACGTCACCTTTGATCCTTCTGTGGATGAATCGCTGCTTGATGATTTGTTTGCTGAGCGGGACAGGCTTTGAAAAATCACCCCTCACCATCTGCACTGACACATTTGCAAAAGTGTATGAGACGTGCAATAGCTACAACGAAGAGAGATGAACTTGTTGGTTTTTTAAGCTAAAGAGTTTTTGGATGGATCGCTTTCACTTAAACTCCTTCAGCTGGATGAAGAAAAACTGTAAAAAAGGGAGAAAAAGTCCACTCGTGTTCTCGTGTCGGTGCAGAGTCTCGTAAAATGTAAACAGGCCTTTTAGCTTTCCTTCCTCATCACCTCCTCCGAACTAAAAGCGAGCAGCACCGGTGTTTTCCAGTGACCTTTAATTTCCCTGGAGCTTTGCCAAAACAGCCTAATCTCAAGAAAATCCTCAGCGCTTTAGTCATAGAACTGTCTGCCCACTGAAAGGAACTCCGGGACCACCTGCAGGTAGAAGGGCTTTCAGCTGAGCTGGTGGCAAGTCCTCTGCACACGTCTAAAAATAATTTCAAACTCATTTATAATTTTAGATCGTGTTCAAGAATTTCTCAGAATTTCAGCATTTTTGGAATATTAGGTCATAAGTGTGTGGATGGATCCTTCTGCGTAGCTTCTAATTCGAGCCTCCAAGTGACGAGCACACAAATCCAGCTGACTTTTTTAATGTGGCATCAGCGCTTTGCAGCTTCTGCTGACTCCTGCGTCTGCAGGTACAGATGCGCGAGTGTGTGGCCAACGTGGCAATTATCTGTGCCTGCATGCTGTGTGTACTAGTTGTGTACATGTTATTGTAGGGCTGCACTGTATAGGCCAGGGCTGACAACAATGAGGGTATTGCGGCATTTTGTGCAATGGAGGGAAGGAGAGAGAGGCTGACTCATTGACTCTTTGCCGTCTAGAGCAGTTCTCTCTTATTCACTCTTTTTTTTTCTGTTTTCCCCCCTTTGACATCGTCAACCTGTTTATTCTGCTCATCATCTGCTCTGACCTCAGTGGTTCATGACACAACAATGGTTTTCATGAACCACTGCACTCTAGATGGGCTCAGCATTTACCTCCCATCCAAAAGAAGGTTCATTGCCAACATGTTGCAATGAATAGTTTAAAAATTGCAGTAGTTGATAAAGTTGCATTTTTGGTTAAACATATCAGTTTTGCCTTATTTTTTTATTCTCTCCTTGGATACAATTGCGGATTAGTTTGACAGGGATCAGTTGGTCGACAGCCCGCTGACCTGCCACGGTTTGGAACTAATCCAGTTGTGGCCGCTTTACTTCCATCATTACCGTGAAAATTGTAACTTCCTCGTGGGGAACGGTGCAGTGCCCTTGAATCAACGTGTAACTGTTTGCAACAAAACCGTGTCACTATCGTATAATGGAGTAGGACATGACATTCTGGTCTTTTGTAGAGTTTTGCTGTGATCGGCTTTTATAAAAATACATTTTACGACTTTCTCCATCCACAAAGTTCAACCGTGATTTCTTTTTACATTCTTGTGTTTCATTCTTTTTATCTTCTTATCAGGTTTTCAATGCTTCCTTTTGTCTCTGCGTGCTCCTTGTCCTCTACATTCTCTTCCCATCTCCCACCGTCCTTGCTGCTTTTATTTCCTCGTTACTGTCTTCCTTTTGTCTGCTATTCATCCTTCACTCACTCCTCGTTCCTGTGCTGCGATAACAGAGAAGAAGGCAGAAGGAGAGCTCTGACTTCAACAGAGACACACAACTAGGCCAACATAACTGCCTCCAGGGCTGTGTGTGTGTGTGTGTGTGTGTGTGTGTGTGTGTGTGTGTGTGTGTGTGTGTGTGTGTGTGTGTGTGTGTGTTTGTGTGTGTGTGTGTGTGTAAGGCAGAAAATGAGAGTGACAGAGGCACAGACAAGCGCTGAGAATAAGGTGGTGAGGCACTCGTATAATTATAGCTACTGTACATGAATATGAAGCCACATCAGCTGTTCCATGGAAATTAAACATGTAAAGTGTAACAGCACAGCAGCCAAACAGCCCAGCTGTGAGAGTAGATGTGAAATGCTCAGAGGTCTCGTCTCTCGACGGAGCAGGGCAGCACAGAGCGCAGGAGAGCGACTAAACCTGGACATCACGGCCTGGAGCACTGGTCCGTCCTGTGCCGGTCAAGTGCAACTTCAGCACAGGAGCAGTTTATTGAGGAAATGCCAAGCTGCTCACTGCTGATCGTGCTGCTCCATTGGATTGAATTGTAGGCATTTGATGAATAGTTAAAAGCAAAACATCTTAATATCAAAAACTCTAAAATATGGGAGAAATCATTTTGACATTTGCAATTACTCCAGTTTATGTAGAGTGAATAAAAATTAAAGCTTCTTTTTGTTCATTTGCGCGGTGTATGAATAGATAACTCTTCCTCAAGGCAACATGCATCTTGTTCGTCATTCTTCCTTTTGTGACATCCCTGGAAATAGTGAACATCAAACACCATGAAAGTGTTACTTGTACTTTGCATGTCACCAGACGTAAAAGAAAGTCTTTCAATCAGCCTTACTTGAAGAAAAGATGAAAACCCTCTCTGATACTTCATCAGTGGAGAAGCACAAATAGTTGATCTGTGTACGTAGCGTCGTAATAGATTTTTCATTTTCCATCTGGCTTTACTGATTTTGCTGTCTCCATGGAGACGGCCGTCCGTTTGTCAGACGTGTAGGTCCTCCCATCAAGGTGCGGCAGCATGTGCAGATTTCAGCTGTGCAGCGTGCAAATGCGCATTTTGAACAGCAGTAATGTGAAAACGCGCACGTGTCCGCGTGTGTGCGTCGCCCCGGCGGACTCGCACTGCGGCGCGGCGTGTCGTTAGCGCTGACCCCACGCGTTGGTGGGCTGCGTGTCAGCATGTGCATATTCATGTATGCGTCTGAGGCACAGGCCGAGGCAGGACGCCTGTCTGTCCTGGATGGGCTGCATATAGAGCAACGCTGTGCGTATGCGTGTGTACTGTACGTGTAGACAGTATGTATTATGCAGACCTAGGAGAGCCGTGTGCTATAAATAAACCAGCGCTGCAGCGTGCTCATTGGCGGAATAATCTATCTGACACTATGGAGAAAGAACAAGAGTGACCATGTGAGGGGCCTGTAGCATGAAG
Source organism: Betta splendens (assembly GCF_900634795.4). Lineage (NCBI taxonomy): Eukaryota > Metazoa > Chordata > Actinopteri > Anabantiformes > Osphronemidae > Betta > Betta splendens. The sequence continues at coordinate 10,504,446 of NC_040893.2, forward strand.
CAGGGATGGAAACAGAGAGAGGGACGGACAGAGGGCGACAATGTGGGAACGAAAGACAGGCAGAGGTAGACAAGAAGCGACACAAAACCAGGAACACAACACAGGGAGAGAGCAGTTGTCCAGATGTGGAGGAGAGTAGATTAAGTACTGGAATCCTCTTTTATTTGTGCTGGTCGTGCACTCATTTGTCACCAAGTTGAATTTCCGATGACTTACGTTACCTTACAGACATATATATATATATTCTTTACACATCTGGGTATAAGCTGTATATATACATCTGGATTCAAGACCTAACACATTCCTGGGTTTAAATGTCAGTTGTCTGTTGTTGTGTTAACATTGATCAGGGTGCATCATACCTTAACGACTTCTTAAAAGAAATTAAATATTTTCTACAGGAATGTTCTGTTTCCAGGTATAATTTGTGTTTATTTTTGTGTTCTATAGCCATCATGTTTACTATTTGGATGCCTGTAGTATCAATTGTTTTGTATGTACTGTACAGTGATAAATTATGATTCATGCAGAATTTAGGAATCTTATTAGAAATGACAAAAGACAAAGTATTAACACACGCACCTTGGATAAGTAATGCATTTTCACAACCAAACATTTAGTTGTTGACATGATATAATAATAGACCCTGACACGTTTCTGCAGGTTTCAGTAAAGTTGGATTTATTTGGAAAACAACTGAATACTTGAGACATAACCTGACTTTCCTCTGCATCTGTACAACAGCTGAACCTAACGCAGCTGCTCCTCCTTCCAGGTCATGGAGCTGAAAGGTCAGATGATCCACGTGCCCGAGTCCTGCTCCCTGATGTTCCTGGGCTCCCCGCGTGTGGACAAGCTGGAGGAGCTGATGGGCCGAGGCCTCCACCTGTCGGACATTCCCATCCACGACGCCACCAGAGACGTCATCCTGGTGGGCGAGCAGGCCAAAGCCCAGGACGGCCTCAAGAAGAGAATGGACAAGCTGAAGGTGCGGCAGTGATTTAACGCACGTTGGCATCTGGAAACAAGTAGTCATTTGGTCGTTTATGCTGCTTTTTCATCACATGTCAGACGCACTGACAAACACTGACTACATGAATCTCACCGCTGACTCTTTAAATTCACACCGGCTCCCGAGACCTGCTCTCATAATGTGCTTTTAAAGTACCCTTGAGCAAGTCACTGAGTTCTGACCCAGTCCTTTGCATCTTCCCGGCGCATCGCTCTCCCGCTGCGACGACTCCCCCGGGCCACTGTAGCCGCGTCTATAAATAGCCGCGTCTTCGCTGACTTGCCTCCTTGAACAATGGCACCGCTCCGGCGTCAGACAGACTAAGCATTAGAAAACCGCCCACGACACGCAAGCGAGCATGTGCCGATCTGCATAGTAAGGGAATCGCTATGTACTCTCCCCCCCCCCCCCCCCCCCCCCCATCAAACCAAAGCAGGCAGCATTTAACCTCCACCCTTCCTTTTCCACTCAGGCCACGTTGGAGCGGACTCACCAGGCGCTGGAGGAGGAGAAGAGGAGAACCGTGGACCTGCTCTACTCCATATTTCCCGGGGACGTGGCCCAGAAGCTGTGGCAGGGGCAGCCGGTGCCGGCGCGCAAGTTCGACGACGTCACCATGCTCTTCTCGGACATCGTGGGCTTCACCGCCGTGTGCGCCCAGTGCACGCCCATGCAGGTCATCTCCATGCTCAACGAGCTCTACACGCGCTTCGACTACCAGTGTGGCATCCTGGACGTTTACAAGGTCGGTGGCCGGAAAGCTCCGGCGGCCTTTTCGTTGAGACAGTGCAGCACGAGGCCAGTGACCCTATTATTTTATGCCTCAGCATCACCAGCGCAGTGCAGCGTCAGTTCATCACAAGGGTTTTCCAGGAAGGGACTATTTCCCAGAATAGACCCTGCTTCTTGGGGTCTTATATGTGTTAGGTCAGCAAAACATTTAGGATGTATTACTGTGTGTGTGCGTGCGTGTGTGTGTGTTGTGGAAAAAGCCACTGATTAATGGCCAGTCTGTGGGAGCTTAACAAAGGTGTGTCAATATTGTCCATGGGACAGTGTGGTTGGGGCCTCGTTCGTTACAGTCATCGCTGTAGTCTGCCATCTTCTTTTTTTTACACGTTAGAGGGGACGAATGAGACGGGGGGGGCAGGCAGACGTGGAGGAGACTGAGGCTCCCATATGTCGCCATTGTCATGGTTACTGTGGAAATGATTCAGCGGTCGCAGACTTAAATGAGAGCAGTTAGTCTCCTGCTTGCCTTCTTTCCTCCGCCTCCCTCTTCTCGTTCTCGTATCTGTTTTTTTTTTTATCGCCATGACAACAGGACTTTAACTAGAAAATGGCAACACTATAACTATAGCTGTTTACATCAATAACATGATTTCACTTAGAGTTTGAGGGGTGGTTCTCAAACGACAGAAGACTTGCTTCTATTGCAATCTTCGTGGAAGGTGATCGTAATAAATTCTCTTAGCTGTCATTCCGGAAAGCGGCGTGGTCATAAACAGCTACGTGGCTCCAGGTGACAGATCACACTGATCGTCTGCCTTTCGCGGTGCCACAGATTGAAACCATCGGCGACGCGTACTGTGTGGCGGGTGGGCTTCACAAGAAGGTGGACAGCCACGCCAAGCCCATCGCCCACATGGCCCTGAAGATGATGGAACTGTCCGAGGAAGTGCTGACGCCGGACGGGAGGCCCATCAAGGTAATCCTACAGTGACTCTCCTATTGGTAGCAGTTATTGCCTTATTTTGCTGCTTGATGAAACTCGGTTTGGTGTCACACGAACGCCCTCAACATAATTCCCCTTATTGTGGCAGTGTTTCCTGAATGACAGCCCGACCCACGGGCAGTGTTTTGTGCCGGGCCGCTCTGCTTGGCTCGGCGTTCCTCCTTTTTAATGAATTAGCGCAGTGATTAAGGGCGAGTGGAAACGATGGAGCCGGCCAAGCGCGCTCTCCGCTGCCGCTCGCTCGGCTCCCGCGTCGTCCGCTTGTTTGTTTGTTTGCGTGTTTATTTGGGTGGCTGATTTCGTCCGTTCTCAGCACAAAGCGCTCCTTCCTCTTCACACGTCCGCCCACGTCGCGCCGGGAACAATCTGAATCTGAATTTACGCGTTTTACATTGACAAAACCGCAAAATTCAGTTTGCGATTAAACTTCTAGCGGCTTATTTTCTTCAGCTTTTCTGTCTTTCCATGGTTGTTGTAATAAATATCCCTTTGCAGCATCACCTGCATCGGCTCACGGTCGTGGATTTACACGACCCACAGCTGCTTTGGCGGATCCACCTTCACTTAGTGCTGTTGCTGGGATCCACTGTTACGAAAACATTAAATCCATCTCTGCTGCGGCTCGGGCACTTTATGTGCGTACGCTTGATTTCACAGTCTATTTAATAAGTCAACTGAAAAGTGTATGTCTTCGGGCGGAGCGGTAGGAAAGGACGAGCCGCTCGTTTGCAGGAAGAAGACGTAGATATTCAGCAGGACGGAGGCAGATCGGACGGGAGGGGAGGCGTAAAGACAAGGCCAAAGGGAGCCCAGGATCCAGTTTGTTTAGGTCTGTCATCAGGCTGCTCCCTGTCAGGTTCACCCCACACTCTGCAGCTGCCTTTGTTCATTTGCCAGGCCCAGCTCCAGCTAAATAGCTTCACTTTCATTCCTGGCCCTGGTCAGGTTGCGCAGCTTCACACCGCGGCCTCCGTTCTCCTCCTCCTCACACAGCAAACGTCTGCTTTGGTCACGGGGGCCTTTTAAAAGGCCTGCTTTGCTCCGAGAGGGGACAAATGTGTGCCGCACAGAACACACAGAGCGCCGCTCTGTGCACCGCTGTGCTCCTAACATTGTCCATTTGTCTCAAAATAGAAAGGCCTTGCCAAGCGTTTTTGGCCTGCTCTCCTGCTCCTCCGCACTCTCTCTCTGTGTCTTCACCCCCCCCCCCCCACACTCACACACACACACCTCTCTCTCTCTGCCCCGCTCTCCGCTCTGCAGCTTCTTAACCCTCTCCTTTCATCTTCCTCTTCAGCTCCTGACTCCCATGATGCCCGGCGAGCTTTTCGGGTCTTGCGCGGCCTCTCCCTGCGCTTCCCTTCTCCTCTCTCTCTCTCTCTCTCTCTCTCTCTCTCTCTCTCGCCGCTCCTCGCTTCGTGTTGGCACAAGCGGGAGTTAGAGAGACATTCAACACTCCGGCATGATAAGCGCTGTTCACCGAGAGCACTCGACTGCAGCCAGTGTTGCACTGTTATGCAAAGTAGCACGAGAGCTGCGAGAGAGAACTGAGAGAGAAAGCGTTTAGAGAGGTAAAAAAAAAAAAAAAAAAAAAAAAACACGATCCAGAGACACGCACAGAGACAAGTGAGTTATCACAACAGAGACGTATAGAAACCGACCATTGCCAGTTTTTGTATCAGGGCTATAGGACGAGTGAGTGTATGAAGAGGCGAGTGGGTGTAAAATGATGGATCTGCTGCATCGACTGTAGTGGAGACGTGCACAGGTCTATTTTGGGGGGGGTGATCTTCAGTTTCTTCAGTTTCAGACCTTCGTGTACCTGCAGGGGGGGGCAACAACACTGACCCCTCTGCAAATAAATAAATTAAATAAAATAGCACGCTGGACGCGCTCGTGTGTGTTGCAGACACGGACGGACAAGTGCGCGGCCGTCTGTAAGCGGTTGAGCCTGAAACTAGGCCACACTGGTGCACCTACCTACCAGCCGCCTCTCTCTCTCTGGCATTTTGTCTCCATTGTCTTCGTTCTCTCTCCTCTGGTGTCATCAAGGCTTCGCCATCTAATTATAGGCTTATTTTAGCCTCTTTTTCCCGCTCCATTGTCTTTTCTCTTTCTTCCTGTGTATCTGTGCTTGTTCTAACTCACTACCCCCATCGCCTGTTGTTGCCATGGCTACCTTGCAGTGTGCTGGCATGCAAATAGTTGGTTGCCTAGGTGAGGAGATACTCAAGTAGCTTATTAGAAATCTATGGGCTACCATTGGCTTTTGTACGTGTGTTATTTAAGGCCTTTATTTGACTCCCTTTTAGTTCAATATGATCATTGTGTCGACATTTTGGTGCATTCTGACTCGTTGTGTTTTGAGGTTTGAGTAATGGTAAAGGTTAAGTTTCGGGTCTGGATTCAATTGTGTTTATCATGAGGTGAGCTTTAGAAACACAAACATGAATGTGTTTGTTATGCAGCACTGAGATGTTCCTAAGTAGAGGAAATAAATAGCTGGTCAAGTGGTCATAAAGTGGGGCGGTCAGTTTGAGATGATGGCTCCATTGCTTTCACTCTGCCCACAGCTATTTATAAATGAATACTTTAGCAGAATTATAATGAGAGCACCGCGTTGATGCGCTGTATCTGTTACCAAGAGGAGATAGAAGCAGTTATTTCTTTCTTTCATTTCCCTCTCTGCCTCATTTTCATAAAAAAAAACCAAAACAAAAAAAACTCAGATTGTTCTGATGATGAGACAAACTACACTTACATAAAACTGGGTCTGCTCCAGTACAATGTTCAGTTACTGCATCACATGGATGGATGTCGTTGGTTCAGCCGTTTAGGTGTGGACTCTCATTGTGGTCACAGAATAATAATAATGTAATATGAAGCGTGGCCACTTTTGACTGTGTCTGTTGCTTTAAAACAAGAATCCCTTTCACAATGGAGTTGCTCGCGTTGACGCAGTTCTTCTGTTTTTCGACCACTAATGAGGAAGAGACAACTACAGCAGTCCATCAACAAATACGTATTACATGTCTGTAATTCCCATTTGGGTTTTGCACCAGTGGAGCTGCAATAAAAAGGATTTTCACATCCCAGTGATTTTCTCTTCTCCTCCACCATCCCTCTCCCCTGTCCGTCCCTCAGCTGCGGATAGGGATCCACACAGGGTCAGTGCTGGCAGGCGTGGTGGGGGTTAAAATGCCTCGTTACTGCCTGTTCGGCAACAACGTTACGCTGGCCAGCAAGTTTGAGTCTGGGAGTCACCCGAGGTGCATCAACGTTAGTCCCACGACTTACCAGTAAGTGATTCTGGGATGCATACAACAGAGGTTCACATAGATATAAACATATAAATAACTTCATCACCCGCTCTCACCCACAGGTTGCTGAAAGACGACCGTTCGTTTTCATTTGTTCCCCGCTCGCGACTGGACCTCCCTGAGAATTTCCCTAAAGAGATCCCAGGGACGTGTTACTTCCTGGAGGCGGGGACGTCTCACAGCCATGCCTCGCTGACCAGCTCCCGCTCTGCACCCCCAGCCTCTATGAGGAAAGTCTCCTACAGCATCGGGACCATGTTTCTAAGAGAAACAAGTTTGTAGGTACAGACTACTATACGCGCGCTCAGAGCGGCTGGATTTGAACCTGTGGAAGATGCAGGGAAGCGGTCACGTGGATCTTTGGATATGCAAAGGCATCATATGGAAACCTTGAATTTGAAACAGTGGATGGTTGACGTGTATGAAACTTAAAATAGCTCTCGGTGGGGAGAACAACATGCCCTATCTTCCCTGAGCGCAGAGATTGCTCAAACGACTTGGTGAACAGCAACTGTGGCAGTCTCACATGGACCACGCTCCAGGGAAGTGGACCGAGGGCCTCAGTCGGTCGGGAAACCTCGGTACAAGGCCTGTGATCCAACCGGATCACAGGCTCCGCTTCATACCTGATTTCCTGTCCAGTGTTCTTTTCTCCAAAACAGCTCCCGGCCTGCGAGGAGGCCACACTGCTCCACCCTGGAACAGAGACCATTTGCACAGCCAGAGCAATGTAATTACGCAAACAGAACAAATCCACTTTCCATCGACAAAGCGCGTGCTGAGGAATGAAGGGCGGAGAAGCTTCAGGAGGCGGCGACAGTGATGCTGGGCATCAGGGCCTCTCGTACAAGGACCACCACACGTTTAGGACAGTACAACTCCCCTCACTCCCCGTCCGAATGTCCCCGAGTCATTCCGTGCGAACATCTGCTGCTTGTCGCATCCATCCATCCATCAACCTGGGATCAGTTATCGGGCCTCAATAAGGAAATAAGTTTGAAAATAAATGTCATAAATGTCTGTTCTGCTTGTTACTGTAGGTACAGCGAAGTATAACCAACAGCACCCCAGTCATCTCACTGCAGCTAATGAGTCTAGGACTGAAGGTTATTCTGCTCAGTGCCTTTTTAACTGGTTCATTTGAAATATTTGAAAACAAGGAGCGCTTCATTTATCTCACAGTTCCACCTATTTATATGTTTTATGACAGTTGACAATTTCAAATATTAGAAATTGTATGCATCCCCTTTTTGTCCAGGTCAACCAATAAGACACCAAATATAGTACTAATGTAATATAGTACTATATTAACTTGTAGATGTACTCACAGTATGCACGTTAGACATTTTTCACATTTACATACAGTATGTGCTCTGTTTAAATTGCGTTTTATTTTACGGTATGATTAAACCCATGCAGATGTTTCTAGTTTGAGTCTACTACCGGTGGAGTTGAATTCACTCTGTGGAAATCTCAGGCCTTCCAAATGCTCCAGCGTTTCCCAATAACCCACACACGGGGAAAAGGGTTACATATTCAGTTTGTATGGGTGTTTGATGTTTAATATATTGCGTTGCTGCAGTTGATTTTCAGCTTTTCAGTACAAATCGACTACGACGTTCATATCAGAGACTAAATATCTAAGAGATCAAAGAAATGTGCCAAATGGAGCTCTGAGACACCACCAGCACAGGCTGAGCCGACTTTGGGCGGTAAGTATTGTCTCCTGCTGCCGGTTGTGTACACAAGCCTTCAGTGGCAGAACAGAACCAACATGGACTCCACCAGTAAAACACGCGTTCGTAGGGGACGGAAATCGCGCTGACTGTTCAATCCGCTAACGGCCAGCGTGCCCTCTGAGTTAGACTGGCACCAGCATTGCTATGTGCCGTAGGAGAGGATCTGCTGGGACGTGTGGGTGTTTAAAATGGAAACGAGTTCTGGCGACTTTGGACATAGTCCGTTATTTCCATTAAAAGCAGCAGTAGAACCTGAAACCTTCAAGCACGTGGACGTTTGAAGTATGATTTGTCAAGGTCCTGATACATTTTCACAATGGAAATAAAGGCTGAAAAAGCAAAAGGTATTTTTGAGAAAATTATTTCTATACATCCCATAATCATTTCTATATTTGCTATAAATTAAAACATAGTTTGTGTGATTCTATGCAGTAGAGAAAAAAAAAACACGAATCTCCAGCAAAGTAAATACAACTCGACCAACACAGTAATATTAGCCCAACAATGGAACACAAAGAAATCAGAGTTGTGATTATACAGAAGCAGAGTCTGAGTTTGTACCAGGAACACGACTGAAACATACATCCTGTACCTGTGAAGAACTGTGGCTCAGAGGACTAGTGCAAACCCAGCAGGATGCAGTACTAAATAAAACCACAGTCTTGTGACCTATATGGACAGAGGGTGGTCTTTCTGCTCTATTAGCAGGCTGTCACTTCACAAATGGCTGTGGTCCCAGTGTGACACGGAACACATGACTTATACTGTGGTACAGTATGCACCATTGCAGACCGAGTGGCAGTTTAAAGGACAGGACTTATAGTTGAGAGGCTGAGCATCCTCCCATCAGCATCAGCGTGCACAGACAGTACTGCACCTCTGGACTGTGAATCTGAATGAGGTGGCGGTTTTACACAGTCACTCTCATCCTAACCCTACTTTGATACATGCGTTAATGTGTACTTAATAAATCTATTGTAGCAGACTTATAGTCCCGGTGTCATTTTGAGCAGCGTTCCAGGCTAAATAAGACACGGGCCATCACATTGCGCTGCGTGTTACAGGGGGCTTTCTCACACGGTAGAATACGACAGAGCTGTGCTGTAGGAGCCGTGTCGACAGTGAATGTGAACGGGGGTCCTGTGAATCTCTGGTTGATGTCATGTGTCGAAAATCTGGTTTGTGTTTTGAACTTGGATGTCATGTTGTAAAAATACAGACCTGACCCTGGACATGAACTCTGTTCGACCCTGCTGGAATTAGATGTGTGTGTGGGGGAGACGTGCTTTTGGCTTCAGACTCGCATTAAAGGCACCTACTGTCTTATATGATGTAAATAAAAAAACAACAAGTATCTTTAATAAGAAAGAATGACTGGCTGTTACTGTGTGTACGTCCTATGAATAATACGAGTGTGTGTGATTTTATTGATGGGATGATAAAAGTACAAAGATATTAATTGCATAGATTTTATATGATCTCTTTAAACTTTGAACTCAGTATGTGGCTTTTTTTTTCTCTGTTTTTCAGGAAATTTTAATTTTTGGACCAAAGAATTGATTATTAGGATTAGGATTATTTTATTTTTGTTATAATATCACTACATTTGTCCCTCATACTCTCTGAGCTTGAGGAAGACAGTGTTATTTCATTGGGCTCGATAAAATCCATACACATGGAAACTATCCTTCTGTATTTACAGGTGATAGAAATCTCAGCCCACAGGCCGACAGCGAGGCAAATACAGTTCTGGACTGTTTCAGCCGATCATTCCGGCTTGTAACGGATGCTTAGGAACTGTGCTGAGCGTTTCCAGCCACCAGGAAATGGGAGATCGGTCGCCATGTAAACTCTCGTAACAAGCTGCTTTCGCTGCGTTGTTGGTGTCGTTCCTCTTTTTGTGCAAAAGAGGCCAAACAGTGCAAACAGCTTTATCGTCTGTTTGAACAAAAGCCTATAACTCTACAACCCGGGATGCACTGGAACCTGAGATTACTTTGTCCCAAACAATAATCCACACGTGATATTTTCCACCAGGGTCACCGGAGTGGAAGGGGATGAGTGGGATTGGAGATTAGTGTTGATCCATGCAAATGAAAGCACCATAGACGCGGCCGCGCAAGGCCGTGTGAGTGGGCTGCCCTTTGAGCGAGACCACGTGTGTCTGTGAGTGTATTTACATGTGTCTGCATGAGGGTCTGCGACGGCCCCCGGCCTCAGCGTACGGGTCATGCTCCTGTTCGCATGCAGAGGAGCCTCCATTCATCTCCAGACGCACAAAGTTGATAAAGAGGCTCCTAGAAGTCGCCGCGCTCCCTCCCGCAGCACATTTTTACCCATGGTGCATCTGTAGCACAGTCGATACAGGGGAGAATACAATGTCCCCATTCAGCGCTCCTGAGGCTGAATTAGTCTAATTGTGTGTCTGTGCGTGTGTCAGGCTTTGTGCGTTGAAAGAAAGCAGCATAACACAAACACAAAGCCAAAGGGACGCACTTGACGCAAGTGCGTGTGTGTGTTTGAGGCGGCGGTTTAAGGACACGCTATCTGTGCCCTCCCACTTCCTGGAACATCCTGTAACTTCATTACTGGGCGCTCATTAGATGCTCATTTAGACCAATCAAATTGCTCTGTAATCTAATCACTACGGGAGAATTATGAGAGAAATCCATTATTACTGCAGACATCCAGCTTGCTAGGGCCGGGCTGCACCACCTGCTGTGTGTTGGTGCAGATCTACACGGTTCAGGTGAGTACGTTTTGCACAGCCCTCGCCTCCTCGTCGAGCTCGGGTGGAATTTGCTTTGCCGATGGAGGCGATGTGGACGGAGGCATGGTGCAGGTGCAGGTGATTCACGCACCGGGGAACAACCGGCTTCTGGGGAGTACGAGTTTACGGCCTGAAGGAGCGACGCGGTCACGGCGACCCCTCGCTCAGCCGGCGCATGGCTCATGGTCAGGTTGTGTGGTGCTTTTAACTGCGCTTTGATCAGGGATGACTGGAGGAAGAGAGGAGTCAAAGGGAGGAATGAAAGGACACATTTCACTGATGCTGTGCTGTAATACCAGCACATTACTTGCTGGTTCTTATCCCTAAACCATTAGAAATGAATTAAAAAAAAAGAGAAAATAATTGGTTCCACTTATCATATGAGCCTCTGTCTTCTCAGCAGATGTGTCAGTAGCACTGGGGCTGTCAGTCTGAAGACCACTGACTGTGGATGGACGGATGGAGGGAGTTCTCTCTTAGTAAGGTCCCTGCCATGTTTCTTTTTTCCACAACCAGGCAACATGGTGGTAGTGAAGTGGAAAGGAGCGTTTCTAGATTCAGCCGAGACGCCTGTCATTCAGGGAGAGCGGCCACATCCTTCTACCGCACCTTCAGTATTCACAGTATGAAATGATTATAGAAGAGCTTTTGTATCTGCCTCTTAATGACACTAATTTGTCAGTGTTTGTTGATGGCTGTGAATCTTAAATATGCCTTTTTTGGCAGTTTAGTTGAAGCACAAATGTATTTAAAAAGGAAAAATGCAAAGAAAGGAGTGAAAACCTTTGATTTGAAATGCTCATTCTTCCCATTGTCCTTGTTTCAGCATCTTCATTCCTTCATTCTGAGCGCAGCTGTATACACTCACGCAGGAATAAACACTCATGCCGGAGTCTGGAGCGTCACATTGTTCATGCTTGTGCTCCCGAAAGCACGCTCAGAGTGGAAATAGAGTCTCACTGTAAACATTCCCTCGGCCTGTTTGACATTTGACCTTCGCGGACTCCATCTATTGGTCGTCCCGTCCTCAGCTGCATCAACAACGCAGTCATGGCTGCTGTGTTTGTGGGTGAGAACGAGTGGCCGGCGTGTGTGTACGTGCCTTTAAGTGTATAGCACACTTAAAGAGACAGTGAATGAATTAATGTGTGTAACATAATACAGTCTAGTGTTTTCCCTCAGTCTATGAAGTTGTTTTGTTTTATATCGTAACACCCTGACTAATGTCTAAATCTCATTTCATAGATTTTGGTCAAATTGTTGGATTTTATATGTATGAGTATGTATTGATACGCCTATTAATAATTATGTTTTTATAGTTATTTGTGTGTAATTCTACCAAAATTGTTTGACACTTGAAGGTCTCCAGGTGACCTGGAGGCTAACGCTCAGCTACTCAATCTAAAAAAATGGAATTTTGCTGACATAAACACCAGCTTGCATTGAATGGAATAGCATCGTGACTCTAGTTTAAACACTGTCTGTTTGGGCCAGATGTTTCTGCAATATTTAGCATCCATGAGCATGAGACAGTACTGTGCATGAGGTTAGTGACCTTGACCTTTGGACACAAATATCAAGGCCTGTTCATTTTCGTTTCCAAGCTTCTCCTTTGATATTCATTTTCTTGGCTTCTTGCATCTCTTCCCGTCTGTTTCCCTCCAGAGGAGTCTGAGTATCCTCCTGCCCTCTCCGTCGTGCCCTTGTGACTGTTCAGCCTGCAGCATTAGACTGCGTTTGTGCAGATGGCTGGGAACGAACACACACACACACACACACACACACGCTGCTCTGGATTAATGCAGCTGGCTGGATGTAGGTGCCCCAGTTACCTTTGTAAAACAGGGCAGCGGCAGTGGATTTGTGCATGCGTGTCTCAAGGCTGCTTGTTCACCGCACGTGCAGTAGGAGACGTGAGGAGACGTGTTACGCCTCGAGTGTGTCTGTGTGTGTCCAAAGAAGAAGCACGAGGATGAGTAACGCACCGTCAAACCGAAAACATAAACGCTTCTGCTCAAATGATCTGATGGTTAGTTTCTGGGTTTGGGATTAGGACAAGCAACAGGATTAGCATAAAAGGCCTACGCTGAGCATTACATGTACCTGCTGCTGTCAGCTGTGAAGTGACGAGGAGCTAAAAGAAATCCTGATTTATATAAAGCAACCTTTAAAATGGCTGCTACACATTCATAAAGGCTCAGCAAGTCATTACTTTCTATTTTTACTACTACTGTACTTACACACACCTCCCTGCTCATTGACTTATGTGAATTATGAAACAGTTGCGAGAGTAAACTTTTACAAGCTGGGTACAAGATGTTGTCATCAAAGGTTCAGGTAATTTCTGCAGGGCCTAAATCTGAATATGATCTAAATCTGAAGCAACACAAACATATAGAGCGACATAGGTTCCAGTCGGTTCATCAGCCGACGCGACGCCGTTTCATCCGACCGAACATCAAGGCCGAAGCGCGGCCCGAGAGCGGAAGACTCCAGTCAGAGCAGTGTCAGCCTCCTCTGTGCTGACTCCAAGCTGCCAGCTACATCAAAGTCTCAGCCCACACCCTTAGAAGTGCCAAGGAATCAAGTATCCACGAGAAAAAAGACCAAGACGAAGCCTTGAATATGTTTTTCCGCCAACCAGACAGACATAACAAAGTCGGTTCTTTGACACCACAATAAATCACTCCAGGCCTTGCTGCTGCTGCTCTGCAGCCTTTGAGGAATTATTTATGTTTCTAACCTAAAGCAGCATGTGCTACTGTACATAACCATCCACATTAAAAGCTAAAGGCACTGATGCCATGGAAGCCTGCTCTAAATGCCTCCTGGGTTCCTGGGTTAAATGATTGTCCACTTTGAAAGACAATGTTAATTACATATGTGTGATGAAATGAAAAGTAATCTGGGACATACTGTATATGGAGTATTTTTAAATAAGATATTTACTGTAGTTTTTCTGCCTTTAGAACAACATATTATTCCCCAGTAGAAACATTGCTCTTTTTTCTTAAAGCTGGATTTTATCTCTTACTTCAGGCTAAATTCAGTCTGAGGCCCAAAGTACTTCTGTCTCCATCCATCTGAGAAAAAAAAAATCTATTCCTGTGGACTTGTCTCTGACATGGCAGCAAACCTGAAGCAACTAAAAATGCCCACTCTCTAAGGAAAGCCTGCGTGACTCCAGTCTGACCCTGCTGCCTCCTCACTCCTCCTTCACTGCTGAGGAGAACACAACATCCAAGACGCTGGAGAAAAACAAACTCACTCCATCTGGAGGCAGCGTCTACGTGTGCGTGAGGCCTTCACTGGTCAGAGTCTGCATCGCATAAAAACATTCAAATGACAGAAAAGAAAAGACTCAACAACAGAAGGCGTCACTTTGCTTTGAGTTTTAGTGACGCCAACAAAATGACAGCGCTACTTTATCTGTTACTTTATTTGTATTTATTGGTCTTTCACCCAGGCAACACACTAAATCATATAGACAATATAATTAAAATATTATATTTTATTATAAATTAATTAAAAAACAAAAAACAATGACTCCTGCTATAAGTAAAACAGACTTACTTTACTTTTAGCAGCGTGTCAGATCCGGTAGAGATCCTGAAGTCCTGTGAGACAAACCTGCATTTGGGTTTATAAATAAACCTGCCAGGACTTGACTGTACTGAGGCTGAATAAAAAAAAAAGCAGCTACAATGTCAGAGTGTGTGAGTTTCTGATTTTTGGCACATATGTGAAAAAAGGGAAGGCTCTGCGTGTGCGTCTCTCAGGCTGAGTGTCAGTGGGAGACAGCTGGTTATGTGGGTGCGTGTCTCTCTCTGCGTCTTTGTGGAGCTTCAGCCTTCGACTTGAAGTTCTCCCAGTAGGCCGGGTCTTCCTCCGTCAGCGGTGAGGCCGCGGTGATGAGGTCATCAAAGGACAGCAGCGTAAAAGAAGGAGGCGGACGAGATGAAGAGGGAGGCTGAGGGGAAGAAGGACGATGCGTGAGCCTGACAACGCTGCAACTGTTGGTTTGTTTCGCTCGTAAAATGGCTCAAAATGAACAAATCGTGTGTAGAGGAGATGGACAGAACATGCTGAACATGTGCTCTTACTGAAGAACCAGGTGTGTCTGCTGGTCCCAGTGCCACAGCAACATGATGGTCAGCATCCAGCAAGCTCTCCTGCTCATCACAAATACACACATCAAACAAACAAATCATGTTTATAACACATTATAACATATAACATTATTTATATTTATTGACTTTTATTCTCATTTTTTTGCTTTGAATATATGAACAGGTCTTAAAATGCAACTATTAAACGTCAGCTTTTGGTTTTTTAATGTGTTCACGATTAAACTTTTACTCCAAATACCAATGGTGTGTCACACTAGCCTCTGATACTGGCATTATACACTTGGATATGAAAGACCAGCAGCTGATTGTGTATATGTGGGAGTAACAGGTGGTGGTGTATGTGTAGTGAGGGGATGGCTGCAAAATGGAACGGAGTACGGGACAAAGAGAAATATCACCAGGAGTGGTGTTTGAATTTAAACCACAGTGTTTGTGTGTGTGTGTATGTGTGTGTGTGTGTATGTAGAGGCTATGTGGGGGCGAATCGACAGGTCAACAGGAAGTAACAGGTCTCATAGCCGTGCCCTGTGATCGCCGGAGGCCCCGCTGCTCGTCTCAGTTCTGTGCTAACACTCAGACGGTTTATTTGGGTAGACAAATCAGAAAAGGCGATTCACTTCGCAGTTACCTCTCAAGGGCACCGCAGTCATTTACTGAATACAAATGATGCGCGTTGCTGCTCTAAAGGACACAGAGAGATGACCTGCTTCACTGATGCAGTCTGGAATTATTCCAGGCTACAGTGTGGAAAGTGTGGTATTTCAGTATTTCTAGCAGACCTACATTTTGTTTACTCTGGTTTACTTCTCAATTAAAGTGAATGTGCTCCACCACTTGTCAAAATAAAGGACAAAGATCTGCTTCTATTCAGCCTTTGTGCACCTACAAATTACACATTGTTTGTGGCTGTTACTTCACTTTGTCAAAAATCTATACGGGTCGAAACGAACACGCTGCACATTATCTGGGATCGATAGAAGTTAGTCGCTATTCCCTGGTGTAAAAATACAGGCGGTAAAACAGCATTAGGCCTCCACGACTCCACTGGGGATGGAGACAGAAAAGGACATGCACAGTAGCAGCCGGCTTTTCAAACCAGTGCTAACCTTTTAGCACTTACTTGTTAATCCTCTGCCACTGGGTTTAGAGGGAAGTGAGAGGAGGGAGCAGGAGGGAGGTAAAGAAATCCAAAGGATGGGATGAGGGGGGGGCGTGGAAAACGATGGATAGGTAAAGACCAAATAAAGTAGGAAATGAAGACGCGAGTCTTGTACATGATTCAAAAGCGAGTCCTGTGCATCTGTGGTTTAAGTGAGTCGGCTGTGTGAGCGAGTCTCTCCCCGCTGTGGTGTTGTATGTGACAAAGGAGTGTGGGCAACAGATGATTCTTCTGCTCTAACAGGGAGGTGCACTCCTCTAACCTCTTGTCATGATGTTAGGTGGCTGAAGGGCCACTTGAGAGGCCCTCTGTCACAACCTCTGCTGCGTATTCCTCTACTTGACCACCTGTGATTCAGTTCACAAACGCTTTCAACGGGGCAGCCGCTGGGAGCCGAGCATGACGGATCCCAGCCAAGGCATCTGATCTGCTGCCTGAATCTCTGCTCTTGATGTTATCGTGCCATAAGGTCGACTGACGAAATCTACTGATGCGTTTCAGTTTGATGCGTTGTCCGGTACATTGTTTGAAAATTAAAAACTGTGCTCAACTTGTCGTTTGACAGAACCTGTAGAAAAAGAGAGGACTCCTCTCTTTTAGGAAACCTGGGTAGTGAGCAGTTATTTTTGCCTCCACACCCGCCTTCAAACTGACTTACTTCAAAGAGCCAGTCCTCTTCTTCCTCATCTAGATGCATCTTGGTCTGCCGCAGCACCTGGCCCTGCATGAGCGGTTCAGTGGACAGGTGAAACTCCACCCTCTGCAGGTTAAAGCCCAGACCTGTGCCAATGGCTTTGATGAAGCTCTCTTTCAGGGCCTTGATGGGAAAAGAGAAAAGCTGCTTTATTACTGCAGACACATTAAAAAAAACTGTTTGTTATTTCTGACAAAGCTGAGGAGGACATCCTCTGTGTGTGTCTTTTGTGCGTGTTGTGTATTTTGGCTCTGCAGGACAAAACCGCAACAGATGGGAATCTATGCACACATGTAGAACAGTGTGTTTATACAAAAGAGGGACTTTGTGTGTGTGAATATGCGTTTTCAGCCAAAACCAGTCCTGCTCTGCAGCCAGTGAGCCACAATGAGAGTATTACAAGCCTAATCGCCATGGCAACCGCCGAGCTCTGCCATTAGTCAACAGTGTGGTGATGATATCAGAGCTTGACGTCTCTGTGCCACCCTCTAAATCTCACATCTTTACTTAGCACTACCGTTGCTCTTGATGTCCATCTGTGTGTGTGTGTGTGTATTTGTGCATCTACAAAGTAAATTAGACCAAAAGGGAAGCAACAGAAACAGATTAAAAGGAAGACAGGCTGAAGGAGGACAGAGTGTGAGGAGAAGAGGAAAGTAAAGAAAATGTTAAATTCACACATGTATATATAAATGTTTGTTATTTTCTCCCTGTTTGACCTTCTAACGCACACACCGCCCGTGAGGACCAGCAGCAAAGCAATGTGACAACAGGGTAGTATGGTTGTCATGGTTACCCAGTGGCGGTAGAACACCGCAAGCTGCTGATGCTCTGAGCCAGCCGATTGGATAACGCTCCACTCGTACGCCGTAAACTGACGAGTCATGATGCGGAAAAAGTCTGGCACAGATTTGCTACCTGGAAGGAGGAAAAGACGAAGTGTGAATGAGAAAAGACAAAGGAAGATGGAGGAGAGATGGAGGCACACATGTATGATGTGCTCCATTTTGAGACAGTTTCCTAGAAGTACCTCTCAACACACATGCGTCGTTATCGCTTTAGGAACTGTAGAACTAAAACTGAGCAAAAAGCCTTGAACTGCTTATGAAGGCCCAAATGTTTCCATAGATCATCAACCTTGTCCACACAAACCCCAAAATTTAAAGATTTGCACACAGGCAGATGCAGCCACACGCCTTTACTTAGATATGACAACAGTGACACCCTGTGGTGAAGCTGGGACTATACAAGGAATGATTCAGTTAGTCTGTAAGGGACATCAGGTAAAAAATCTGAACTTTGTTGTAAAGATCAGCCAATTACTTCCTGTATGTCACCAAACCTGTGATTGAGTGTTTTTGTTCCGCTAAAAATGCTGATTCACAGCATATTCATCTTTTACCTGGCATGGTGTTTTTCATGATATCCACTCCCACCTGCATCCCCTGCTCTGCAGCGAGCACAGCGTAGTCTCCCTGGTGTGAGATGTTGAAACTCCAGGCCCGGTCTGAACTGGCCTGTAGCAACCGACAGAAGGAGTGATCAGATACAAGGACATGTACATGTAGACAAAACCTTTTAGTTTACTACTTAGACAATAAACTGGACTGGGAAAAAGAACTCCTCAGCTGTGTAGAATAGGGCTCAGAGCAGGATGCACTTCCTGAGGAGGCTCAGGTCCTTTAACGTGTGCAGCTCCATGCTGAGGATGTTCTATGAGTCTGTGGTGGCCTGTGTTTTAGGCTGTGGTCTGTGGGGCGGCAGCATGAATGTAGCAGACAGTAACAGACTGGGCAAAGTGATCAGGAGGCTGGTTCTGTTCTGGGGGTGGAGCTGGACCCCCTACATGCTGTAGCTGAGAGGAGGATGCTGGTCCAACTCTTTTCTATCCTAGACAACACCTCCACCCCCCACACAGTGTGTGGCTGGACAGAGGAGCACCTTCGACCAGAGGCTGATCAGTATTAGGTTCTCCATAGAACGCCAGCGGAGATTATTATTATAAAAGCAATCATAAGTGTGCAAAGCTATTTCCCTCTGGGATTAATAAAGTTTTTTGAATCTTGAAAACCAGCATTACATGACAATATGTAGAAATAGTACAATAAGCTGATTTTCAGAATAGGTCTATACCCATCTCACGCAGCCTACATAATTCCGATTCTGAGTGTAAAGTTTGCTTGGCTTGGTTAAAAAACACCTGACCTTAGTAAAACGCAATGTAGGAGTTCTAACCTTCGGTGGTGATGCCAAGTAAGGCTTCCCTCTGGGAGTTCGCTCCAGCCTGACCTCAGACCAGGGGATCCCCATCCTCTCACAAACAAACCTTCTCAGCAACAGCCTGCCCGCCTGGTGGATGACAGAGGACGTATGTCACAGGTTAAGTTAAACTGAGCGTGCAATTATTAGTGTACGTAAGGAGATGGGGTGCATCAGACTCACCATGGCTGACTTAGCATCCTTAGCAAACTCAAACTCTCCGATCCTGTTTTTCTCCTCTTTCTGAACACAGCGTGAAGCGAACAACCATTCAGTTCTGTTCGGTGTCCACGAGCCACAGCGAAAAGCCCAACGAACAGAGCCCATTTCGTCGCCTCTGTCCCACCTCGTCATCTGGACTCAACTCCAGGCTGCTAACAAACTTTTAACTCAGCTAACCTTAGCATCGCTCATTAGCACGTAGCCTTTGTAAGATACCAAGAAGCTCTCGCGTTCACTTTTCCCTGAATTAAAGGCGGAGCACACAAATTAAGCTCATCTGCGAGAGATGTTAAGTTCACAACACACTTCAGTTTACATTTTGAATGTGACAGCTCTGCACATGCCCAAACGAATCCGTCGAGATACGATGTCGTCATAAGTGGGCGCGGTGGAGGACTGGCCAATGGGAGCAATGGAAACAGTGCGCCAATAACGATGCTTTCAAACGCTTTTAGGGATATCGTAAAACACGCCATTCTGAGTAATGGTTTCAAAGAAAAGTGTACTGAGAAGCCTCATTTAGCATCGATGTGACATTTGAGAGAAAAGGAAGATTACGAGGATGTTGACCTGTCTGAAAATAGAAGGGTGTCGAACATTAAACTCCACCAGTTGCTTTAAATCCCTAACAATCATTGCATTCCCTTAACTTTGAACTGAAAAAAATAGATAAATTCCATTATCCATTATAAAGTAACGAAATGCTTTTATTCCAGTGCGCAGTTTGCCATTTAAAACGGTTTTGACTCAAAGCGTTTGCACCCAAAGCGATCGAACAATTCGAATCCTAGAGTGTTACAGATTTCCGAGGTAACATTTAAACGCAGCATTACAATTACGTTTCTACAATGTTGTATTCATTGCGGTAAATTCTTGTACACGAGGTAAGCTGTTCTTACAACATATGACAGATAGCGTATTACTATAGGTGATGTGATAATATGTGATATGTAATACAAAAGATACCACTACATTTATAGTGCGTTTGTATTGAAGATATATCGCAAATATTCCCTAGGATGGATGCAGATGGCATAACCTAAAAGTATAGGTTGTTTACAATACACTAGGTAATTTATCCAAGTTGCAAAAATGTATGTGCATCTGCAGTTTTTCCCGACAAATCTATCAATCATGCATATATATACATTTTGGAAAATAAGCATGTTATTTGCATCTTAAAATATGCTGCAGTTTGTTGATGCACAAACCTCAAACGTTAGAACTATTTCCAAAATGCAATACAGCCTAAAACTGATTTTTCAAATCTATAACTTCTAAATTCTGTTCTGTTTCTTTCAATGAACCTTTCAGTTGCTGTTTATTGCTGAAAATGCCAAATGCTGCATTTTAGCAAAGTGGGTGTTTCTGCACAGAATTGACGTGAGGCTTCATGTTTGTGTGATGATGCAGAGCTCCCCATCAAGAGTAACAGCTGGAGTCCACCTTCCAAGTGTGAAACTTCACAGCAGCAAGCGGGGAATCTCCTTACACTGCTTGACGTCGCTTGTGTCTCAGTCCCCCTCTGATCTGTTCTACTCCACTTGCCCTCTTTTCTCAGTTATCGCTCCTTCTATCAGTCTTTCTGTCTGTGTTTCTGGGGTTCCCGTCCCTTTCTTCCCGCCAAGCTGGATTTCCGGCAGGTGAAGCATTTAAAGAGGAAGAGGAAGAGCAACTACAGTGTGAGAGAGACACAGATTCTCATCAGGGAGATTCACAAGAGGAAGGACGTGTTGTTCTCCAGGCAGCAGGTGTGGATCTCATTCTTCCAATGTCAGTGAAGCATATAGTGAGTGAGAGAGAAGCTAAGATGGACTGACTAGATAAATAAAGCAGTAACCAGTTAGTTAACTCGCAGACGTCACTCTGTCCAGTTAGCAATATTTTCCTTCTAATACTTTGAAACTTCAAAATGAAATGTGTGAAGAGGTTTTTAGTTTTTTAGCATATTACTTAGGTTACTTAGTGTGCCCATTATTTCCACTGTCCACCAGAGAGCACTGATGCAGTTCCTTAGCTTCAATGTGTGCTGCATATTCCTTTCCATGAGCACAGATTAAATGTTTCGCGTATTTAAAAACATTATTATGTCATATATATCTTTAATAGACCCTTTATTTAGAACTCACAGATGTGATTGCGGGAAAATTGGCCATTATTTTGAGAGGCTCCTTCATTTACACAGCGCTTTGTCCTTTCAAACACTCCCTTATTTGATGCACTACTGTAACTGTTGGCTCCTGTTCTTTTGCTTGTGTATAAATAGACCACAGCCATTAATGAGCTGAAGAGACAGGCATGGGAGGAAGTGGCACGAGGTGTCAATTCACTGGGGGAAGGCGAGCTGCGCACGGCTGCAGAGGTGTGTTTAAATGACGTTTTCAATGAACCGTCTTGGATGCGAGGCTCCACGGTGTCTCCTACCTGCTGCTTCCAACGCCTTTCCCCCTGTAGGTGAAGCGTCGTTACCTGGACTGGCGCGCGCTGATGAAGAGGAAGCAGCTTCAGGCTGAGCTCTCGCTCTCCTCCTCTTCATCGTCCTCTTTGGCCCTGAAGGCCGAGTATGATCGGTCCCCCCCCGAGCACGAGGCGGCCTGTCTGGAGTCGGGCTGCGACCAGCTGCTCGACCTCTCGGTGCTGCCGAAGGACTATCACTGTGACTGGCCGGAGCTGGCGGCTCTGGGCGAGCTGAGCGCTCAGGCCGCGGCGGCGCCGCCGGGCGTGAAGATGGAAGAGCACGCCAGTGAATACAGAGTAAGGAACCGAAGCTCCTCACTGCACAGCTTGTGGAAGTCTGACTCAACCTTAGAGCTTATACTGTAAAACAAATTTACATGTTAATGAGGATACAGTTATTTTCCAGAGCACCTTCATGCTTTTTGAATAGAAAACACGTTAAAGACACTTGTGTTATGGAAATACAGCATACTGACGTGCTAATGGTGTAATTAGCTTAATTAATGTCCTCATCAGTAGAGGTAGTTATGTTTAATGTATCACATGCAGCACAGCTAAAGTGACTCTTGTCTTTTGACTGAGCTCACTTAGATTCACAAGGTACAGATTTAGCTAAATTAAGGACCTAACACTGTAATTAATTGGCATCAAGTTTAAGCCTTTTGATGTTGCTCTCAGGTAAAATCTAAATCTGTTTACCTTCATTTTAGAATGAATGACTTCCCCCTGGTTGACCGAAACACTAAAAACACAACATTTCCTCCTTGCATCTTACGTTTGATCATATTTTTAGACTTTGGGAAGTTCTTGCCATGAAGCACCCTGTTTTTACTCTCTCTTCAGCTGGATGCTCATGGTGATATGGGAGATGGAGAGGGAGACTTAGACGACGATGACATCCCTTCCATCCTCAGCGATATCGAGTCACAGGGTGACGGCCATCTTGGACATGTTTACTCCCACAGTGACTTGGGCATGACCGGCTCCTCCAAGGCGCCGACCTGCACCTCCAGCAGGGAGCTTCCTCTGGCCAGTGGCCTGATGGGAATGGCATCTCACTGTCTGGGTGGACTCGGCGGTCAGGAGAACGTGGGAGCGGGGCTTCTGCTAGCCGTCGAGAAGCAGCGGCTGGACCTGGAAAGGCAGCGTCTGGCCGTGGAAACGGAGCGCCTGGCGCTGGAGAAGGAGCGGCTGGCCCTGGAGAAGGAGCGGCTGCGCCAGATGGAGGTCGAGAGGGAGAGGCTGCAGCTGGAAAGAGAGCGGTTGCAAGTGGAACGGGAGCGGCTGCGGTTCCTGCTCCTCAACCAGCCAGAGCACGCGGACCTGCCGCCGCAGCAGGGCCCTCTGGCGCCCAACGCGTCCTGCTTGTCCTCACACGAGGCACAGAGGGAGAGGGACCAGGAGGGTAAAGGGTGGATGACGGCGGTGGATCTAGAGGCGGAAAGGATCAAACTGGAGAAGGAGCGAGTGCAGCTGGAGAAGGAGAGGCTGCAGTTCTTCAAATTTGAGGCCGGGAGACTGCAGATTGAGAGAGAACGCCTGCAAGTGGAGAAAGAGAGAATGCAGCTGCAAAAAGACCATCCGAGTCACTGAGAACCAAGAGGATAAACGAGGAGGTTAAAACAGTGGGCAAAGAGAAGTGAATGAGACTTTTAATAATAAAATGGTTGATGCAGCAGCTACATTTTTGCAGCAAAGGGCGCGAGGCACTGAAACCCTTATTTCTGATGGGAAGTTGGTCAGTAATATGAACCTAGTGCCTTATGATCCTCTTCATTAAGTGCCATGGTGCACCCAGCAGGTTAGCACCGAACACATGTGATGTGAGCAGATGTTTATGCAATGCATCATCTCATGTCGTTGTCATTTATGTCCCAGGAAGTTTGTGCTTAGGCAGCAACACCCCAGCGAGGCCTCCTTTCACCCAGAGCTACTTTTTTCCAAGGGTTACTTGTATGTTGTTGTTGTTACCTGTATGTTGTTGTCTGCAGCATGTTTCATCACAACGACTGAAAGCCTCTTGCTCATAGGTCACAGATCGGCATCATTAAAAGGTCTGAGTTCCAGTCCTGAGGAGTCTAATACCTTAAAAGCCCAGCTGACATTAGAACAGGCTCCTCAGCTCCCAGGTGGTTTCAGATTTGAGCACAGCAGATTTTAAAGTATATTTTTCTTTGAAAGCAGAGATTCTTTTAAACTTTGATTTAGGGGAATATCTCATATAATACAGTATGAGTGGAGCTAAGGATGTACAGTAAGTTGCCTTGATTCTTCTGAAATTAGTGGCTCACACTAGTACATAGCACTTAAAGTTAAAAACCTGTAAAATATCATCGATTATGTGATTTTAAACTGTCTGAGGTTACAACTAATGATTATTTGGGTTGGTTTAAATGTATTTTTTTTATCTGAGTTCTAAATATCAGAAGGTGTAAACACAAATGGAAGATACTTTAGATTTACATTCATAGGTTTTGTAAATGTATTCACGTTTTAGTCACATTCAGTTATTAAAATGTCTTTTTCTGTCAGAAAATTATATTTGTCTAAATTCAATCTTGTAGCACAGTTCTGTGTGTACACAGCCTCTGTTGTTTAAGTAACATATAGTAAATAGAGCCTAGCAACAACCATGGTGGAGGAGGAGGAGGAGGAGGATGAAGAGTTGAGTGTGTTTGTGGAAGTTTCCTATCTGATCACAAGAGACCCATTAAAGTAAAGGTGAGAGTAGAGGAGAGGATTTTGATGGTAGAGGAGCTGTGGAAGCCAGCTTAGGACTTAAAACAAATTTTCCCAAGAGAGGGATGCAAAAACAGATAAAAGAGGAACGATAGGAGAGAGGAAGACGAAGTAGCAGAAAAAAGAAGCAGCTGAACAGAGAAACGCAATGCAGAGATGACAAATAGGAAAGTAGACTGAGAGAGGAAAATGAAATGAACCAATATAAACATGAAGGTGTGTTTACTTTGATAAAAAACAGTTCAGTGTGTGTGTGTGTGTGTGTGTGTGTGTGTGTGTGTGTGTGTGTGTGTGTTGGAGGGGCAATGGAAAATACTTGTCAGTGATAGCTCTGGGCTAAATGTGTTAAGTTCCAAATGGATTGAAAACAGCAAAGAGGACACAATCTGTGCAGGGAGCTTTTACCCCTTTAGCTGTTTTTCTAAAAAATATTCAACTTCTAAATGCTTGGATTTAATACATTTCCTTCAGAATAGCTGTTCAGTCATGTTTGAGTCCACATGAACAATGAAAATATCAGACTATGCTGACAAATATCTATTAGACTACAATCAGTTATTTGGTCTGGTGTGTCAACAACTCGCCTACGATAATGGATGGGCTGTAATGGGAATAGAAATGTATTCTACAAAAACAGATCATTAATATTCACACACATCCGAGTACAGCAGGCCACATAAATAAATAAATAACCACACCAAGAGAGCAGGTTCAGCATTGATGTTTTACTAGAAAAGGATACCAAATGGAAAGAAAGAACTCAAGAAACAGAATGTTCAAGCCAGTGTGTCGACAGCTTTCTCCCGTCTACGCGTGAACTCATATGAGCTGGAGGGGGCGGGGGAATGAACACAACAGTATCATGTGCAGTGTAACTGCCCGGTGGCCGGTCAGGTGTTAGCATAATGAGGGTTAACTGTCTCTTTACAAATGAATCCACTGTGGAAAGACACTATTACCACCACTCGATGGCTCTAGTACTTCTGGCTGCATCACTTCCCTCTAGGCTGACGTTAAAATGGTCATAAACGGCCTCATGTTTTCATCTTCAACCATAATGAGAATTGTTTCATCATATTATTCTGTAATGGTCTGTCCGTCAGTTGACCTCCACCTGAACACTGTACATTTAATGTACCGATGCATAATGAATGATCGTGTAATGAAGCCCAGATGTAGCTTAGATCTTTAGTGTTTTATGTGCAACGTCAAAGGCTCACACATTTTTTTGTTGTTGGAGTTTTCGAAACAGCGGAGGAAACGCGGATTTTTAATGTTCTCAACAGTGCGTTTCTTGTTGTTGTTGAGGCGCAACAATCGGAGAGGAGGGGCATAAAAGTAGAGATAGAAAAAACAGTACATTTGATAAAAACTATATTTCATGTCCACGTACTGTATTAGAGCCTATTGTGACACTATATGCCCCCATGCTAAAACTGTATTAGAACAAAGAGGTTATGGCCATAAATATTTCAAGATTATATATTTTATTGTTTACTTGTTCCTCAAATGTTAATGTGATAGACAGAATTCAGACCCCCTTCACTCATTAAATAAATCAATTTGTCAATTTAGCTTGTGAATAAAAAATCAATCTGTGAAAAACGGGTGTGTTTATTTGTAAAAGAAAGATTTAAATTGTTATTTAGAACGAGCTACAAAAAAATGTAATGTGCAGAAATAAGTGATTACCGCCTCCGATCCTCAAGTGTGGTAATATAGCGTCTACTATACAGTTGTACCACACTAGAAGTTTCTGATTGTTTCTGCTCAGCCTGATGGATCCAATCATGTCCCAAAATGTATAAATGACCTTCAGTCTGACCCGTGGATTTCAATCTGTAGCTCGCTCACATCCGGTGATTTGACAAATGGCAAAAAGCAGCGAGGCGCTTTGAAACACAACACAGACGCCGCCGCGCTCCTGGAAATGTCAGACAGCATTGTTTACCCACGGTCCGCGATCGCAGCGGCCCATCGGCTCTGGGGACGCGCACGGACCCGCTGCCATTGTGTCGCCGCCGGTGTTGAGCGCATGCGTCGACACGCTGCTTCCGGAGGCCTCGGCAGCTCGTCGACGGGGGGTGGATTCAACAGAGGGGACTTTGAGACGAGGAGGAGCCGTGGGGACCGAACGTGGAGACAGAAAAGCGAAAGGAACGCCTCCGTCGCGGTGCCGTGTGCGCGCGTGCGCGTGTGCACGTTTACGCGTGTCCGTGTGGATTCGATGGACATTCAGTGTTGAGCACGGATCAGATTCCCAAGTTGGCCAGAAACCGCCACATAACAGAGTGAATGCCATGGCCTCTGACAATCAGTGATCAATGTTTTCTATAGCTCTCTATAGACGTATATATATATATATATATATATTATTTGTATTATATATAATATGTAGATTTATAAAAAAAGATTTGTTCTTAATTACAAGTAGTGGTAGTTTATCTTTTCTTTCCATTATTGCAATGAATTGTTATCTAAGATGATTAAAAAAGACAGGTGAGTTCTGTTTTGCTACGCGGTTATTTACAACAGTTTTAAAAAGCGAGCTTTCTGGTTCCGGTCCGTTCTCCGGCCGCTGGAGGAGGCTGAGGATCTCAAATGAGCACAAAACCACTCGCCCGGGTCCATGCGTGAATTGGATCTAATCTGTGGGTCTTTGTAGTGGTAAGAAGCCCCCCACCCCCACCCACCCTTTTTAGACCAACGTGTTTAGTTCTCTTCAAGCAAAGCTAATTTGGATTTTTAATTTTCCTTCCACCGCCCAGTCGTGAGGACTCAACTTTACTGCGTGACGCAAATCCCTCAGAATCCAAGGTTTTTTATCTGCGATGTGCTTGGGAAGCAGTTAGTGTTCGCCATCTGAGACCGACCCAGGTTGTGTTTGCGTCCCTTCATCACTGTATATACAGCTTCAAACCCACCTGGCCCTGGCAAAGCGGTCACGCCCTGCTATTTTAGCATTTTTACTGTCGTGATGATGCTGTTGATGATGCACTTCGTTAACTACTGCGGTTTTTGAATTTTCATTTACAACCCCCCACCCCCCACCCCCACCCCTCCCCCGCGTGACGTCACACCGGCCGCTCGGTTCATCGGATTCTCCCGCTGGTTTGAGGTGAAGGACTCTTATTATTATGCGTAATAAACAAAGCGTTTTTCATTCAGTTTGTACAGTCCACGGCAAAGCGGCGAGTTCACAGTCCACTCGAGCGTACAGTTTTCCCGGTCGTCTAAGAGCAATGTAATACCTGACACTCAGTCTTTGCAGGCGACGTGAGACGATGGCGACCGTGATGATGATGAAAACAAGGTTTCTACTGTGGTTGTCGTAAGGCGTTGTCGAGGGGTGCGGCTCATCGGCTGCCGCTGTCCAGCCTTCAGCTGTGATCCTCATCATCATCATCATCATAATCAGTGTTGCTGTAGTGTTCACAGCTCATGTCCAATGGGTCTGTGCTGGATGTCCCGTCGTCTGTTGGCATCATGTTATGATGATGTTCTCCCAGAAAACAAAAAAATTAAATTGCTGCAGGCAAGTGTGATAGTCAGAGATGTCTGTTGTTGTTCCTCCATGGTTTCCTCCATAGCTGTATTTCACTTGTCTCTTGAAATGACTGTAAGTCAGTGGCAGCAGGAAGGTGAGATGATGATGCAGTGTTCAAGTGTCTACAACTGTGTTCAGTGTCTGTATCGGAGAGTCTCTGTAGCTACTGTATATGCGTGTGGGCGTATGACTGATATGTGGTTGACTGTATGTAGACGGTGTGTGAGTGTGTGCGTGCGTGCGTGCGTGTGTGTGCGTTTGGTGTGATGTTAAGGCACGCCAGGTGTTTTTTGGTTTTCAGGGCAGTCCGGAGGAGACCACTGCAAGGCCGGGGTGTCGGAGAGATGCGTGGCCAGCATGCACGGCTTTGGGGCAGTCTGGCGTCAGGACACGGCCGTTCTCCCCCACACTTCCTGTGATGGACAGACGGGCCTTGTTCCGCATGGCTTCGGAAAACGACAACTGCACGGGGAGGGATGAGAAAAGAGAAGGGAGAAGGGAGAGGGTTTGAAAACGCGGCCGTCACATGCAACAGCTCGCGGCCATACTGTACCAACACATGCACTGTCAGCACATACGTGCACGTGTACACGCAGCGGACTCTGTGCTAACGAGCAGAAAGGCCGGAGAGTGCAGTCACACACACACTTAAAGTCACTTAACTAGTCTACATTCTAGTCTGCATGTTGTGTTTTGGAAGTAGACTAATGATAATCCACAAATCCACGGTGAAATGAATTTCACAATTAAGCAAACAACAACAAACACTTGTCAAAAGTGAGAATTTGTTGCCTTTAAATAATTGCAAATGAAATGCGGTCTATTTTCTAACAGTAGCTGAAAGGATCATCAGCAGATTAATCAGTTTCAAGCTAAGTCACACAGACTCATAAGTAGCTTGTGTGTTAAAAACTACTTTGATCATAATTAATATTAATAAAGGCGTCTGAGGATGAAGTAAACAAAAACACACAAATCCCACTTTTTTGATGGCTGAGAGTCACTTCCTTCCTCCTCTGTCTACGTTCATCTGTTCTTCATGAAACTCACCTAAGCTGTTTTGATTTCACAGCCTCACAAACAGCCTGCGTGCGAATGCACCTCCAACACATTCCGGTTCACGTAGCTCTGACACAGAAGCAGGCACTAATCAGCGGACGCACAAGGCGGACGACAGGATTCACGCTGCAGACATCTGCATTCCATACGTGGCCGTGGGCTCCGTCGTCTGACAGATTCAGGTGAGGATGTGGAAGGTGAGGACGGAGGGGAAGCGGGAAGGAGTGGTTGTGCTTTCACGGTTCTCAGGTTTATAGAGAGGGCGTGACCGACTCTACCGCTCGGAGCGGGGCCACACTTCACATAGACGCTTCCCCCGGTGCCTCGCTGCCCGCAGCATGAAAACCTCAACTCCTCCACTCACGTGTGTTTTCAGCCAACAGGAGCCACAGCACCAGGTTACAATGATGGTACTTCATGTGTTGTTGCATCCTGGGCATTAATGGAGGATGTCAATAAATCTATAATCTTAAATTACTTCAGCAAAATCCATGCAATCATTCAATTATTATTATTGTGAATGAACATAAAACATAAGATGTTTTACCAGTAACATCATTAATAAGCCTTTCTATATAAAGTGTTTGCTTCAGTTCAGTAATTGAGTTCGGGGGTGTTTTGACGTTTTGAATAAGCTTTGAGGAATTTGAAGCGCTTGTCTACAGCAGGGACACAAAACTCCAGCTCACGGATGACAAACGAATAAAGTTACAGTAAGAACTGGTTCACTGTGAACTGGCACTTAGGCCCAGATCTGCGTCTGTTTCCAACTGCTTCATGCGTTTCTGGCGCTTGAGCGACGCATTCAAAATTATCATTCTGCTTATGCAAGTTATGGCGCACGTCTACCGCCATAAAAATATCTTAGAGTGTTTTTCTTGCGGACACATCCATCACATTATGTGTGAAAAAGTGTTAGCCAGACCTCGAATTCGCAATAATTGGTGTCCACACGTCGGCTAATTAATTTGTAGCTAGAAGCAGTAGCACAATTTAATGAGGAGCACTAAACTACACAGGACAGAGACAGACCAAACTCTATGAAGTTTGTAAAACATAACAACATTTAAATATGACTATAAATAATAAACATGAAAACCTCTGGCAGTGCATGAAAAAACTAATATTATTTAGTTAATTCATACAATAACTAATGTGTATTAACAAAATTTGTTTTAGTTTTATTTTATCCTGTATAAAATTATCATAGGCTGGAGTTTTGCATCCGTGCGTCATCAGTATTTTAATGAATAGCTAAAATTACGCAATGCAGGTGCCTGGTCCAAAAGCATCACCATCACTTTCATCAACATGACCATGACCATCATCATCATCATCATCACCATCCGCAGCCAAGGACGATGGAACCAAATCTGTCGTGGCACAAATCTAAACCCAGACTGGCAGCATGGGGTGAGGTGCTGAAATGAATGGGAACAAAGCCGGAACAAAACAGAACTAATAAATGTTCGCGTCATGAAGTAGTTAAACGAATGGCTGGAAGAAGCGCTCACGAAACAGACAAACAAACAAACGAACAAACAAAAAAAAAAGCTACATTGGTTCCACAATGCTTGACCACGTCAAGAACAACACAGTGGCGCGGGGCTGCTGCATCGCCATTACAGTAATCTACAGCAGCACCACCATCAACATCAGCATCACCATCACCCCACCTACACGTGAGCCTCTAACTCCTACCCCTATATCTTGACCCCCTCGGAGCCGTACACGTTGTACCCCTCCCTATAAGTGGCTAGGTTCTGGGTGCTGGGGGAGGGGCTGGGGCAGTGGGGGGGGCTAAGGTCCACCTTCATGCGCTTGGCTTCAGCCCGGGACTTGTAGCAGAACTCGACCAGGGCCACCAGCATGGCCAGGCCCAGGCCGCCCACCAGGATGTAGAAGACGCCGGCCACGTTGGACAGGCTCAGAGCCTGGGACGACTTGTCCTGGAGAGACGGAGTGTGTGTGTGTGTGTGTGTGTGTGTGTGGGGGGGGGGGGGGGGGGGGGGGGGGGGGGTAGAAGCAGAGAGCAGAGGAAAGGAAGCGTTAGAGAGCAAGAGGTGGAGAAACAAGCTGTTCGCACACAGAGCTACTCTGCTACTGGCCACTTCTACAGCTACGGCCGTCTCTACCGTACGACATCAATCCGTACACGTGCGTACGTGAGTGAATCACACGGCAGCTGTGATCTGCGTGCTAACGAGGCTTCAGGGCAGCATTTTACTAAACATCTGGCGCCACTGCTCTGCTGCTTCCTGGGGACACGGAGCCTCTTTTACCTCGGCAACGAGGTCTGCGCTCTCACACAGTCTAAGAGCGTGTGCTACAGAATATGGAGACTCAGGTTCTCATCAGTTTTTTACATAGGCAGCCAGTTAGAACATACATTTACTATGCTTTTGAGACAGTATGAACTGAATGCTGGCCCTCATTTAACATAAGAACGACGTAAAACATTATTTAAAAAGTCCACCTGTGAAATAAACACACAAGTCATGCTAGTGCAAATCTAAACCCTGAGCTAAAGGAACGAGATGTACATTTATTTAGCTTGAGAAATAACAGTCATTTGAACCATTAGGATGGAAGTGTGAACAGCGCTGTGGTGTATGTGCTGGATCTACTGTGGAGCACGCTGGATGTGTATCACAGACTAAATGAGCATGCTGCTATGACAACAGGCGCGGTAATCGCCAGCGCGTGCTGGATAAGGTTCTGTGGGCCGCGGCAGCGTGGGACTGACCTTACTTCCAGAGTCCTTGGGTCCACACTCTCCCTTGTCATACCACCATTTGTTTTTCAGTTTGTCTAAGGTGCCTGCTTCGCTCAGTTTCAAAACTGCAAGGTTTATTTGGGTTCTTCGCATGTAAAAATAACATAAATAACATCATAGGTCATGTTATTTTATGTTATTGGCGTACGTCACATTTGCATTGCACAGCTCAGTCAAACAGAGACATCCTTGTTGAAATGGAGCGACCTAGCGCGCGTCCCACTGAGTACATGTGTGTAGGCTCGTCGAGGAGGGGCCCGGGGGGAGCGAGGAGCTACGTGGAGCTACAGACATATGAGTGGGACCCGGCTTTGTCGCTGCGGGTAACGCACCCATGCTGCCCCGGCGGGTCCGACGCGGGACAGGAGGCGAGCACCGTCAGGCCAGGAGCCGGCGGAGCACAGCTGCAGCAGCAGCTGGGGGGCATTCATGTCAGCACAGCGAGCTGCTTCATCCCAAAAGATTTAAACGAATGGAAGCAGATAAGCAGCTAAATAAGTCCCACCAAAACAATTATTAATTAACAATTATTTAACCTCCCCTCTGATGAAAAGTTAAACAATCTGAGCTGGGTGTGAAGCTCCCTTCTCTGGCCACTAGGGGGCGCCTGTTCCTGTCTTGACGGTAATTGCTCTCTCGTCTCTTTCCATCCGTCACAGAATCCTCCTTCTGTTGCCTTTCACTCCGTCGCCACATTAGTGCCAAATACATTTAGCTGTTATTATGAGGTGTGCCTGATTTATCCTGGCAGCCCCTCACAAACAAAAAAAATGATATTTCAAAATAGCCTTGAATTTATATGAAATATTCAGACATATAAAATTAATTAAGAATCATTTAAGATTTAATTTTGTTTTGCCAATTTAATACCTCTTAAAATTCTATTGATTGTTTATATTAGAAAATCACCGTGACAAGCTCAAATGCTGTATCTTTGTCACTTTGTCTGCACCTTTCATGTAAAAAGGAGCACACTCCTGACAACAGATGCAGCTTCGGGCCTATTTTTGAAGCTGTGACTCGGGAGGTTTCAGGGCGTCACTTCAGCTTCTCAACTCTTTTGCCGGGGCAGATGCCTGCGTTACGCTCCCAGGCCGGGGGCCGGGGGCCGTCGCCGGCTGCCCAGCCGGGGAGCGGCCCCCGGCCCCCGGTGGTGGGGGTGGGCAGTCAGAGAGGGCTAACCTTGGAATCCCCTCCCCCGCTGCCACATTCTCCTTTGTCATACCACCACTTGTTTTTCAATTTGTCCAAGAGGCCCTGCTCGTTGAGCTTTAGCACGGCCAGGTTGACCGCATTTCTTTGAGTAAAAAAAAAAAGGGAGGGGGGGGCACATAAGATAGTTTGATCAGAGCAGAGGATAGAGGGACAGACAGACAGAGAGACTGACGGACGGACGGACGGACAGGATGCACGTGGATCACATCCAGGAGGACGAAGGGAGGGGGGGATGAGGAGGAGAGGGGACAGAGTGGGAGGAAGATGGTGGGAAAGGTGGTTAAAGGCTCCGCCCCCCAGAGAACACTCTCTCAGTCTCTGACTCTATCTTCCCTTCGTTGCTCCCATGCATCTAACAGACAGCACTCCAGACTCGGCGTCAGACTGCGGGTTCGAGGCGCGTTAACCAGAGCTCCTGCTGCTCCCTGGCCTCCTAACAGTCTGTCAGCGTGTGCTTCTTGCATGTGTGGCTCCCGACCTTCAGACCAGACCAGATCCCCGTCACAGGTCTGACCATCAGGCGGCCGTGCAGCGTGCACACATGTACTGTGTTCAGCCACAAGCACTTCAATTAGCCGCCTCGGACTTTTACTGGTACTGCTCCCTGTACTTCCTCTCGCCTCAGGCCGAGCCTCCGCAGACCTTTGTAAAGCAGCTGACAGCACTGCCTTTAGAAGATACACAATTTAACAGCAAGGTTACAGCAAACAGCTGTACCGTACTAATGACGACTCATTTTTAATTCACTCCATTGTCACTATTCCTGCAAAAGTCTCATCACCTCATTACGTGGCCTGTTCCCTCCCTTATGTCTACAACTGTGTGTAAAAACACATCAGCAGGAGTTGAATTATTAAGTCAATTTATTCCCAACATGCCCTTTATGATTCATTTAGTCTCTCCTCAGCTTTGGGGCATCTCTGCTTTTTCCCACTACCTGCGAGGGACGTGTCAGACGCTGTAATCAGCCAGGCTAATTGTAAAAAAGGGCAGTGCAGTTGCTCCCTCCGCCCGAACACCGGCCTATCTCAAAGTCACATCTCGTGTGTGTTTGTGTGTGTGTGTGTGTGTGTGTGTGTGTGCATGTGTGTGTGTGTGTGTGTGTGTGTGTGTGTGTGTGTGTGTGTGTGTGCATGTGTGTGTGCTGAACTGCAGGTACATGTACGGTACCAGCTGGCTTTGACCGAGAGCATGTCAGTTCACGGATTCAGAGAGAGAGAGAGGCTGTTCTCTGGGGCGAGCTCGTCTATTAGCCACCACTAACCTGGTCAACACAAGAAGTGGGGATGAAAACACAGTCAGCAAACATCAGTTCAAACAGCTGAGAGTCATAATAATCACACAGTCGCATCAATAATCATAACAAAAGATATGCATCAGAAAGCAAAGGTTTCAGTCATTTTCATATCTATCACACTAGTGATGAGAGGAGAGACAGGCTCGTCCCTGCACGCGTCCAGCCACGTGTGCCTCTGGGTGTCAGGTGCTGGTTTGGATGGAATGTGTTCAGACGGGGGCTTAGAGAGGAAGTGTAAGCATCCACCCGCCCCCATGAACGAATTAAATAAAGAATGAAAGTGCAGCAACTGGGGTTTTGAAGGACTTGTTTGCGCCAAAGTAAAGGGGAAAGTTATAGAGACAGGACGCGAGGCTGCTTGTGGTTTGACTTTCATGAATCCTGAAATGCTGACGGGGAGAAACGGAGGAAGGGATGAGAGAGAGCGAGCGGTCCGGCTTTAGCGCATTTACTCAATTATTTCCCCTCAGCCGGCGCTCGTCACATTCAAAAAGACGGAGTCTCCGCGTTCCTGTCACAGCCAGGCTTGAAAATGAATGATCTGCGTTGCCGGCGCGCCTCGGCGGGGCCGCCACCGCAGGCGCAAGCTAACGAGGCAGACAAACAGGCGTCTGCGGGGGAATGGAGGACAACGCTTCGCTCGTGTCTCGCTCGGTTCCTCCGGCTTTTGTCCAATAAAGTCCACACGCTGACCGTCGTGCGCCGATGGGATTTAATTTGGCGCTGTTCAATTACCGACCAATTCAGGTGGATGAAAGGTGGACGTACAGCAGCAGCTGTGCTTTCGCTCGTGTCTCAGCATTGTTGCGTGTATGTGTTTGCGTCGTAGCCCCCCCCCCCCCCATGGCCGAGCCCCTCTACTTTTCTCTCTCGCCCCCCGTGTGTCTATAAATTCCCCCTTTCGCGGCCGTGGACGTGGCGGCAGCAGCCTGAGACTCTGCCCCTCCTCGCGGCCACATTCAGCTGATAAATCTCTCCTATAATAATCATAGTCATTATCATCACCGCCGTCTCTGAGGATGAAAGAGACAAAGAAGGGACGAGACGGCGGACGAATGGACGGAGTTACCTGAAAGGTGGCCCTGTGGAGAGACGGGGTGATTGAAGAGACAGCAGAGGGGGGAGTGAACATAAAGGGAAGCCGGTCGACACTGACACGGAGATGGAGATGGAGCTAACAGGCCCTGAACTAACGGAGAGATGGAAGAAGAGTGCGGGGGAAAGTAAAGCAAAGACAGAAGGAGGAAGAAGGAATGACACCGTGAATCCTGTATCTACTAAACACACAGTCTACGGACTGTGACTGCTGCAGGGTGACGTTCAGGTATAAACAATGGAGTTTCACACTTTCTACTTATGCGTAATTTTACATAAAGGCCAATGTCACTATATTTTGTGGCCGAGACATCGTCACCTGACAGCAGCGACGGCCCGGTTCAGGTCTAGTATTAAAGACACAGCAGGGTAGGTGGAATATCGCAGCAATAGTACAGTACCAGCCGTGTTACTGTTTCCTATTGTCACACTATTCCACCCACCTTAACTGTGAGCCTTTCGGTGTAGCAATGCCGTATCCTTTGGAGTCCAGGTTCCCGCCGACTTTCATGGTGTCGCAGGGCTTGCGCTGCTCCGTGTACTCGTTCATGGTGGACTCCAGCAGGAAGGCGTACTTCCCCTTGGACTTGCGGACCCGCGCCACCCCCTCGGCGGTGGTCTTGGTGAAGACGGTGGGCTCGGCCGACTTCATGTAGGACCACATCTTCTCGTACACGGCGATTTTGGACCTCTGCGATGGGAGTCGGCAAAGAGGAGAGGGGCAGGTGTTACTGTAATTAGCGATGAGGGCGGATTTCCTCTTTTAGATGGGGATGTTCATTGTCCAATGGGGAAAAAAACGTGCTGCTTGGCGAGGCTCATTTAAACTAAATTCACCTGGGGATAAAAATGAAAGAAACAAAGCTACATCACTCCTAATTATTTAATTACTGCCAGGTTTAGCATAAGGAAGAACAGCATGGGCGGATCGCATTCAAGTGATGAAACAGAATCCTGTCAAGATGTTACTTCTAAGACGAAAAAATCATACTCATTCATTCATCCAAAGAAAAGCAAACTATGAATTTATTCAATGAGGGCAATTAGCTGGAGCTCCGCAGGCCACAGATGAGTAAAAACAGCGGAGCGTTCGCGCCTCAGCGGCCTCTCTACGCGTGGATCACTCAGCCGAACGTGTCATCGTTCGGGAGGCGAGCGACTGATTAGATGCTCCCTACCACACGACAACAGCAGCAGCGAGCTGGTATCGGACCACCGCCGAACATGTTGTTGCAGCATTTCATTTATTGCCCCGGTTTCTTATTATGTAGATCAAACAGCCGAGGCCCATTTCCCTCTTCTTATAGCCCTCGAATCAAATCACACCGCCGTGTCCTCCATCTTCCGTTTCATCCTCTGGCGTAGAATGGTATTTATAAGCGCGCTGAAAATGTGACGCCGCGTCTCCCCTGACGAGCCGGGCATCAATCTCACTCTGGAGGAGTTTATGGCCGGGAATAGCAGAATGTGGTCAGCAGGAGCAGGTGACCACATTCTGTGGTGCACATTCTGTGGTGCTCCGTGAACGAGGCACGACAGGTCTACAAGTGTGTGTGTGTGTGTGTGTGTGTGTGTGTGTAGTCAAGAGTGAAAATAACAAGCAGAGTCAAACTGTCGTCCTCCAAACTTGGTGGGAAAGTGCTATTCTGTCACTCTGCAAGCAACAGGCCACGGCCCCAGCTTCCAAATGGAGGCCCGGGGGGAGCTTATGTGCGTGTGTGCGTGTGTGCGTGTGTGTGTGTGTGTGTGTGTGTGTGTGTGTGTGGTAACAATGTCATTCCGATCCAGGACCCACTCTGCCTTTTCTCTGTCGACCCTCTTAATCTTTTTCTTCCCCCAAAAGACAGATGAAAAAACAACCTCCGTGCCCTTCTTTACCCCTCGCACCGTTCCGGCATTCGCATTCCTCAAGTTCAATCAACAAATCCTCCTTCTCCTGTGTGTGTGACAGGCGGGCGATGATGATGATGGCTGCGCACGCACGTCTGACCTTGGAGGTTTGCACGCGGGACAATACGGCTGCGCTCCTATTCTTTAAGGACGAGCGAGGCTGTGAAGGAGGACGCCGCTCGTCTCCTTCAGGCGACCACGCTACGGAAAACACCCTTAAACGCACATCAGCGCGCACGTGCACGCACGCGCGCCTGCCTACGCGCGTGCACGCGCGCGCAGACGGATAATTAATGGCGGCGGTGAATCCCCCTCAGCTGTGGGAGAGTAAATTGCTTTTTCACCCTCCACGGATTTCGGGCCGCTCATTATGTTGATGATGCCAGAGCCGCTCACAGAAGCACAAACTGTCTGTTACAAGCTCCCTCTCCGCGCCGCCGCCCCGGACAGACACGCGGGCGGGCGCGCGCGGCGCCGCGGATTCCTGCGGACCGGGTGGAAATCTGCAATCTTCCCGTCAAGCGCCGCTATGTGGCAGATGATGGCTCCGCCTGCAGGAGGGTCTGTCTTCATCAGCACTGCCAGCGTGTGTGTGTGTGTGTGTGTGTGTGTGTGTGTGTGTGTGTGTGTGTGTGTGTGTGTGTGTGTCTCATAATTGCACGGGTGAATAGGTCAATGCATGAAGCCACACAAAGTGTCCTCTGGGCTCCTTCTCCTTCTCCGCTACCATTTTCTGCTCACTATTTAATTGTAACAGGTCTCTGTAGAATGTTTTCCTCTGGCTCCGTCCACCTCATCCACCTCTATGTGTCCATTCCCTTTATTATTATAGCTTCATGGCGAACAAACACCGCTTAACTAATCACGAATATTTAAAAATGTTAATAAAATTTCATAAAACCTGCACTGGTACTTTTACCCTACGCCGCAGCTTTGATGACGTCGGGAAGATTTACTCATAAATTACCTGCAAAGTGACAGCCAGACATTTCAGCTTAGTGTCACTTCCACCATTTAAGCCTCTCTCACAATCATCCGTTCCTCCCTCTCCTCCCACCTGAACTATGGCAAATCGGTTTAGGCTCCTATTAGTCACTCGTCCTTGTTCCACCTACAGTCACACAGGAACTCTGCAGCTCGGCTTTTGTCTGCTTTCAATAAGTCAACACCTCTCTCACTTTCGTACTTGGCTGCCAATTTACTTCTTGGGCACCATCACATTTAAACCTCAGCTGTCTGAAAACAGTATGAAGAAAACAGCAGTGTTTACTAAAAAAGACACAAATGCGCATTAAGATGCATTCTGTGAACTCAGGCTGATAAATATTATTTCTCCTTCATACTGAATCTAGGCTAAAATAGGATTGTAAAGAGTCCCTACCTTGAAAAACTCCTTTGTGGAGCCAGAGTCCAGCGTCCCGTACGCTATCTCCGTCTGTTTGGCCAAGTCCTCTGCACTTTCAATGGGCGACACCATCCTCTCCACGGTGAGGAAGGCGGCCAGGTTGGCCGTGTACGACGAGATGATGATAAGAGTGAAGAACCACCACACTCCCCCAACAATACGCCCAGACAGAGACCTGGAGAGAGGGAGGAAGGTGAGTGGGGAGAGAGATCATGGAAATGAAGGGGAGGAATCGGCAGAAGAATGAATAGACGTTGATAAAGGAGGAATGAGGGCGAGGGTTAAAGGGACGGGAAGAACATGAAAGACGGAAAGAGATGTTGCAGAAAGAAAAAACATAATGGAAGTTATTTCCCGAGTCAGAGATATTCAATACAAGCGTTTCAAAGCGTCCTAAAGCTGCCCTGCGCTGTGAAAATGACAGCTCCGCCAGAGTAATTGTCTTTTAACTCTAGAACAAATTCAGCGCTCACAACAAGAAATATGAAACAGATTGTAATCCGGCTGCTCCTCCGTCTCACCCACCCTCATTCTCTTGTTTCCCTCCCCCTTTATCTCCCGTCATCGTTCAGCACGAGCACTGAAGGAGGCGGCAATTGGTTTTGTTTACCTGCACTAGTTTCCACCGAATGGAACGAGGCGGAAACATTAGGGAGAAAGGAGAGAAGTAATGAGGGAGGGAGTACAGCCTTAAGTGCTGCACTCAATAAACGGCCTTGAAGGTGTAATGGCGCCAGAATGTCACACAAAACATCCAGACATTAGAAAGACTGAGAAAGTACTTGGTAAAAACCTAGTTGACTACAGTTTTTTGATTGACGGTACCTAGCAACGGAGGAAGCAGTTGCATCATCAGACCAGTAGGAGGCAGCGATGCACATAACTACACACAGCAACCAAATCCTCTTTGTGTGTGAATTGGTGATCCCT
This sequence comes from Betta splendens, assembly GCF_900634795.4. NCBI lineage: Eukaryota > Metazoa > Chordata > Actinopteri > Anabantiformes > Osphronemidae > Betta > Betta splendens. The sequence continues at coordinate 10,543,896 of NC_040893.2, forward strand.
TCTTCTCCAACAGGACGTATAATGAATCGCTGATCACTTTCCAGATGCGACTGGTGAACAATACTGTGTACTGTATGTGAGCGGGCGACAGTGAACCCCGTAACGCACAGTAATACTGCAGTCAGGAAACCAAAACAATGAGCTCAAAGTAGCTGAAACTCAGAATGGGACCATACACTAGTTATGTGTAGGTACAAACGGTCTATGTCACAATAGATGTCATGAGTTGATTCACTGTGTGTGAAAACATTTCTGCTTTAACAGGAATTGTTGCGCAGGCACCTGTTTAGTAAAAGCACTAGACAAGATGAAACGCTGTGATACACAAGCTATTTTTAGGACGCGCCGGGTTTGTGCGAGAGCTCCGAGGTGCAGTGACGCCTGACTCGGCATAAATTTTCACCTTTTGAAGCAACTTCACAATGTGCTGCTGCTCAAAGTGCGCTGCCTAATCCTAACGCACACAAACCTGAATTGATAGTGTTGTCCTTGAGCCATTGATCTGTTTACCTGATTTAATGAAACTGGCATCCCGTGATGGATTCTGCTGAGAAAGGGTGGTCGGGCTTTTGTTTTATACTTATTAGGAAACAGCGGGGGCATCGTTTTTAACCAGATGACGACGATGGACGTAACAGAGAATGGCAGGTTTAGAAACTCATTTTACAGGCATTACAAGGTTTACAGTGGCCGACGGAGGCTCGTGCTCTGACTGGTGTTCTGGTAAACAAACTGTGACAGCGTTTTAATCCGGCCTTGTGGAGTATGTGCGTAATACGAGCGGACGCACAGACAGAGAGACAAGAAGAGCAAAGCAGACGAGGATGAAACACAGCAGGCAGACGGATGGGAACGATGAAGGGATGGAGTGGGAACGCGTCCTTCATAACTTCCTACACGCGCTCAACAGGCAGCTTCAAATGAAGTAGAACCTACAGGATATTATCATGAGGAAGGAGCCCACACAAATATGACAAGAATGTAAAAGTTGGGTGAGTCTCTAGTGAGAAATGAACATTTTACACAAAGCCAACTGTTCAGCTGTGAAGAGGGACTTGTTTAATGCTCCTCATTTGGAGTCGGCATCATGAAAGCAGATCCTGGACCAGAGTTACAAGCACAGCTACAAGTAGTCTGTGGGTCAACCAAGGATCAAAGAATCGTTTTGTCAAAGGATGATGTCTTAAAATATCACTTTGATTCTCACAAAAATTGCCTGCAGCAGCGGCGCAAACTAATGTGCATGTGATTCATTCTAATTAGCACAAAGTAACTCTTCATTGTTTCCAAAGAGTGTTAAACTAAGATGCAACTTATTTAAGGATCAAAGGAACATGTGAGACTGACAGTTTCTCCAACTTTCATTAAAACCTTACAGAAATATACACCAATTGTTACTACACTGCAGAACATCATTGTTTGTAACGCTTGTGAACTTAGTTAGTGATAGATACATAAAAGTGATATATTGTCTTTCTGGAGAAATGTAAAGTACTTTGTATGCATAGTGTGTTTGGAATCCTTTTTTTCTCATAACATTGTGCTGCCTGATGAATCAGCTAAAAGCTGCATCGCCTCCTCCAACCTGAATTCATGGCTGTGTTTTGTTGATAAGATATCAGCTTGACAGATGTCTGAGATGCTCTGGGTAAATGCACCTGCGTCAGTTGGATGCATACAGTGCATTTTTAACCGCAATTTATTTAGGATAGTGACAAGATTACTATTAGCCCCCTACAGTCCATTTAACCTTAAATAAATCACCTCAACGCTCAAAATGAATCTAGGCTAAAAAAATCATCAGTCTTTCTGCGCTGCCAGTTCAAAGATGTCTGGGCGAAGAGTGATGTTGACTAAATAAATCAGTGTAAATGAAGCCAGTAGCGTTGTCAGGTCACATCATTGAAGGAACCCAGAGGCTTTAATCAAACTCAGAACATGTAAAATGCTGAAAAACTCTGTGTGTGTGTGTGTGTGTGTGTGTGTGTGTGTGTGTGTGTGTGTGTTCATAGCGCATGACCTTGAAGCGACAGACAGAGAAGGTGTTTATCCACTGGATGCTAATGGAGCTTGGTTGAGTGTAGCGATAGCATGTGGAGTGTAAATGCATATGTTTGTTCTTAGGTGCGCGCGCACACACACACACACACACACACACACACACACACACACACACACACACACACACACACACACACACACACACACACACACACACACACACACACACACACCATTTAAAAAAATGAAGGAGCACTGAACCACACTATGGCACTAAGTGATTCAGATATATCACTGTGTCCACTCAGGAAGCTGAAGTGACAGGTAGACGCTCCCTCCTTTTCCTTCCTGGCTGCTTCTTCTCACTCCTTGTCTTCTGCTTTGCCCTTGTCACTATTGATAGTTTAAGGCTCTACCGTCCTATCGGCTCACACAGGTCGTCTAGTGAGGATGCGTAAGGTTCACTGTGTGTCACAGTCTCAGGAGCAGGGAGGCGCTGTTGCATCAACTGGACGTCCTGACTTAAACTGAACAATGACGAAAAGCCCAAATGCCAATTCATCACCATTTATCATCGTTCTGCTCATTTTCTTGAGTGGGTATTTGGCTGCAGGGCGTACGTCTCGACAGGTTTGGATATGTTGGATTTCGTGTGTGTGTATGTGTGTGTGTGTGTGTGCTTGAGCGCGAGGCTATGCAGCATGCGTGTTTGTTGGAATGCAACAGGCGTATCATTCCATAGCGGGTCATGTATCATCTATGATAGCCAACAGATTGCCTCCCCAATCCTCCGTGTGAAAGATTAATAGCATGTTGTTCCTCTTTCTTCCTCCCTCGCTCACATACACAATTCGGAGCTGCACGGTTTCTTTTCATCCATCGCATCTGGATTTTCTCACCTAACAGATGAGGCTAGGGTTTTACACTGTGCGCGAATGCGTGGCGCTTCCTCCGCTTCCTCTATTTGCACGTCGACATTTTAGCTTCCTGTGAAGGTTTCAGGTAAGAAATACATTTGGAAAAGAGTAGAGCTGTTCCCCACATCTACCATTTGTAAAAAAGTTCTTTTCTGATTGGAGAACAAACAAACCACGCTTTATTAAGCGATGGCAACAACATACATATTAAGAAATGGTACTGATGTACGAGCTGCTTCTCCTTTGCTTCTTAGTTTTTATTTCTTTTTGGATTTTCTCACATGCCCTGCAGGTGTGAAATAATAAGGGCTTTTTTTCTTAAACAGGCAGAATAAATTACATGATGAAAACAGGCTCACATAAAACTAAATCAGATTCATAGATTAAAGATTAGGTGCAGCAGGCACACAATGAAATGCATACTAATAAAATAAACATAAGGATCATTAAAGCAAGTCACCGGGACACTGGGAGGATTATTCACTGAACTGGTCAAAATGGCTACTAAAGCTGAATTCCAGCATGACTCAGTGATCTATAGGCAGATTCAGCACTGCACTAGAAGGAGTTGGTCACCTCATTAGCTGGATCTGTTCCTGCCATTAACTATTGAACACACCCAGGGCCATTTACCACACACACACACACACACACACACACACACACACACACACACACACACACACACACACACACACACACACACACACACACACACACACACACACACACACTGAAAAGGACAGAAGACAGCTGTAATTTCAGGCGTTTATTGACAGACAAACTCAATCCCTCTGAGATCTTCAGTGGTAATCAGTTTTCCTCTCTCACCTCCGCCTTTGTGCCATTTATTCCTTCCCATCCAACTTTGTACAAACGATGGACCCATCTGCGACTGGCTGCCACTTTTTCGCATGCTTTTGAGTGGTGGCCGCGCTCACAACGCAAACCACAAAGCCTGGCCCGAAACAGGACTGCTGGGTGGTGCAAATGCCACCTCAAGGTCACTCTCGCTGTAACGCTGACGAGCGTGAGAGCGTGAAAGTTCTGCTAAGAGCCACTAGGTTCTGCATTACTGGAAGGTTGGACGAAAGACAAGGTATTACGTTTGCAACATACAGCAAAATACTGTAGCATTAATAGATGAATGGGTAGAGAAAAAGAGAGAGAGAGAGAGAGAGAGAGAGAGAGAGAGAGAGAGAGAGAGAGAGCATGTGAGTGTGTGCGTTATTCTATGTCTCCCAGACTGCAGAGACGACTGCAGCAAGGAGAGAGGGACCCACACTGAATACCAATGGACCTACATCGTACACAGTGTATAAAGTCAAGGAACCAGTGTCAGCACATGGACCAGCTCACCAGGGCTTACTCATAAATGCAGTAGGACAGGTTGGGACAATAGGTCCAGTAATAAAAAAAGAAAAAAAAGAACTACTGGGTATAAACCTACCAGTCAGACGGTGAAACATATTCACACGGAGTTTAGAAATGAACGCACACAATAGGTAGCGAGGCGCGCTGCCACTGTGAAAGGACACTTCTTTCAGGAGGCTGCCTCCTTCTCTTTGTTCCCAGCTCACCAGTAAATGTCACCCTCAGTACTCTGATCCCTGCTGACTAGCTGGAGACAGTACAAGTGGCAGGACGGAGGAGGGAAATGGAAAAAAACAACTATTTTATACAGGAAAATGCTGCACAATAAATGACGTACTGTGCATGTAGCGTGGAATGATTCAACTGAGCAAAAGAATATATATACTGTAGTTTAGCTGCTACTAGCTAAACAACCATATGTATATAGTGCATATATATGCATTGATGCTACAACATACACATGATGATGATTTACTATGAATGATGTGCTATAATGTGTAACTTGTGTGTATAGACAGGAACGACAAATCCTTCACTAACGTCACCTGGGGTGGAGGTTTGGCTGTTTAAATGCCATTTGCAAGGAGAATGTTGATGGTGATGATGATGGCGACGCAGCGATGCTGACAGTGAGCACTGTGGCAGTGGAAGCTTAGGCAGAACAAAAGAGTGAGCAGAGCGAGACAGATCAAAAAGACAAGCCTGCTGAGTCTGTGCGGATGAGTGTGGCAGTGCAAATCAAATGCAGTCAAGTTCCCTCCACTCGTGTTGATGTTTACCCCAGAACCACAAACACTGGAACTACACTAGAAAGTTTGCTTCCACTGTGTAGGCTGGCCCCGAATTACAATAACAACTAGATGAAGCATTTCCTAATGAACATGCTCTGTGAATGCTGTAATGCTGAATGAGCCCCCCGGAACTGCAGAAACATTTAAAACATAAATGAAAGTTCTGTTGCTAATGATTTATTTATTTATTTATTTATTTTATTTAACCTTTATTTAACCAGGAAAGTTTTTAGGTAAAGCTGAATATCAAAACAGAAACAGAGATGATTCAAACAGAGCTGAATGTGCACAGAACAAGCAGAAACAGTTGATTTTCAAAATACAAAAAATGAAATGAATTGACCGTTATATAACTTTCTTTTGAAGGGGTGTTTAAAAACCAGCTTTTAATTTGAAATACTTTGCTGGAAGTAGATCCGTGTGCATCAAACTGTAGATGTGTTGTGTAATCGTCCATCCATCCATTTTATACCACCTAATCCCTTATGCGGGGTCGCAGAGGTGGAGCCCAGCTATCTATGGATGAGAGGTGGGCTACATCCTGGACAGGTCGCCAGTCCACTGCAGGGCAACACACACACAGACAGACAACCATTCACACACACACTCACACCTATGGGCAATTCATTGTGACCAATGAACCGAAGGCATTTTTTTCAACTGTGGGAGGAAGCCGGAGAACCACCACAACCTCATGCGAACGTGGGGAGAACGTGCAAACTTGGGTCTTGGGTTCGATTCCCGGGGTGAAATCGAACCCAAGACCCAAGTTTGCACGTTCTCCCTGGAAAATACCTTCTTGCCTTTTTGCTGTGAGGCGACAGTGATACCCACTGCACCCTTGTGTAATCGTACCTCTGCTAAACAGCCTTATTCCAGTGAAACTGTAATATCACCAAAATAGCTCCCCTGTGAAAGACAAGACTGAGATGAACAACTGCGGTTCGTTTTCATGTTTGTATTCTGAAATATGCCAAAGTTATGCTGGTATGATCGAACCCTGGCCACAGCTCAAATCACAATCGGGCCCCAGGAGGCACGGACCCATCAGACCCCGGTCTCTCGCACACAATACAGACAATCTCCCCCATGATGTCATGAATTCCTATGGGGTAATTTAATTGAAGGCATCATTTCACTGCAGTATAACATTGAGCATCTCCAAAGCTCTGTCCACTACCCTGAATACACTGATCCCAACCCCGAGACGACCTTATCATTAAATGTCCAGTAGCTATAGACCTAGTCCTCTCAACACGGTTCATCTTAAATGTATTATACTAAACTAAAGATGATATCATGACACGCTGAGACTTACGTTTGCTCATGCAGTCCAGTCAATAAAGCCGAACGGCGAGAGGAAGGAAAGCATAAAAGTGACACGTTCTTTATTCTACAAATATAATCTGGCATTTATGACTGTAGTAATCGCGTTCCATCGCATAGTCGCGCCGCAATGGGGGTGACAGGACCAGGTGATTTATTTGACAAACACAGGCTTCATGTTAAGTTTCACACTACGCCTGTGACCGCTGTAGCTCATGCACACGCGTCCGTGAGCGGTCCTGCGCTCGGCGAGAGGCCTGGAGGAGCGCGAAGCCCTACGCGGGTTTGTTTCCCGGTCCGAGTGCGAAGCGTGCGCGCCGTTCGTAGAATTGGCCTGTCAATCACAGCGAAGTGAGGGGGAGTGGGAGACGACAGGTGTCGGGGAGCGGAGGAGGGAGGCAAAAAGGGAGCGTGAAGGAGATGGAGGAGGAGGAGGAGAGGAAGGGCAGGAGAGCAAAAGAGGAGGAGGAAGAGGAAGTTTGGTCTAAATGGGAGAGATGTTTTACAAACTGAGTGGAAAGAGCCCCCTCATGTAGAGGCCACGCGAATAAAAAGCACCCGACCTGTCCATTCACACGTTGTTATTAGTTGATAGCGTGAACGCACAGAGGCAGAGCCGCTCGCTCATGTTTGTTGTGGTGTGAAGACTTCCCTGCTGCTTCCTGTCTCCTTAGATTCGCTCCCCAAAGGTCTTGAGGACGGTGGCCATAAATATTTCACTAAACTGCATTCTGGGCTTATCAATAATAAAATGCCATATTCTTATAAATAGACAGCTGGACTTTTCAGAAGTGCATTAAATATTAATACACACCCGGAGAACCACTCCCATATAAACATGACCGCTGGACTGTCTTCTCACTTGAGTCCTTTCTGTGTGTGTGTGTGTGTGTGTGTGTGTGTGTGTGTGTCTTGTACGTCTTAGGCTCCTGTACTACACAGCGCTTTGCAGTATCAGTCCAGCTCAGTGAAAGTGCTAAAAGAGGCAATTCACATTGTTACCAGCCCGAATCACCACAGCCTCATGCTAAAAGCTACGACACAAGCACACGCGCGCTCCCCCCACATCCTGATGTGACGAATGCATTCACAAACACACCAGATTCACCCCCCCCCACCCCGCTTACCGCGGTGAGATGTCGCAGCCCTGCTGCATGAATGCTCCCAGCGAGAACCAGAGAGAGTTGAAGATCCCGAACTCGTTAGGAGGCTGGTCAGTGGGGCCCTGCTCCGTGGTGCCCTCCTCTGGTTCTTCTGCATGCCACTCATATGGACTGAAGCGGCTCACCTGAGACACAAAAGCACAAGAAAATCACTCCTGATCTGCTGTAAAACCTGGCCCGCAGGCAGGTATTTAAAAACTACCTTTCCATCATGACTTCATTCAGAAATCAGAGTAAATAATGTCTAGAGCAGATATTATCATAATACTCTATAAAATGAATTAAAGCTCTTAATCTTAAAAAGGCTGCAGCAAATAATCGGAGGGAGAATTCATTAATAATCATATTGAGTGATTAAAACAGAGAGTTATGCCAAAATGATCTAATTTAAGGGGGAAAGTAGTTACAGTATCTCTCATAGGGGTGAAAAAAGTCAAATGCTTTATCTTCATTATTATTAAATGCCTTGACTAATCTGTAAAATGCACCCACAGTGTACTATTAAAAGCATTATGGTGGAAGGTCTGGTCTTTAATGCCTCAGACAAAATGTTTGAGTAACGTCACTCACCAGAAACAGCACAACACTGACTCCAATGTAAGCGAACACAATGCACATCCAGATCTCATAGGCCAGAGGGTCCAGGAAGGAGAAAACTCCTGGTTTAGACTTCTGGGGCTTTTTGATCATGATAGAGATACCGAGAGACATAAAGGGCTTGGAGAAGTCGATCACCTCCTCCCTCACCAGAGTGATGGTCAGCGGCGCCACTGCAATTTCCGCTTTCTGCAAAAAAAACAAAAACAAAAATGATGCATAATGAGCATTATCAGCTAAAAAAAAGAGGCGGGAGGAACTTTCTGTGAACTCTGGAGAGGAAAGGAGGAAGAAGACTTGAAGCTTGAGAGGCAGGTACAACACTGTATAGAGATAAGCATAGGAGAGGATCAGTGGATTCTGAAGGAAGACAGAGAAGGAAATAAGGCAGGCAAGGCAGGAAAAGAGGTGGAAAGCAGGAGAGAAGGAGACTGTTGAAGACACGAGAGAGGGAGACGTGCAGAATATAAATAAGCCACCGACGTCTCCACACATGAAGAATCATACATTCAGCGCACTGCGAGAGAGTCTGCCACTGGCTTGGTGTGTCTGAACAGCGTCTGGAATGGGGCCGACAAAAACAGCACATCAGCTAACAAGCGTTGCGCTGCGAGTGGAATAAACAGCAAAAGAGAGAGGACAACGAGGTCAGAAGTGGTATGAGAAAAAGTGAGGGGAGAGGGGGGGGGGCGGCGGGATGTCAACACGCCACCTCAGGCCGAGCAGAGACGAAACGCACGAGACTCTGAGGGAAAAGGCCGAAAGACGCCGGGGAACAGGCGTTGCGACAAATACATTTGCACACGTGATTAGTCACTGCAGCGGTTCTGCCGCGTCACCTCCCACCACCATTCTGGAGGCGAATTAATGCTGTCGTTCTCCACTTCAGCGATGAACTCCCAGGACCCCCGTGGCGCTGAACAGGGCTGTATCACAGAGTCGTGTGACAGTGTGGACTCGGTTCTGTACGTACCCCGTACACCAGCTCGCCCACCATGCCGTTCCATATCTTCGTCTCCGTGTCTCTGGAGCCATATCGTCCGTCCGACACGATGGAGATCTTGTATTTGATCCCGAGGTGCTTCGCGATCTCCGCGGCCAAGTCCACGCAGTACCCTTCATACTGCTCATTGCCTTCAAACAGTCCCGCGTTCTTTTTCAGCATCACATAGGGAAACTCCTGCGGAACCAGCACAAGGGGAGAAAGACACAACTGTTTGGAGGAACATGACAGCATTTATACAAGTAAATATAAAGAATACAAATGAATATTATTTCTGTAGAAATCATAGGTGAATACATTTATTTCTTTATCAAAGTTGACAGAGCTTTATGAAAAACTCTCTCTAATGTTGCAGACACATTTCAAAAACATGAAACCAGACTAAAATTCCGAACTATTACAATTACAACTACAGTGTATAAACAAGATTCACTGCAGAAGAGTGGGACCAACTTAAAACTTTGCAGTTGTTATTGCATTTTCTCCTTTAGCCTAAACGGTTTTCGTTGTGAGAATGCGAAAAAAAGCACATTTTTTACGAGCGCATCGTGTGCATGTTGTTATCTTGTGCATCTGACATCTGCTGCCTCGTTTCACGCCTGTGCGTGACGCGGCACGGCTCCACTGGGACCCGCACCTGGCGCGGTGCAACCCCGGCGCCGGGCGCAGAGAGCGGAGCACGCGCTGCTTTGAACACGTGCGCGGCGGAGGCGGAAGTGTTTCGGCTTCAACTGAGACGAAAGCGAAGGGAGCGAGCGCGCGAGTCGTCGAGTGTCTGGTGACGCGTATCAGGAGCGACGCCCTCACGCACGCGAGCAGGTTGGTCTCATTACAACAGCTGGGGTGTAGGAATGAAACGCAGGCGGACGTTTGAGTGACAGCACATCCGTCAGCGGCACAGAGTTATAGCGTCGTGCCTGAGGCTGCTCGCCCTGTAATCCGACTGACATTAGAATGCTATCAAACACCTTTTTAATCAAAGACTAATCTCATCTAATTAATCAAACCGCCTCGTATCATCTCTCCCAAGCTGCGAAGCGATTGATGCTCATAAAGCACAACAAAAAGCATCACGTGTGTCGGAATGAACGCCTCAGTCAGGAAATTGATTCACACTGAAAACAAGAACGCCTTAATCAGTGTTTGTGTTTTAGGCCCAAAAAGAAATGAAATCCCTGCGACACAGATTCGCGGGGAATCGACAGAGCGATCTTCAGTGCGGGAAATTGAATAACGCAAAAAAGCAAGTGTAAATGAGAGGCTGACAGACGGGAGGATTAAAGCTGAACTAGCAAACAAAACCTACACAGGCGTCTGGGTTTATGAACTGATCCTCATTCTTTACTTACACAGAGGAGCGATTATTGGACATACATTCAACAAGTCTTTGAGAATCCAAATGAAAAGAAAAGTGAAAATATTCTTACATTGATTAAGTACTTGACTTTTCACTGCACATATTAATAGTCTGCGGGTGTACTGTATACTGTACGTCCTTTATAATAACACAGGTCAAATAATATAAACAAATGTTCACATTAAAAGTTGTAAAACAAACACATAAACACAATAAATCCAAGCAATAAACATCACATTTCCATTTATCACCAACATCCATGATCTAATGCAGAAATGTGCCCCATTGTATAAATGTCAGAACCCACAAACTCGCTTCCCCTAAACGTCATTATCAGGCACATTAGCAGGTCCTGGGGCGCTCACTCCATTGACTCAACATGAATCGCAACGTTAATGAACAGCAGCGCATTTCAAGTCAATTCTCTTTAATAGATCAACACAGACCGCGATGCAAAGCTGGAACTTACGTACTGTTTATATTTATGACTGCTGCGTGACTGATGCTCTCCAACCTGGAGCCATTTTAATTGCCCAGATATACTGTGTACACTCACCGCCCACCATTCAATGTACAATACATGATAATACCAACAACTTTAATTGGAACCTTGTATATAAGGAACAAATGACAGAGGTTTGGGGAATAAGGTTGAATTAGACTGTACAGGGGTACCTAATAAAGTGGCCAGTGAGTGCACATGTACAATATGAATGAATATTAAAGTGCTGTGACAAGATAATAGATAAGCATGTGCTTTGGTGTGGTACAGACACAATGGCATTCTGGCATAAATAAAGGCAAATATTAGTGTTAAGTATAATGTTACTAGTGTGAAAAGAACAAAGAAAAGAGAAGTCTCATTCAGTAGCAGTAAAATCTGCAAACAAGTTGTTCAGTACAACATCGTAACACTAACGTCCAACATGCTGCATTTAATAGAATTGCCATTTTCTCATTTAACTTTCCGTTAGCAGGCAAGTGTAAACTGAAATGTAGTGTAGAACTATTCCTTGAAGGATTCCTCCACTTGCTTCGTCCTGAATAAATGATTCTCAAGAGGATTTATGCGCTTTAATTAAAGGAGTTTAAGTTTCCAACCATCTGAACTGCCTCCTACCTCCAATTTCCCTCAGGTTGATTGTGTTACAGGGTCAAGTGTTTGACATCAGCGCAGACTCACTTAGTCATTTAGCATCACGCAGGCAAGTACACACAAACACACCTGCGTGAGTGGGAGCTCGGCCAACACACACAAGCCCGGCGCCTTCAGGTTTGTTATCACTTTGCCCCAGATGCCTTTGTCTCAGTGTGAGGGTAGCGTTTCGCGTGTCGGTGCACATAGTCACTGCTGGGAAGACAGCGTCACGTGTGGGAGTCGCTCTTTGTGTCGCCGTGAGGCCGGGCAGTTTGAGGAAGATGAGGTGAAAAGGGGGTAGGAAGCAAGAAAGAGGGGAGACATTGGAAGCGGGTAGAATAGGAAGTAGAATAATGTGCCTGGAGAGAAGGTGTGGGACGGGTCAGTTCTGAATACAAACAGAGAGAGCTACAGGAAGACGTGTGAAAGAGTGATAAAAGATAAAGTATGACAAAATGAAAGAGAGGGAGGGCGAGAGAGAGAGAGAGAGGGCTGGGCAGACATAAAGAGGGAAGGTGGGCGGGTGAAAGAGTTAGAACAGCTTTGTAGAAGCAAATGGTCGGAGCTGATAAGACATGAAACACTTCGCTCCGGAGCCAGAAAGGCAGAAAGGGCCTCGCCAGAAAGCGTCCAGCCGTGTCCTCAGTCGGCCGTGCAGCCCGCCGTCCGTCCGCGGGGCTACGTCGGCTAGCTCGTCCATTAAATAATTAGCCCAGCCATCCTCCCCGTGGGCCGGGGCGACTGTCCCGCAGCCGCTCAGACACAGAGAGGGGAAGTGGATCAGTCATCGGACGAGCTGAGCGTCCGTCACCCCCCCACCTGCCAGTTAAACAGCTTCACCAACACTTGCTCAGCCAGCCCCAAACGAGCCACAACCAGTTCAACTTGACTCACACACTAAATATTACAACATATCATCCGACGGGGGCTGAATAAACGAAACGGAAGACACGTTCAGATGTTAAGAATCCAAAACAGTAGTGGAAAGTTGACTGGGCCAGCGGAGAGATGGATGGAGATAGAGGGAGGGATGTAAAGAGAGGGAGGGGTATAAAGGGGTGTGGGTTTGCGGGTACAGGGGTGACACAAAGATTCTTTCCAATTGAAGGCATCGTCGGCTCTGTGGTGGCGACTGTGGTGTCAGGATCAGAAGGATCTGGATTGGAGTGTTGGTGAATGTCGGGTCTGGACTCACGCAAAGCTCTCAGCCAAGTGTGGGACATGAGATGATGACTGGGGCAGAGTGAGCAACTCATCCCAGTGCCTCACAAGCTCAAAGCGTGTTGGTCCCGAACTTCCATCATTTCAATAAGTCTGGATTTGTTACAGTTACACAGGCGCCCTTCATCTTTAAGCAAAGCAATGTACTAAAAATATACATGAGAAGAAAATACATATGGAAGAAAAACAAGGTGCGTGTCTTTGTACTCAGTCTATCAGCCTCTCTGTCCTCTTTCCAAGGTTTACGACTCGGGCGGGTCTGCGTTTCAGCCCGTTGCTCTGTCTGCAGACCCGGCGTCAGTGTCGCAGCAGAGGCTTCCTCATCATCAGCGGCTGCAAAGAGGAGGAGGCGGCTGAGCTAACGTTAGCCAAGGCCGGCTGAGGTCACCATCCACAGAGATATATGCAGGTGTGGGGGGGTGGGGGGGGGGGGGCAAAAGACGGATGGTGTGGAGGGGGTCGAGGAGATGAGAGAGAAGAAGAACGGCGGCGCTTGGAAAAGAGCCAGATGACACACGGACGAGGGGGGGAAGCAGTGGGGAGGGATCAGACAGACATACACAGCAACGCCAAACTCATCACCCCTCACTCTGGTTATATGCAGCCCCACGAGGCCTGGAAGAGGAGCTGTCACAATGGAAAAGACCTTCCCCATCTCTATGCAAGGATGCAGCCTGTGATGCTGTGTTCACACCTGACACGTTGTACCAACTTTAACCACTAGAGGCGCTGTGGCATCTAATTTTACTATCAAGTGCCCCTTATGGATGTTTGCTCACATTATGACACCATAATAATAAGTCCACCCACAGATATTTTGGTCGGACACAGGAGTTTACTGGATGTGCAGTGATACAAAATGCTGAATTGCCAGCGCTTAAGCATCTGTGGCTTGTTTTATCTCTGGGCTGAAATTAGACTTTTGAGTTGCTTTCACTTGCATCATTTTGCATGCCCAATTGAATTAGACTGATTGCATTTACAGGAAGGGGATGGTCACCATAAAAAGGCTGCAGATGGGTGAATTGAAATCAAATGTAATCAGAGGATGTGCACACATCTACCGATTAGGCCTCCTTTATCCTTGTTTGTAGAAGAAAGTGCAATAATTAAACTAGGCTGCGGACCGTTGTCTATGTAAGAGCCATTAGAGGAGACTGGACTGGGGTCATTTCTAAATGGTGATCTGAGGTCAGTTTTAGATTTGCCTACTAATGAGACATTAGTGTAATCTTCCAGCTGGACAAGTGCCACTCCCTCCCGGCTGTGCTCCGAGAGCTCTCTTCAGCTGAACAGCTCATCCAGTCCCAACCTGATTTCACTTCAGCATTAACAAAATGCAGCCACACATTCCACGTCACACTCGCCGTGTCCCCTACTTTTTAAAAGTGATTCATTTTCTAGCATTATTACAAAATGTACTCTATATTACACCTGATATGTTTTTTTAATTTATCTGCGCTACAGATGTGATCCACAAAACATATGTGGAATAAATTTAGTTTTCAAATAAAGATCAAGACTTGGGTGAAAGAGTTCTCTATCGATGGCAATCAGACAACACCCAAACTCAGTGGTACATTACCATGATGGTCGTCACGACTACGGTGCGGTTTTCCATCGTTGAACTTTCATTGAACAAGCCGTTTTCGTTCTGGACCAGCACAAGTCTGTCTTCGTCGTTCCAGTAGCCGATCTGGGTGAAACACAGTGACAAAGGCAGAGGACGAGACGTGAAACGGATTAATAAGAAGACGCAAACTCTGTCAAAAGCAGGTACAGTGCATAAATAAAGCCACGGACACTAACTCACTCCGGCGAATTTCCCATTGGAACTGTAGAAGATATTGAGACATGTCGAATGTCGAGCTACGAACATTCAATAATCAGGAGAAGCCGGGACACGGTGTTATTTCCTTATTAAAAGCTGCTACACGCGTGCTTCTCTCCAGTAATGTGAAATTACGAGCACTTTCAATCTGAGCCTTAATCTCCCACGTTTTGCTATTATGAAGAAGGATTATGTTCAGACTTTTCTTATTAATGTCACTGTGATGCTTTATGCACCCGCAGGTTGTCTGGGAGCTGCTCTCCAGTGCACACTCCAAAAAGCTATTAAAGCGCGGGCCGCGATGGTTCAGCTGCTGCTATCCACTGATATTTATACTGTATCTGCAGCAGGACAGCTGATAATTAAGAGCCATGGAGATAATTAGGCAGCATATAAATGGATTCTGCAACGATGAGCGATCAGAACGCATGACGCAGGACAAATGCAAAGCAGATTGAAAACTCCACTGCTATTTCAAACTTTTCAGCCCCGACGGAACCTACCTTGCGTGGTCCGTTGCTCTTCAGCTCGAACACGTCCATGGTGTAGTTCATCCTCCGGCCGTGGTGGTCAAACTGAATGTTACCGGTCAGGCCCTGAATGCGCACCTGGACATCAGCAGGGACAATAGGAGCCGGAAGAAGCGCTGGGTGAAGCTTTCAGCCTGTTGAGGTGCTCCTTTTTATGCACCAGCTGATTGCATGTGTGTGTGTGTGTGTGTGTGTGTGTTTGTGCATCATCTGTCTAAATATTTACCAAGCTGTCTGCGCTAAATTATTCAACATCAAACCTCTGCCAACCTGCTTGAGGGCACGCTCCATGTCTATTCCTTGGTTCCAGGGAGCAGCTGGATTGGCCAGGCAGTCGCCGGCGTTGCCACGCCGACTGATGTCGATTTTCTGGCGGCGGAGGGTGCGGAAGGCCTCGGCCATCACGAGGACGCCGTCGTACGTTAGAGAGGAAGTGTACTGGTGAAGACGGGGAAGAACAGACACAGAGAGGAGATGGTGGCAATAAATAAAAGCACCCGTTTTCAGACAAACATAGTGTGGACATACACTGTTTAACTCTTGTCTTCAGCCATTTGAAACATAGAGAAACCAAAACTCAGGCTGTCATAACTCCATAGGAACTAACCTGACATGCTGCGGTTCAATCCACCACACCACTCTGACTTTTATTTGACTTCCACAGTTTACACTAGTGAATATCAATCAGCCTCACTGTAAATGTGCCAGGTTTATACAGGCTTCGAGTTTTCAAACACATTCACTGGGCAGGATCTGAAAGCCATTAAAACGCAGATCAAAAGGTGTTAAACTCACGCTGTAAAGCCGTTCATAAAGTCCATTTCACCAGGGAGACCCCACTGATACACACATTTGGACTTTTAAGATTTTTACAGTACAGTGGAAGTGGTTTATAGGCCTGCATTAAACGAGACGACGTGGTTCTGACTGAACGGGTCCACTGGGCACCGGGGCGGGAGCCTCCGTCTGCTGTGGTTCTTGTTCAAAGCCCAATTGATGAACACAAAGAAACCTGAGACACTCCAAGCCACAAAGTTAGGGCATCATCTACGTTAGTGCTGGCAGGGACTCATTCATCTGGTGATGCGTCATTGTAGCGACGGGGCTTTGAAACGTGACAGCGGAGGAGCCGGGGAGCAGGGATGAGCGGTCCTCGGTACTCGCTCTCTAATGAAGCCCTTAAACGCGAGCGCTGATCTCGATGGACTGTTTGACAATTTCATTATTGGAAAAGACACAGCGCAGCGGGGAGAACACCACCACACACACTCAGCGGCAACACCCACAGTCCAGCCCCCCTCCACCACACACACACACACACACACACACACACACACACACACACACACACACACACACACACACACAAACACACACACACACACACGGAGGCAGTCAAACGCACAGCGGGCTGCCTCCACATCATGGCGGAGAGATAAAAAAGGGAGGGAGGCTGAAGAAGTCTGCAGGTGGGGTTCTGTCATACTGACAGCCCTGATTCGTATCCCATAAGGCCATAAGGCGTGTTTTGGAAGACTCCACGACCATGTCATCCTCCTTTCATCTCTACGCTTTGAAACCAAAGACGCCTTCAGGCCTGTGACTGACAGATGACGACGATGGAATCCAAATCAAGGAGAAAACAACAACAAGACGGAGCCAAGTAGCAAACACGTCTCCATTAATGTCAGGGGCAGGACGCGAACACCTCTGATGGTGTTTTTAGTCACAGTACTGTTTTTTCTTTTTCAAAAAATGCTAATTGCTTTAAAAAAAAAACTTATTCTATTACTTTATAAAATCTACATTTAAGATGATTTATGCAGCAACAGGACGCAGGTTATGTGTTTACACAAAGACAGCACAAATCCAGATAAAGGATTTTTAAAATATCCTCCTCCACATTTCATCCTAAGAATGCTATTAGTCAAAGTAGGAATAGGAATAGAAAAATAGGATTGAAAAAGGCTGCACCCCCGAGAAGATATGTGTAATCTAATGAAAAAGGGCAGAGTTGTAGCTGAAAATGTTAATATATTACTTTGCCAGGTCACTGATCGTTTTCATTACATTTCAACTAAATCTCCAGACACGCTGGAGCTCATTTCAAGGCACACCAGCTGAGAACGGCCGGGCTGAGAGCTTTTGATTGATGGCTGGAAACAGCCAGCTCCAGATCTGGTGGAGGTCTCCTGTGTCCAGCGGACACGGTCCCAGCAGGACCGTTCACGCTGCACATTATTAGACCAGAGCTCTGCTTGGCCCGAGGCTACGAGTTGGCTCAGGGCTAACCGAGCTCACCTTTTACACAGCACCAATTAGCCTAAAGCAATTTGGAGGCATCTGTCGTCGCCAGAGATTTCAGATCGTCCGCTGTTGTTTTAAAAAGCGCTAAAAGTGCGTTTCCCTGTTTGTAAAAAAGGCCAGAGACGAATGTGATGATCGCAAGTGTAGCGGGAAAACAATGTTGAAACGCGCTCCATCAAGGAGGTGTTTACTTCTGCAAACTGAGTATTTCCTCTGTTTTCCTCACTGTGTCATTTGAAGCACATTTACCCCAATTAACACACTAAATGCTGTGTAAACTTTTAGGATGATTAATGCCTCCGGCAACGGGTAATGAGAATTCATCATGTGACTCTGAGAACAATGATTAGCCAATTACCACTGGTCTCCGGATGAAAAATTACACGCCAATAGCGAAAGAACATGACCATCAATACATATTTGCATCACCCTGTACACCGCATCACCATATAATGCTTAATGGCTGCATGTGTGCAAAGAGCAAAGGCCAGAGAGTTGGATTTCATTTTAATTGGTAGGTGGACACTTTTCCACTTAATATATGCAGATATGTACTGCGACCGGCAGCCGGTCGGTACCTGGTCGATAACGGTGGAGACAGAGAGGAAGGAGTGGCTTAGACAGATGTGATTGTCCCATTTCCCCCCACCCACACTTCACGCTGCCTGACTCGAACCCCGACCCACACTCACACACCGGCGCGCTCTCGTTACCTTGGGAGGGCTTTCGGATCCGGGGTACTCCCTCTGATCCAGCTTGTTCCAGCGCTGCATCAGCTTTATGACGATGGGCTTGCTGAAGTCCACCAGCTGGAAGCCGGTCACGTTGGCCCCGCCGTGCATGAAGCGCTCCAGCGATATGTCCTTAAAGCCCTGCGTGAGAGGGGAGGGGGCGAGGGTCAGTCGCAGTCCTCATGCGCCCGGTATTTACAATACGGAGCACCCACGGCCGCGGGCGTGACGCGTGCAGGGGGTTACGCCGGCGTGATGGATGCTAATTGCTAACAGCTCCGGGAGCTTATCAGGCTGCGCCCCCGTGCTCGCTCGCACCTCCATCACTGCTCTACACTGAACTGCAGCCAAAAACATTTTAGGAAGCGATGCGTCTATTCGGAACCCGGGCCGCGGCGGCCTCGACTTTGAGACAAGCGGTAAAGAATCGATCCAGAAGGAAGCTGGTGTTTTCCCCTCCTAAGACCTGCAGTAAATCGTCCTAGGGGTCAGTTTGAATGTCAAAGCAGTGCTGAGTAAATCACGAGACTCAAGTCCTACCATATGTCTCAAACACGGAGAATAGAAAACCACAGTTCTTACCAAGTTTGCTATGATGTAATGATATCCTTTCACGTGTTTCCCCACGCTGACAGCCTGGAAAGACAAAGAGAGAGGAGGAGAGGCATTCACAATGAACCTAAAGCAGCTTTAATGAAGCCAGTGGGGACGTAGCAGGGGAGCGGGACAGGTAAATAGGTGTGACTGCACCCCATCTGTGCCCCCCCCCCCCCCCCCCCCCCCCCCCCCCTCCTCACAGTACAGGAGCTGAGCTTATTTCTGCGCTGATCAAAAGCAGAGGCAGCGATGAGCCTGTTGAGACTTCACTGATCTCTGGTAGCTCGTACTGTACCTCACGCTCCCCTGCTTTAAAAACCACGGCCGCTGTAGAAAGGCGGCATCAACCTACTCTGGTAAAGAAGGTGTGTTTTCATTAAACCCACATGAAGCATCACTGTTTGGTTGAACCGGACTTGGGCGTCTTTCGGTCCAGCTGGAGCCTGAAGCACTACACGCCTTTCAGCTTTCCACTTCATG